>NC_044976.1:77374000-77724437 GCF_008728515.1 Papio anubis | reverse complement strand
GCCCCAAATTCTTTCCCTGCTTACATTTATGATCTTATAGTGTTACATTTTTTTGTCAAGAGACAGTTTTGTCAAGAGACAAATCTGGTTGACATTTAACATGTGTTAGCCAGTCGGACATCGGCAAATGTGACACAAGCAGAGGATAGAAAGGTGCTTAAGCACTCCACTGTTCTCTCTCTTGTTTTCTTGGAATATTACAGAATACGAAAAAGCCTGAGCTAGCCAGCTGGAAGACACTACATCATGTGGAAAAGAACTGAGGCCCCAGGCTAAAGCAAACAGCAGACACGTGAATAATCCCAGATCTAAACCAACCAAATCTAGTGCAAAATTGTCAATTCCTGGAAATGTGAGCCAAGCACACAATTGTTGTGAAGCACTAAGTTTTGGGGTGACTTATTACACAACGATAGCTGTTTGATATGGAGGTTTTTGAAAATAAACATTCAACTCATGCAATTATTCATGCACATACCTCATCTCCACTTTTAGACATTAAGCACTTTCAAGAAGTTTCATATCTTACCATACAATTTTTCCATTAAAACAAGGACAGTGATTTGCAACACAGAGTAGAATCTTGGGATTCAAAATCTGTGGTTCAGATAAATGTTGTTTGAGGAGGCAGGGGACAGAAATTAGTATAGGCCCAAGCTGAAATGAGCATATTAGGCTCTATGTTTGTCTCTGGTGATACCCCAGAAGTATTTTACACCTATCTTTGTCTACACAAACGAAGCTCCTTCTGATAACAGGTATACAGTAAACTTTTCAACTTTACTCACGTAGCCTACCTGCTACCTGTCCTAAAGAACTCTAAGAAGGGTAATTTCTTCTCACATGAAAGGGCACTTCTTCTCAGATGGCACAGAAAACGCATGAATCCTACCCATGTTGCTGTTCTTAATGTCATTTTATAACCAAAATGGAGTTATGCATACGAACTGTTCCGTTATTTGGCCCGTGAGCTGTCAGTACCCTGAGGTATTATCTACCTATGTGTTCTCTTTATTGCCTGCACAAACCTGTAAGGTCACTTGAAATTCTCCTCCTGTTCAGCCCACAAGGAAGAGAATTGACAGAAGAAAGCAGAGCTTGTCAAAATACACTGAGGATTGCTGACCTAGTTACTTCATTAAGATAATATCCCTTTAGCATTTCTTTTAGTTGGCATAGTAAACATATGTGCACGTGCACACATAACCATACATGTGTTATGGTATTACTGGTCTGCATGTCTTCTTATCTGTTTTACTTTATTTTTGCTCTTAACGTAATGTAGGCTTACAAATTGTTTAGCTATGACTACCTCTAGCAATTACAGAAGAGATGTTTTACGTACTTGGAATTTATGTTATACTAACATGCATGCTGTTTTGGGGAAAACAATCAGCTGGGTGGCAAAAAAATGGCATGATGGTCGTTTTCTAAAATGTATGACTTAAATTATTATTAATAACAACACGACAAGATAATTAACACCCTGCACAGCATTTTTCATTTTAAGAGTACTTTAGGAATATTAATTGTATAACCTCTTCAACACCCCACTTTACAACTAGAAAAATGAAAGCAGAGGTTAAGTGATTTCTCAAAAGTAAAAATACCCAGCATAAAATTCAACAACCTGCCCCTGATGTTTCTGCCTTAACCTTAGACCAGTGAGTGATCTCTCTTTTCCCTTCTTATCTAGGATCAAGAAAACTGAGCATGGCATTAATGTAATACTCTACTGCCAGCCATGATAATAGTCGATAGCCCACCTACTGAATTATACTCAGGAAACACTTTCTGAAAAGAGAGAAAACCTAATGGAAAAAAAAAAAATCAGCCAGAAAGACAACTAATTAAAATTGGAGATTTCTCCATTCCATCTCTAACTTGTAAGTACAAAATAAATTGTGAACATATTTGTTGATGGCAGAATTTATTGTCCTCCCAACTCAGTGAAAGAGAGAACACTAATTAGTCAATAAAGTTAGGATGGGAGGAAGAGGATGCAGGTAAGGACAATACAGAAGCTTCAGAAGTCACAAATATGACTATAGGCCAATTGATATGCAAAGCTGACATAATTTCTCAGGTGATGTCATTCTGCAGAAAGGTACTGAGTAAACAATATTTGCAATTTATTTATCTATTACGTCTTTCTTTCTATACTACCTCATGCCAGTTATTCTGTTCCATAGAGTTGGCAATACACCAGTTTTGACTAATATCTGCTTTTTATGCAAAAGTGTAGCTTTAGTTCTTGGGAACAAGTATATTCAATTAGTCCTAATTATTGATAACAAAGGTAACGTAAGCCTGTGTGGTGGTGATGTCATCTTTACACATAAAAGCAAACTGCAGTCTTTTTGCATTTTGATTAAGAATTCTTTCTAAAAGCCACCATGTCACCATTAAGATATCAACAGAAAAATATATTTGAAACATAGAAAAAGAGATACAATTAAATTCAGTGAATTGGAATAGCTTCAGTGGCAAGACGCAGAAATGATGAGGTTCAAACAAAGCAGATCAGATGATAGAAACAATGTTAACACTAGGAATTATATCAATTAACTAATGCTGACCTCGCGGAAATTGTGCTATCATTTGTAAATAAAGTAGCTTTATATGATTAAGGAGTTGCTATTATAACAAAAATCTCTTAGTGTCTTTACTAATTTAATTAAAATCATAGGAAATATATATTCAGTTCTTCAGAATTTCATTATCTTGAATCTTTAGGAGTTGCAATCACTGAGAGATATCAATATTAATTTGAATAGAATATACAAACCATGCTCTTCCTAGCCCTCTGCTGGACTAAATGCTCTAGATGATTCTCCTCATGGAGACTGAAAAGATCATGAAAAAAATTGCGCAGAATCCAGAATTAATATGAACACAGGAAATCAGAGGATTTCAAATAAACCCTAGATGACTTCGGTTTCCACTTTGACAGCTTTAAGGTAACTGAGACAGAAGATAAAGCCTTGAGTCCATTGAAGGTGAAAAGTCCTATATAAAACTACCTCATAAATCTGAGAACCAAAAGGGATATCTTGTCAATATAAACAAGAAGTAGACACACCATTCAGAAGGGAAACTCGAGAACAATGGTCTTTACTGGTAGGAAAAAATAGTCTACTCTAAAAAGTTGTAACCAAAATTCAGACTGCATCTGGTTTTGTATTTGAAATTCATGAAAATGCTGTGATCCGGAAAACCTCTAAATGGTTCTAAACCAAATCTAACACAGTGTTAAAACACACACACAAGCACACATATACACACCTTATAAACAGTATGGGTTTATTTCAAAAATCAAAGACAAATTTGCATTTAAAATGATTAATATAATTTACCATTCTGATAAATTATGATAGGCAAACCATCTTGATCGTTGTAGAAATAGTGTCCAATAAAATTAACATTCACTCCTGATAAAACTATCAGCAAATCAGGAGTGGGAAAATACTTCCTTAAAGGTGTAAAACAGGGGTCCCCTAACTCGCAGGCCATAGACAGCTACCAGGCCTGTTAGGAACTGGGTCACACAGAAGGAGGTGAGTGGCAAGTGAGCGAGCATTACTGCCTGAGCTCCACCTTCTGTCAGATAAGCAGCAACATTAGATTCTCATAGGCATGCAAACCCTATTGTGAACTGCGCATGTGAGGGATCTAGGCAGTGCACTCCTTAACGAGAATACCTGATGATCTGAGATGGAACAGTTTCATCCTGAAACCATACCCTCACCCCAACAACACCCCTGTGAAAAAAAGTGTCTTTCACGAAACCCATTCCTGGTGCCAAGAAGGTCAGGGACCGCTACTGTAGAAGACAGTTGAAAAAAAAAATTGTAACAAACATTATTATTACTGTTAAAATATTTAAAGTTTTCATTAAGATTACTAAAAATACTTTTTTTCTCTGCTAATATAATTTCAATCAACATGAAAATGGAGATTCTAGCTAGCTTAGCAAGATAAAAAAGAAAGTAAGGGCTGAGTGTGATGACTCATGCCTGTAATCCCAGTACTTTGGGAGGCCAAGGCAGGCGGATCACAAGATCAAGAGATCAAGATCATCTTGGCCAACATGGTGAAACCCCATCTCTACTAAACATACAAAAATTAATTGGGCATGGTGGTGTGCACCTGTAGTCCCAGCTACTTGGGAGGCTTGAGGCAGGAGAATCACTTGAACCCGGGAGGCAGAGGTTGCAGTGAGCTGAGATTGTGCCACTGCACTCCAGCCTGGCAACAGAGTGACAGAGCGGGACTGTGTCTCCAAAAAAAAAAAAAAGAAAGAAAGAAAGAAAAAGTGAAAAATTGAGGGTAGAAAAGGAGAAACAAAATTCTATTTGTTGAAGATGATGCTAAGGTCTATGTAATAAGCTAAAAGTGTACATAAATTATAAGCATCAATGGCAAATAATTTTAAAAGGTCAAAATATAATAGTCAATATACAAAAGCTAACTGAATTTCTGTGTATTGTCAAAAATTAGAATATACAATTTAAAATATATGTTATTCAATATATTTCTCTATTTTAACACATTGATAAACTATTTAGAGTAGCGATAATACATATCTGGCAATAAATCTAATCAAATATACTAAAGCTTTTTATTTAGAAAATTATAGATATTAGACAATAAATAAAACTTTAACAAATCAAGAAATACTAATTGCTTTTGAAAAAATTAATTCAATGTTGTAAAGATGTCCAACTTCATAGAATTTAGCTATAAATCAAAATAATTTCAGTAAGTTCAAATATAATTTTCCATCTCTTTCCATGTGTATGAGTGTGTGTGTTCCACTCAATAGGCTGATTCTGAAAATCATATGGAAAGTATTGCCAAGACACACTCCAAACAAAAACTTGAAGAGAAAAACAAAATGACAAGGAAACCAAAAATCCAAGATGATAAGGAGAGACAGGACGAGCTGGATTTCCTAGGCTGACTAAGAATCCCTAAGCCTAGCTAGGAAGGTGACCGCTTCCACCTTTAAACACCGGGCTTGCAACTTAACTAACACCAGACCAATCAGATAGTAAAGAGAGCTCACTAAAATGCTAATTAGGTAAAAACAGGAGGTAAAGAAATAGCCAATCATCTGTTGCCTGAGAGCACAGCGGGAGGGACAATGATGGGGATATAAACCCAGGCAGTCGGTTGAGCCGGCAGTGGCAACCTCCTTTGGGTCCCCTCACTTTGTATGGGAGCTCTGTTTTCACTCTATTTCACTCTATTAAATCTTGCAACTGCACTCTTCTGGTTTGTGTTTGTTATGGCTTGAGCTGAGCTTGCTTGCTCTCCACCACTGCTCTTTGCCGCCATTGCAGACCCCCACTGACTTCTATCCCTCCAGATCTGGCAGGGTGTCCGCTGTGCTCCTGATCCAGCTAGGCGCCCATTGCCACTCCCGATCAGGCTAAAGACTGGCCTTTGTTTCTGCATGGCTAAGTGTCTGGGTTCGTCCTAATCGAGCTGAACACTAGTCACTGGGTTCCACGGTTCTCTTCCAGGACCCAGGGCTTCTAAAGGAGCTATAACAGTCACTGCGGGACCCACGATTCCATTCCTTGGAAACCATGAGTCTGAGAACCCCAGATCAGAGAACACGAGGCTTGCCACCATCTTGGAAGCCACCCGCCACCATCTTGGGAGCTCTGGGAGAAAGGACCCCCAGTAACAACAAGAAAACAAGATCAGTTCTATAACCGGTCAAAATTTATTATAAAGCTATATTAATTATAACATACATTCTTAGACTACATATAGACAGTAAAAAAAGAATAAAATATCCAGAAAATGGCCCATACATATATAGGTATAATTTGTGTCAAAGCCATCATCAGGGGTCAGTAGGGAAAGGATCGATTATGAAAACTTGGCACTGAAAAAGCTGGCTTTTTTGTTTTTTAAATTTATTTTTATTTTTTCATTTTTATTTGAGACGGAGTTTTGCTCTTGTTGCCCAGGCTGGAGTGCAATGGCATGATCTCAGCTCACTGCAACCTCTGCCTCCTGGGTTCAAGCGATTCTCCTGCCTCAGCTTCCTGAGTAGGTGAGATTGCAGGCATGCACCACCACGCCCATCTAATTTTGTATTTTTAGTTTCTCCATGTTGGTCAGGCTGGTCTGGAACTCCCGACCTCAGGTGATTTGCCCGCCTCAGCCTCCCAAATTGCTGGGATTACAGGTGTGAGCCACCACGCCTGGCTGAAAACTGGCTTTTTATATAAAAAAATTTTTAATTGGATTCCTATTTCAGAAAATACATAATTTCAGGTGAATTGAAGGATGAAATGTAAAAGGCAAAAACAATAAACTTTTATTAAAACTCTATAAAGTAGAATATTTTAATATGCATAATAAAACCAATTTTTTAGGAAGATACAACACTCACATCATGAAGACAATTTGAAAAACTAGAATATTATAAAATCAAGGAATTGTTACAATCTAAAGATCCCATGAAAGTATAAACACTTCCCAGGAGAAGGCATTCCTAGCACATACATATAACAATAAACTATGTATCAATAAGAAAATTATAAAGAGCCCTTTAGAAAAATTAAGAAAAGACAAAAAAGTTTTCCTTACAGGATACACACATGGCTCATATTACATGACAATACTCTCAATATTATTATCAGAAAAATTCAAATTAAAAATTTTATATCAGATATATTGAATGACAGTCAACATTTAAAAGCTTGAATAGATCTTGTTAGAAAGTGCATAGGGTCATGGAAGTGCTCAAGCACAGTTGGTAGAATTTTTAAACGGTTTAATCATTTTCAAAAAGGTTTTGACACTACTTAGTAAATTTGTTTTATTTTGTTTTGTTTTGTTTAGTTTTTGAGGCAGAGTCTTGCTCTGTTGCCCAGGCTGGAGTGCAGTGGCGTGATCTCAGCCCACTGCAACCTCTGCCTCCCAGCTCAAGCAATTCTCCTGCCTCAGCCTCTAAAGTAGCTGGGATTACAGGCATGTGCCACCATGTCTGGCTGATTTTTTTTTTTTTTTGTATTTTTTTTTTAGTAGAGACTGGGTTTCACCACTTTGGCATGGCTGGTTTCAAACTCCTGATCTCGGGGGATCCACCCGAGTTGGCCTCCCACAGTACTGGGATTAAAGGCGTGAGTCACCACACCCAGCCTCTACTTAGTATTTGAAAATGTGCATGCCCCCATGCTTTAAGCAGTCCGCTCTTGCAAAAATACCATGAGAAACACTTGAGTACATGCAATAGTAAAGAGATTTTTAAAAAGTGAATAGGATCATTGTTTGTAACAGCAAATATTCCAACCCAAATGCCAATCAACAGCAGAATGGACAAATATTTGTAATACATTAATATAATGGGAAACTACACAGCTGGGAAAATGAATCAATTACAGTAACTAGCAAGTTAGAGGAATTTCACATACTTAATTCTGAGTTGAAGTCATAGAAAAATGTATATGACATGGTTTATTTCATTTAAATGTCAAAAAATATATAAAAACTACATAGATGCGTCAAACTTTAGACAAAGGGAATGATTAATAAAATGTGAATGATTTTAGTTACTTCTGAGGAGAAGGCTGGATGATAATATTGGGGAGAGGCACACAGAGGGCTTCTAAGATGCTGAGAAACTACTTTTTTAAATTGGGAGAGATGATGATTGGATGGAGAGAGAGAGAGATTGGAGAATTTCATTCTGCTACTATTTTTTAAATCTGTACCTATATCTTTTGGGTATAGAACATTTTAAACAAACAAAAGTACATATTAGACTTAAGTCCATTAACCCGACATGCGTTAAGCACGTTGGCTTTGAAGCTAGACAAATTTGGACGCAGTTCTGGGTCAATCACTTACCACTTCTATGATTTGGGGAATGTTTATCTAACCTATCAAATCCTCTCTTCTTTTATCTGTGAAATAGAATAAAAGTATCTATTTCATAGAAATGTAAGGTTTAAGTAAGGTAGTGTATGTAAAGTACTCAGCACAGCAGCTGCCAAAACAGTACTCATGATTAGACGCTGGTTATTATCATCATCTCCATCCTACATGGAATAATTAAAACATATAGATGCATGGTAGAGTGAGCTAGAACGAGATTCTAAAATCATACCACCTCTATTATCTCAGAGAGTTTGTATTGTCTCTGGATCTCAGTTTTCTCATCTTTGAAATGGAGATAAGAATACTTAGCTCAGTTGATGAGATGAGAACTGTTTGAAACCATCTATATAAACTGCCCAGCAGAATGCCTGATACATGCTCAGTTTTCAGCAAAGCATAATTTCTATGTTAGCAGCATATTGCTGTTGTCAATAAAGCATCTTAATAGTGGCTTTGTAACATACCAATTTAGTTAGGCTGAACTTCATTTCCTAAAAATAGCTTTCCTGTTTTGCTTTTGGTGAACAAGGGTCACAAGAGAGATTCTTGTGGGATATCTTGTGGGAGAGTGAAAGTTAGGTTGCAATCATTTTGTAGCACACACACACTGCTCACCTCAGTGTAAGCCAGAGACCAGATCTCCAGCTGTTTCATCTTCCTCTAGATCTTCCTACAGCTCTTCTCAATTCTGAGCCAGGTGTATTTTTAGCTTCGTAAGAAGGACCCCAGAATCTGTAGGACAGCCATACCCTCAACATCAGAGGCAACAAGACTGATAGGAGGTTTAATCCATGTCAAGCCAACTTGTCCTTGTGGACTCTAGCTTGTTCTTGCACTCCTCCATTTTACATTCATCTTTCCTTTTCTGTTGCCTGCCCTGTAGTCTTCAAGTACCAACAGCAACAGATGCACAGATGACAGCTTTACAGAAACTGCTTAGCCAGCTCCTACAATTGTGTAAGGTAAAATCCTTGTAACAAAATCTTTTATGTGTGTATATGTGTGCATGTGTGTGTATACTTATATATATGTATGGACGCGTTGGCTCACGCCTGTAATCCCAGCACTTTGGGAGGCCGAGGTGGGTGGATCACGAGGTCAAGGGATCGAGACTATCCTGGCTAACATGGTGAAACCCCATCTCTACTAAAAATACAAAAAAATTAGCTGGGCGTGGCGGCGGGCGCCTGTAGTCCCAGCTACTCGGGAGGCTGAGGCAGGAGAATGGCGTGAACCCGGGAGGCGGAGCTTGCAGTGAGCCGAGATGGCACCACTGCACTCCAGTGTGTAAATACATACAATAATATATGCATACATCTACTTATAATAAGACAATTACAATACATAACGTGTTTGTGTGTATATATATCTTAGTACTCTTGCTTCTCTAATTGACTCCTGACTGATTTATATGTTAGCCTCACAATCTGTGAATAATTGTTTCTGCTGACATAGTAATAACTTCTTTATTTCAGACTTTTAAAATAAGATTCAGTCCGTGTTGGTAAAAAGCCATAGAGAAGAGGCACACAAACATTCTGAGTAAAGATGTAGTTCAGATGGGCTAGAATGAGCACTATTCCACCAACTCTGTGACAAAGAGGGCACATACAGGTTTGGATGAGAATTTAAACTACAAGGGCTTATATTGTTAATCATCCCAGAAGTGTTCAGTACTATCTATATTACTGATATTCTAGGCTCCCTCTTACACTGGGAGGGATATTCTAGGCTCCCTCTTACACTGGGAAACACTTGGGACACAATCGTGGTCAGAAGAGGGATTTCACTACAGCTACCATCATAATTTGCCTC
Source organism: Papio anubis (assembly GCF_008728515.1). Taxonomy (NCBI): domain Eukaryota; kingdom Metazoa; phylum Chordata; class Mammalia; order Primates; family Cercopithecidae; genus Papio; species Papio anubis. The sequence continues at coordinate 77,714,720 of NC_044976.1, read as the reverse complement.
CCTTAGTGATGCTGCCTGTGCTCACCCTCAGCCATTTTCCCCTGGAAAACCAGGAATGAGAAGACAGAAATTTTTGGAAATCTAATCTTTCATCCTGAAGACAAGTGATCTGTGTCTCAAAGTTGCCTTCCTCTTCTATGTTCGGCATAAATGGAATTCGAAAAAAATCTAGTGACATGGTATGAGTCATATGAGTTAAGATATCATCAGTTATTTGCCATGGCGTGGTATTTATTATGACATCTTAGACCTGGACAAAGTAATAAAACCAATTTGATCCCAACTCTCCATGTTACAAATGAGGAAATTATGGTTTAAAGACATTACTGTCAAATTTGCCAAAGCCACATAAGTATTTAGTGACAGGTTTCTAAGGGGAATTATGTTCTTGTGCAAACAGGATGTCCTATGAGGTTTTTTCTTCCTAGAGGTTTAAAGCAATTCTGGAAGAACTAAACTTTTCGAATTTCTTTATAGAATATGACCAACAAATGATGCTATAGAGCTTCACATTTATTTTCCTGTCCTGAAGTAGGTAACATTAGCCTTGAAAATTGTTTTGCATACTGACAGTTTTCAAGATGGAGAGGAGAAGCCTGGAAAATTTTAAATAACCCTGATGCTACTTATTTCACAGAGCATACAGTCCCATTGATGATCATTGCCATGTTTGTGGTGGTTAACCTGTGAACGCTGGCAGGAAATCAATGTGACCTCTTGTCTGGTTCCCATGCTTCAGAGAATCTCCCCCTTGATGGCTGAAGATTTAAGAACTTCAATAAGTGCTTTTTTACTCTCTGAATATTTTCCTTTTTTATGACATGAATCAAAATATTTTTGCTTTTTAGGAATATTTCTCACTCTTTTTAAATTTTGAATTCAATTGGGAAGGTGTTAATGAGGCCTTGGTTAGAAATGTCATTCCCATCTGGGATGGGACAATCTTTCACAACTAAAAACTGAATTTTAAACTTTGTCAAGTCACATAAAAAATAAGTATCTCGGCAGGGCATGGTGGCTTACACCTGTAATCCCAGCACTTTCGGAGGCTAAGGTAGGTGGATCACGAGGTCAGGAGTTCAAGACCAGCCTGGTCAAAGTGGTGAAACTCTGTCTCTACTAAAAACACTAAAATTAGCCAGGAGTGGTGGTGCACACCCGTAGTCTCAGCTACTCAGGAGGCTGAGGCAGGAGAATCACTTGAACCCTGGAGGAGGAGGTTGCAGTGAGCCAAGATCACACCACTGCACTCATGCCTGGGTGGCAGAGTGAGATTCCGTCTCAAAAAAAAGAGAGAGAAAGAAAGAATAGAAAAAGAAAAGTTGGTGAAACCCCGTCTCTACTAAAAAGGACAAAAAAACTAGCCGGGCAAGGTGGCGGGCGCCTGTAGTCCCAGCTACTTGGGAGGCTGAGGCAGGAGAATGGCGTGAACCCGGGAGGCGGAGCTTGTAGTGAGCTGAGATCCGGCCACTGCACTCCAGCCTGGGCGACAGAGCGAAACTCCGTCTCAAAAAAAAAAAAAAAAGAAAAGTATCTCTGAAATACATTTAAGGATGGCTCGGAGTAAATTCATTCTCCCCTTTGAAAACAAATATGTACTCTTTCTCATGCTTGACCACAGCTTTCTTACATTCCCTCCTCCCCCACCCGTACCACAGATAGACTCACAGGACACACACACTCCCTAGTTATCTAACCATATGGTCAGGGAAAAAATAATTGATTATAGTGCCAGGTAGGTAGTGTTGGTTGTAATTTTTAGTCAGAGAAGAACTTTGATGCTAGATAGAGTGGATTTTAAGTCCTTAGTCATAAATCTACAAGCTTTGTGACCACAGCAAGTTACTTAAGTTAAGCCTGAGTTTCTTTTCGTTTAGAATGGGAAAAATAATACTACTTAATTCACAGAGTTGCAGTGAGAGTCAAACGAGGTAGTGCGTAAAATGTACATAGCATAATCTAGCCAATGAATATTTGTTTAAGAACATGTTTTGAAAAATAAGTAATATATAGTTCAGCATTCAATCTTCTATTTCCTTAGTGGCTTTTCTTGAATTATTTTTTATTTTCGTCAATTGATAGATGAACTTGTAGGTTTGCCTAAGAGATGATTTTGAGATTTTTCAAAGAATACTTTTAAAACAACAACAACAACAAAAACAAACCTTCTTTGGCTGGATATCTTATCTACCTGACCTCTTTATTTATGAAATAAAGACTTGAGAGTAAATTATTTTTAATTCCCTTTATGGAGTCAAATTATCTTTTTCTATTATTGTATGACTTGTTCCTCACCTGGTCCAGACTCATTACCTTGTATTAACCAATAAAACGGTACAGGAAAGACACACTAGGACAAGCCGAATACATGTTGCTGGTGGGAGAAATGGAGACACTGAATATAAGAGAAATAGAGCTATAAATGTGTTAGCGTCATGAGGTTAAAGAAAAGAGAACCTAGAAGGCCGGACGCGGTGGCTCACGCCTGTAATCCCAGCACTTTGGGAGGCTGAGGCGGGCGGATCCCGAGGTCAGGAGATTGAGACCATCCTGGCTAACACGGTGAAACCCCGTCTCTACTAAAAATACAAAAAAAATTAGCCGGGCCTGGAGGCGGGCGCCTGTAGTCCCAGCTACTCCGGAGGCTGAGCCAGGAGAATGGCATAAATCCGGGGAGCGGAGCTTGCAGTGAGCTGAGATCGCGCCACTGCACTCCAGCCTGGGCGACAGAGCGAGACTCCGTCTCAAAACAAACAAACAAACAAACAAAAAAAAAAAAAAAAAAAAAAGAGAGAACCTAGAATTGCAAGATGGGAACTCAGAAAGAAAATGGTCTTTCTAAGAAGGAAATCTAGGATTATTAAAGTAACCAATAGATCAATCTCAGGAAAGGCAAAGTGGAAGAAGTAGAATAAGCTTAGATTTCAGCCTTTGTTTTCTTCATAAAATAGGAGGCAAAGTGTTTGGGATGGAATTGGAAAAACAGGATAAGAAGTTAGAGAAGATCTCAAAGAGTTTTGTGGAAAATAATCTATGATACAGACAAGTATAGTGAAAAAGTGAGGAAGAAACTAAGGTCACAGAAGCTGAATTTGGGCTGGACCTCATCAGAGTGACAGGCTCTTTTGGAATGCAAGGTTAGAAGCCTAAACAGGAACAGGAAGGTTTTTGGAGTTTTCGGAGTTGAGAATCCCTGTGGTGTGAGTAACAAAGGGTAAATGTGGTAAGAGACTTCGGATCTGGGTTCAGGCACACAGACATCCTAATAGATATTGTTTATGTTTCAGGGATTTATTCAGCTGGGAGTTTAGCCGATTCAATCTCATATATGTCATGATAATATGGATGCTCAATTGGAGAGTACTCTCTCAATGAGAATCAGTTTTCAGTTCTGTTATATCAATATACACTGAGAGAAACCCAAGTCAAATCATTACAGATGTACTGTCTTGTTGTTTTCATCCTATTTTGAAGTATGCTATTATTTTTACATTGTAGTGTCTATGTATGTGTGTATAACTATCTACTTTAGTTTGCTAAGGCTGCCCTAAAAAAAGTACAACAAATTGGGTAGCCGAAACCATAGAAATGTATTTTCTCTTGTAAACCAAAACATATCTGAGACAGGTTTCAATCAGCTTAGAAGTTTGTTTCGCCAGGGTTAAGGACATGCCTGTGACACAGCCTCAGAAGGTCCTGAGAACACATGCCCAAGGTGGTCATGCCACAGCTTGATTTTTAGGGAAACATAAGGCATCAATCAGTGCATGTAAGATATACAGAAGTACATTGGTTTGGTCTGGAAAGACAGGTCAATTTGAAGGGGCAGGAGAAGCTGGGGAGCTCCAGGTCATAGGCGGTTGCAAAGATTTTCTGGTTGGCAATTGGTTGAAAGAGTTTATCTAAGGATCTGGAATTGGCCGTGTGCAGTGGTTCATGCCTATAATCCAAACACTTTGGGAGGCCAAGGCAGGTGCATCACTTGAGGTCAGGAGTTCGAGACCAGCCTGGCCAATATGGTGAAACCCTGTCTCTATCAAAAATACAAATATCAGCCAGGTGTGGGGGCATGCACCTGTAATCCCAGCTACTCAGGAGACTGAGGCAGGAGAATTGGCTTGAACCTGGGAGGCAGAGGTCGCAGTGAGCTAAGATAATGCCATTGCAATGCAGCCTGGGTGACAGAGTGGGACTCTGTCTCAAAAAACAAAAACAAAACAAGAGAAACAAAACAAATCTGGAATCAATAGAAGGGAGTGTCTAGGTTAAGACAAAAGGTTGTGGAGATCAAGATTTTTATTATGCAGATGAAGCAAGTCTCCAAGTAGCAGGCATCAGACAGAATATATTGCAAATGTTTCTTATCAAGCTTATAAAGGTGCCAGACTCTTAGCTAATTCTCTCCTCGGTCAGTGAAAAAAACTGGAAAGGGAAGGGAAAAGGGAACAGACACCTTTGCAGACCATTTCAAAGTATGTCAAAGAAATATATTTTGGGGTAAAATACTTGGATTTCTTTTAGGGCCTTTTATCTATCATATTGGTATCTTATTGCTACAGAGAGTCTACTTTGTCAATCTTAAGGTCTGTTTTAATGTTGAATGCTGACCAGCTGCGCCTGAAATCCAAAAGGAGAGTATAATGTGGTATGTCTGACCCTCATTAACCTGATATAGTTAACCTGAACTAGCTTTCCAGGTTAACTTAGGAATGCCCTTGGCCAAGAGAAGGGGTTTATTCAATTGGTTGGGGATGCTTAGAATTTTATTTTCAGTTTACACTCACTTCTGGTAGCTAAATGTGGTTCCCTCAATTGACTGGAAGGGATAACATGTCCCATGTCCCTCTCTATCTTCTGGTAGTTTTCCAGCAATCTTTGGTGTTCTTTGGCTTCTAGATACATCACTGTAATCTCTGCTTTCATGTTCACCTGACATTCTCCCAATGCTCTTTCATGTCTGTGTCCAAATTCCTCCTTTTATAAGGACACCTGTCATATTGGACTAGGGGATTATCCTACTCCAGTATGACCTCATTTTAACAAATTATGTCTACCAGGTCCTTATTTCCAAATAAGGTCCCATTCTGAGGCACTAAAGTTTAGGGCTTCAACATGTATGCTTTTGGAAAACACAATTCAACCCATAATACTATCTGTATATTCATCTCTCTCTATAAATTTGCATCTACATCTATATCTTTCAATGTATCTATCTAGTTTACATCTCTCTGTCTAAAGTGTATATATGATTTTCATTTTTTAAGGGAACTATTTTTTTATGTGCTATTATTGTTTTTTCAATTTTTAGTTTAAGTTTGGGGGCACATGTGAAGGCTTGTTACATAAACACTTGGTTTGTTGTACATATTATTATATCACTCAGGCATTAAGTTCAGTACCCGATAGTTACCTTTTCTGCACCTCTCCCTACTCCACCCTCCCCCATCAAGTAGAACCTAGTGTCTGCTGTTTTCTCCTTTGTGTCCATCACCTATAAGTGAGAACATGTGGTATATGATTTTTTGTTCCTGTGTTAGTGTGCTAAGGATGATAGCCTCCAGCACCATCCACGCTCGCACAAAAGATACGATCTTTTTCTTTCTTATGGCTGCATAATATTCCATGATGTACATACACCACATTTTCTGTATCCAGTCTGTCACAATCCACTTAGGTTGATTTGTGTCTTTGCTATTGTGAATAGTGCTTCAATGAACATTTACATGCATGCATCTTTATGGTGGAATGCTTTATATTCCTCTGGGTATATACCTAGTAGTGGATTGCTATGTAGAATGGTAGTTCTGCTTTTAGGACTTTAAGGAATTGCCAAACTGCTTTCCACAATGATTGAATTAATTTACACTCCCACCAACAATGTATGAGGGTTCCTTTTTTTTACTTTTTTTATAGTAGCCATTCTGACTAGTGTGAAATAGTATCATATTGTGGCTTTAATTTTCATTTCTTGATCAGTGATACTGAGCTTTTTTTCATACGATTGTTGGCTGCATGTGTGTCTCCTTTTGAGAAGTGTCTGTTCATGTCCTTTACCCATTTTTTAATTTTTTTTATTGTTAAATTTGTTTAACTTTTTATAGATGCTGGTTATTAGACCTTTGTCAGATGAATAGTTTGGTAGTTTGAAAAATTTTTCTCCCATTCTGTAGGTTATCTGTTTACTCTGTTGATTGTTTCTTTTACTGTACAGAAGCTCTTAAGTTTAATTAGATCTCATTTGTCAATTTTTGCTTTTGGTGCAACTGCTTTTGGTCATGAAATCTTTGCCTCTTCCTTTGTCTAGGATGGTATTGCCTAGGCTGCCTTCCAGTGTTTTTATAGTTTTGAGTTTTACATTAAAGTATTTAATCCATTTTGAGTTAATTTTTGTTTATGGTCTAAGGAAAGGGTCCAACTTCAGTCTTCTGCATATGGCTAGCTAGTTATCCAAGCACCATTTATTGAATAGGAAGCCCTTTCCCCATTGGTTGTTTTTGTCAGCTATGTCAAAGATCAGGTAGTTGTGGATGTGCGGCCATATTTCTCAGCTTTCTACTCTGTTCCATTGGCCTCTGTGCCTGTTTTTGTACCAATATCATGCTGTTTTGGTCACTGTAGCCTTGTAGTATAGTTTAAAGTTGGGTAATGTGGTTCCTTCAACTTTGTTCCTTTTGCTTAATATTGCCTGGGCTATTCTGACTCTTTTTTGGTTCCATATAAAATTTAAAGTAATTATTTTCTAGTTCTGTAAAGCATGTCATTGGTAGTTTGACAGGAATAACATTGAATCTATAAATGGCCTTTAGCAATGTAGCCATTATAATGATATTGATTTTTCCTATCCATGAGCATGGGATGTTTTTCCATTCAGTTGTGTCTTCTCTGATTTCTTTGAGCAGTGTTTTGTAATTCTCATTGTAGAGATCTTTCACCTCCTTGATTAGCTGTTCTATGTATTTTATGTTTTTGTGACAATTTTGAATGAGGTCACCTTTCTGATTTGGCTCTCAGTTTGGTTATTGTTGGTGTATAGGTATGCTAGTGATTTTTCTACATTGATTTTGTATCCTGCAAATTTGTTGAAGTTGTTTATCAGCTGAAGAAGCTTTCAGGCCAAGACTATGGAGTTTTCTTTATATAGAATCATGTCAGCTGCAAACAGAGATAGTTTGACTTCCGCTTTTCCTATTTGAATGTCTTTTGTTTCTTTCTCTTGTCTGATTACTGTGGCTAGACCTTCCAATACTATGTTGAATAAAAGTGGTGAGAGAGGGCATCCTTGTCTTGTGCTGGTTTTCAAGGGGAATGCTTCCAGCTTTTGAACATTTAGTATGATGTTGTCTGTAGGTTCATCATAGATGGTGCTTATTATTTAGAGGTATGTTCCTTCAATACCTAGTTTATTGAGAATTTTTAACATGAAGGGATGTTGAATTGTATTGCAAGCGTTTTCTGCATCTATTGAGATAATCACATAATTTTTGTCTTTAGTTCTATTTATGTGATGAGTCACATTTATTGATTAGTGTATGCTGAACCAACCTTGCACCCTGGGGATGAAGTCTACTTGATGGTAGTGGGTAAGCTTCTTGATGTGCTGCTGGATTCGGTTTCCCAGTACTTTATTGAGGATTTTTGTACTGATGTTCATCAAAGATTTTGGCCTAAAGTTTTCTTTTCTTCATTGTGTCTTTGCCAGGTTTTGGCATCATTTGTCATACAAAGAGTTAGGGAGAAGTCTTTCCTTTTCAATTTTTTGAAACAGTTCTACTAGGAATGATCCCAGCTCTTCTTTGAACATCTAGTAGAATTCAGCTGTGCATCCACCTGGTCCTGGGCATTTTTTCATTGGTAGGCTATTTATTACTGCCTGTGATGGTTAATATTGTCAACTTGATTGGACTGAAGGATGCAAAGTATTGTTCATAGGTGTGTCTGTGAGGGTGTTGCCAAAGGAGATTAACATTTGAGTCATTGGGCTAGAGGAAGCAGACCTACCCTTAATGAGGGTGGGCACCACCTAATCAACTGCCAGTGCAGCTAGAATAAAGCAGGGAGAAGATGAAAAGAGAAGACTTGTTAATTCTTCCAGCCTTCATCTTTCTTCCTTGCTGTATGCTTCCTGCCCTTGAACATTGGACTATAAGTTCTTCAGCTTTTGAACACTTGGACTTAAAACAGTGGTTTGCAAGGTCTATTAGTCGGATGGGCTTCCCTTTGTAGATGACCAGGCCTTGCTCTGTGGCTGCCCTTAACACTTTTTTTTTTTTCATTTAACCTTGGATAAGATGATGATTATGCATTTTGGGGATGATCTTCTCATGGTACTGGGGTTCTCTGCATGTCCCAAGTTTGAATGTTGGCCTGTCTAGCAAGGTTGGGGAAGTTCTCATGGGTAATACCCTGAAATGTTTTCCAAATTGTTTCCATTCTCCCCAGCTCTTTCAGGTATACCAATCAGTCATAGATTTGATCTCTTTACATAATCCCATATTTCTTGGATGTTTTGTTCATTCTTTTTTATTATTTTTTTCTTTATTCTTGTCTGCCTGTCTTATTTCAGAAAGATAGTGTTTAAGCTCTGAAATCCTTTCCCCTGCTTGGTCTATTCTGCTATTAATATTTTTGATTGCATTATGAAATTATTGTATCGTGTTTTTTAGCTCTATCCTGGATATTTTGCTTGTTAGCACATGCAATGTTTTATCGTCATTTTTAGTTTTCTTGCATTGAGTTAGAACATGCTCCTTTAGCTCAGTGAAGTTTGTTTTTATCCAATACATTAGTCCGTTTCACACTGTTGATAAAGACATACCCAAGATTGAGCAATTTACAAAAAAAAAAAAAAAGAGGTTTAATCAGACTTTCAGCTCTACATGGTTGGGGAGGCCTCACAATCATGGTGGAAGATGAAAGGCATGTCTCAAGTGGCTGCAGACAAGGGAAGCAAGCTTGTGCAGGGGAAACTCCCATTTCTAAAACCATCAGATCTCATGAGATTTATTCCTATCATGAAAACAGCATGGGAAAGACCTGACCTCATGATTCAATTACCTCCCACTAGGTCCCTGCCACAACACGTGAGAATTCAAGGTAAGATTTGAATGGGGAAACAGACAAACCATATCATTCACATTCTGAGGTCTACTTCTGTTGTTTAAGCCATGTCAGCCTCAGCCCCGTTCTGAACCCTTGCTGGGGAGGTGATGTGGTCATTTGGAAGACAGAGGGCACTCTGGCTTTTTGACTTGTCAGAGTTCTTACATGGATTCTTTCTCATCTTTGTGGGCTTATCTGCCTTCAGTTTGAGGTTGCTGGCCTTTGGATGAGTTTTTGTTGTTGTTGTTTTGGTTTTTCTTTAAACAGTCTGGCCACTTTTCCATAGGGCTGCTGCAGTTTGCTGGGCATCTGCTCCAGTCCCTAATCACCACAGATTTTCTAGTACCTGGAGGTATCACCAGTGAAGGCTGCAAAACAGCAGAGACGGCAGCCTGCCCCTTCCCTGTTGTCAGTAAGCGCGCCATCACCCTGCCCTGCTTTTCTCCGTTCTCTGTGGGTCCAGCTGTTTCCCTGATCAGTCCCAAAGTGAATATCTGGATATTTCAGTTGAACATGCTATATTTACTCTCCCCTTTCCTTCCTCTCCCTGAGAGCTATGCACTGTAGCTGCTTCTAGACAGCCATTTTGGCCCTGAGAACTGTATATGATCTTCTAAGAAACAAAATGATTTTACAATTTTATCTTTCTCTCTGCATACTATATTTTATTTTGTTAATTTTCTTCATTGTTTATTCCCAAAAAAGGAAAGCCTCTTAAAAAAAAAAGCCATTTGGATTAATAGATGATGCATGTATCAGTTATACCATCCAGTCACAGAATAAAAACACCACTTATTTTAATAAAGATAATTCAGTATAAATAATTGTTAAGTATTGAAAAATAAAAATGCAAGAAGAAAAGCTAATGTGTCCTTGAAGTGGCTACTTCCAGAAGTAGGTATTTTTTCTAGAGCTGGGAAAACAAGCAAAAGAGTTGGAATAATTAAAGCATAAAATCTAGGAGAAAGGGCCCCACAGTACTGGAACATGGACCTCTAATTGGACAGTGCTCAGCCACCACTTATGTCTCGGCTTGGAGTTGGGGGTCTGGGGAACTAGGATCCAGGCCTCTCAGGGACACTGTCAGCTGTTGCTGCTGCCTCCAAGGGGTGGCAGAACAGATTCTGTCTCTGAGTGTTGGAAAAAATTGCAAGCTGAAATCAACTGTTGTTACTGAAGTGAAAAGAAAAATTATGTCTGACACAACAGTAACAAGAACAGGAAGTAGAAACAGGCTATCTTCCTATGGGAAAAATAAGAAAATTACAATTATTTTTAATAACCCAGTAAGAAAATCTATTCTTTTTTCTGTCTAATATTTATTCTTATTTTGTAGAACTCAGATTTTTTTTCTTTTTGGATACAGAAACTATATCTGTTCTAAAAACACTTGGTTAGTCAGTTTAGGTTAAAAAACCGTCATGAAAAGAATGTTAACTGCCAGTGCTCTAGACTTTGTCTGAAGTGGAAGGTTCCAATCTTTCCCAGACTATTTGATGTAATTAAGTCTTCATGTCTATTTCCCACCTTCAGGCTGCTACAACAAAATAGTATGGACTGAGTAATTTAAAAACAGAAATTTATTGTTCACAGTTCTGAAATCTAGGAAGTCGAAGAACCCAAGTCACCAGCAGAATGAATGTCTGATCAGGGCTTGCTCTCTGCTTTAGCTTGCAGTGAGCCGAGATCGCGCCACAGCACTCCAGCCTGGGTGACTGTGAGATTCCATCTCAAAAAAAAAAAAAAAAAAAAATTGTGCTTTCCTGCCGTGTCGTCCCTTGGTGGAAGAAGTGGAAGTCTTCATTAAACCTTTTTTATAAGGGTACTAATTCTATTCACGAGGGCCAAGCCCCCATGATCTAATGATTTTCTAAGGGCCCCATCTTTTAAAACCTAAGTTTTGACATGAATTTTGGAGACACACAAACATTCAGATCATAGCAGTAGCTTACCCCACCCTCAACATGGGAATGTTGCTTTGTCCTCAAATAGTGCTAGTTTTTCAGCTATCTCTTCAAAATGCTACGTCACCTGGGCCATATCTCAGCCTTATAGCTTAGAACCAGTACATTATATAAAAACTTTCACAGTACTGATCATTCTATACTATTATATCTTGCCAAGTTAACAATAATGCAAAACTCTTCAGAGCCTTCTGTGATCTCTCGGCATTTGACTTCATGCTTACTAAAGTCATGGACAATTATTTTTGGCTTATGATTATAGGACTTGAAATACTAAAATCAGTGTCTGCAATGTTGTCATCTTCTTGCGTGTCAGTTTCTTCTGCAACAGACAGGGAGAAGGCAGGAACTGCCTTTTAAGCCAAAATGTTGATCTCAGCATAGACCCTTGAATATTTATGCTTCTTCTTCTCCTGCATTATAATATGATTGCCACACTAGCAGCACAGTGAGAAGAGTCTCTGGACTCATCTCATTCTAATTCTAAACAGTTTTCTAAAAGCACTATGTTGCACAGCCCCTTTTCTCTTTAAGTTACATTTAAATAGCTTGATTCTGTTTCTAGATGAGTTGGATACAAGCCCGTATGCCATAGCAAAAAGGCCTCTCCTCTAGTGAATACTAGATTATATCATGATCTAGGAGCAACCTCAAGAAGCAATAAAAATTTTTAGCTAATTACTGTCAGACAGAAGGGCTTAATATCAATTCCACTAAATTTAAAATTGTAGTCTTTGGCAGGAGTCCTCAGGTGGTAAAATGGGCAGTACTAAATAATTCCATCCAGTGAGTCAATCCATTCTATTACTTAGGAGTATGTTTCATGCCTAATTCATCCTGGTGAGCCTGAAAGGAGCTGGGCACATTCCTCCACCCCGGGCTCAAAACTCCCTGAGCCTAGTACAAACACATCCCATCCTCCCATCCCACCACATATCGCCATATATCTCTCAAACTCGCTGAGCCCAGTACAAACACCACCTGGAAAGTCTCCGATAAGGGGACAGCCGTTCAAGGTTACTGAAAGCGCGGGAACCAAAAGAATTTCTTTGTTCCCCTGTAACTTTTGGGCTATAAAAAGCAAACGCTCGCATTGTTCGGGGCCCTCTTGTATGCTGTGGAATGGAGGGAGCAAGTTCGAACTTGTAGTAAAGATCCTTGCCGCTTGGCTTTGACACTAGACTCTGGTGGTCTTCTTTGGGGAACAAACGGTCTGGGCATAACAAGCCAATCAGCTTGTAGCACCAGTCAAAATCAGAAACAATTCTGACCTAACACTGGGTTTCTCTTATGGATAAGACATCTTACTCTCCCAAAATATTTTAGGCCCAAATAAATTATCTTATACATGGAACCCTGTGCTCAATGAATTGCTGTCCAAGGTAGTGTATTAAAATATTTTTTTAAGGAAAAACATTGGGATTCCAATGCAGAAGTAGGACCCTCCTTTCATAAGTGTACACATACAGACTTCTGATGTGCACAGGGAATGTCAATGTTACTGTCTGATATTTTAATTTATTGGGGAATGGATCTTCCTGTAAACAGTAACACAAAATAACTGTTACTTAGTTATATAACATAGACTTCAGTCTCATGTCCTCTAAATAAAGTTACTAGAGGTCAAAATCCCTGAGATCTATTAGTTTGACTTCCTCTAATGATGCCTTTGCTGTGTTTTAATGTTTTGTCTTGATTTTCATTGAAAGTCAAAATAGGGCCGGGCGCGGTGGCTCAAGCCTGTAATCCCAGCACTTTGGGAGGCCGAGACGGGTGGATCACAAGGTCAGGAGATTGAGACCATCCTGGCTGACACGGTGAAACCCCGTCTCTACTAAAAAATACAAAAAAAAACCTAGCCGGGCGAGGTGGCAGGCGCCTGTAGTCCCAGCTACTTGGGAGGCTGAGGCAGGAGAATGGCGTGAACCCGGGAGGCGGAGCTTGCACTGAGCTGAGATCTGGCCACTGCACTCCAGCCTGGGCCACAGAGCAAGACTCCATCTCAAAAAAAAAAAAAAAAGAAAAAAAAAAAAAGAAAGTCAAAATAAAGAATAGCCACACACAAAAAACCATTACTCACTTTCAGCCAAACCATTGCTGAGGATGTCATTTCCTATATTGCTCAATGTCACTTTGATGAGAGTCCACATGATAATTCACTCCATGGGTTTAATGTTAGAAAGAAAAAGTCTCAACAAACGATTATACGTGCTTTCATTGAGAGAATATAGAGATCATATTATGATTCTTGCTAGGAATCTATCATATTTCAAGGCTCAGCTTAAATCCTGATAGTACAGACACCTTCATCAACTTATTCTTATCTTGTGAATATTTTCCTTCTTTGAATTTTTATACCATTTATTATCTGCAACTTGTAATATTATGCTTAACTAAGTTCATGAGTTTTCCCACAATAGCCCCTAGTATAAGCGTAGTAAATTAAGCACAGAAAGCTTCACTGATTATACAACTACTTCTAGTGAAAAGCAATAATTTCTTTACTTTTCTCATTTGTAGCATTCTTCAGGTCTTTATTCTTTCACGAGAGCAGGCTTTGCCTTATTTAACACTGCATGTCCAGCACATGGTTTGGCATATAGCACGCATTCAATAACTAACTGTTAAATAGAAGAAAACTTTCAGTGACTCCACGCTCCTTAGATCAGTAGTTCTTAATCTTTAGTGAGTAGAATAATGACTTTTATATGTTAAAAACTTATTCAGAATTCAGAATACCAACTCCATTGTTACTGGTTTAGTAATCGAGATATTCAATGTAAGGCCTATGAATATGAACATGATTGTTTAAGAGGCATTTCAGGAGATTCTGATAGAAGAGATTAAAAGTTAAGAAAGCCTGCTCTAGAAAATAAAGTTTAAATTCCTTTCTCAGGTATTCGAAGCCTTATGCAATCTCTCTCAAACTCACTTTTTAAAATGTATTTTCTACTATCCTCTTTCCATCCAATATGCATTAAACAAATATAATCACATATTATTATATGTGCAAGGCCATTTAGCACTAAATCGCTTTGACCCTCCAACTCCTACCTCTGTACACACAAGTTCTTACCTTTTAGAGACCAAATCGAAGGCCATTTCTTCCAGAAAGTATTTGTTTATTACTCCCCACCCTGGTTGACATCAGCCGGTTCCTCACTGACAACAATGACTGTCTTTCTACTTAGTACCAAAGTCATTAATGTATCTGAGGTTTTTTTTTTTTTTTTTTTTTCCTCCCATAGCTCCCTGAATAAAGATTTTAGGTCTAATTCATATTTAATTCTCTGCCATACTCATCATATTACATATGGAAAGTTGTTGCTTAGTAAATACTGAGTAATTTAAAAAGCAAGTCGTTTCTGACATTGCTGCACAACTTCTTTTTACTTCAACACCTTTCCCCCATCTTTGTGCCCAAAACATGTACTCTCTGTCCCAGATTACTTAGTCTTTTTTTTTTTTTTTTTTTTGAGACGGAGTCTCACTCTGTGGCCCAGGCTGGAGTGCAGTGGCCCATCTCAGCTCACTGCAAGCTCTGCCTCCCGGGTTCACGCCGTTCTCCTGCCTCAGCCTCCCGAGTAACTGGGACTACAGGCGCCTGCCACCTCGCCTGGCTAGTTTTTTGTATTTTTTAGTAGAGATGGGGTTTCACGGTTTCACCGTGTTAGCCAGGATGGTCTCGATCTCCTGACCTCATGATCCACCCGTTTCGGCCTCCCAAAGTGCTGGGATTACAGGCTTGAGCCACCGCGCCCGACCCCCCCAGATGACTTAGTCTATGAAGTAGCTAAGCATTAGCATCCCAGCCCCTTTCCTCAGAAGCATGCTTAATGTTGTTACATAAGAAATGACAAGGCACCCCTCAACAGGAGATGTGTTTTCATTTGTCTCCAACAAGGAAGTGTTTCTTTTACCCTGGGGATGAGATCACTTCTTCCCCTCACCTCAGTGTTGGAAACAGAACACAGACATCACAGAGCAGTCTGGAGAGAGTGCTTCAGGGCCAACTTAAGAGAGAGAAACCAGTTTCCCATTTACAAGTCAAGCAGAGGGCCAACATTTTTTTTTTTTTTTTTCCTGAGCATTTTGGAAAGAAACAAGACTTCCTTACTGACTGCATGTAAAGTTAACATTGGGCATTTGCATTGCAAAGACTAAGAACCCAGAACCAAATGGCACACAGGAATGAGGTCAGGAAAAGCAAACAAAACAATCAGCAGAACGATTCAAGAGAAGTCAGGTCAGTTTCTGCTGCATTGATTGGGATTTGTCCCTGGATGTTCAGTGAGGAGAAAATAGATGTTAACACCAGAAATTCACAGGCTATATTTAAGCTATTACATATATTTATGATTAAATAAGGTATGCATTACAATACATAATTCTCATTAGAAACCTCTATAGAGTTTGTATTAAATTCAGAGTGATAGGACCCTGGGATATAAGAGATGAAATTATGGAAGTATCATAATTAAGTTTCTGATTGTCCAGAAAGAGGAAAACTAAGTGAGCAAGACCCTTAGAGAATGCTGTCTAAAGACTGCTGAATTACGTCTAAAAATGCTACACTTTACCCTTGCTTAGCTGATTTTTTTGACCATGGTAAGTGTCCTTAATGAACACCAAACTTGCTAAAGTATAATAAATGTTTAAATTTATCTTACTTTTTCCCGTTTTTGTTTTGTTTTGCTACAAAACAAAAAAGTTGAATGATAACCTCTCATTTTCCTGGTAAAAATTTTAATTTCTTTCTAGTCCATAAAACAAAATTATAACAGTAAACCCAATAAAAGAGTAAATCATCTCTGATACTTCTCTGACTGCTTCTTTCCAACACTTCTATCAGTGTAGATACTGATTATATTTGGGATCTGTTAGATCTGCAGAGCACAGCCTTTCACATACTAGCATTAACCATGTATCAATTCTTTTTTCCAAGTGCTAACTCACTTACTGGAAAATTTAATGAAATACTCGCCCTGGCACTGCAACCTGCCTTTTGTCACTTTGAGCCTATAATGCAACATAAATGTTTTTTACCACCTCTGGATTCATGGGCTTTAGCAACCACTGCTGAGAACTTACTGTGAGTGTAGATAGCTTTAAAAGCCTTGCTTCCTTGGTGTTAACTTTCAATAACTGGAACTGAGGCAAGAGCCTTGTGTATTCCTCCCATGCAGATGCTAAGAATTTTTCTTTATATTCATACACTCAGAGTCTTCTTGATAAATAACACTAAGACTCAAGTAAACCATATCCAAAATAATCTATACTGTGACGAAATGAAGGCTGCAGAGTCATTTGAGATATTGAATATGAAAGACCTTCAAATTACTTTATAGCATTCTATAGAAGAGATTTAATAGTAAGTACTATCTTTATGGTAAATGATGCATAAATGATGGTAAAGGTTTATAAGGAGAACATATGAAAACTCACATATAGAGCGTAAACTAGGTGACAGCCAGCTTTTCTAAGGGTGAACGGTTTTGCTCACTTGTTTAGAGCATATCAGCCAGTGATGGATGCAAAACTGCAAAATTTTAGAAACCTATTTTTTTCCATTGATAGGAAGAGGCTGTTCTTTAACAAGTAGAACTTCTGGTTTTTATATGCAGATGGGTATTTCTTTTCTATTTCAAGGGAAAGAGCACTCAGTCAAAGCTCGCTCCTGGAGATCATGCTCTTACCTATAAAGATGGAAACTGGTTTAAATCCAAAGGGAATACTGTCCTCCTCAGTTCCCACACCTTTGTATTATCTTTATATAGAGGAATGACAATTCCAAGCAATTGTATAGTCATAAAAAATAACAATATTGTGATCAGAACAAGTATATCAGCCAAGCATCCACAGGTCTCCTAGCTTATTCTGTACTCTGCTTGTACTCTGCTTCCAATGGAGCTTGAATAAAATATTAAGGAAAAATATGTCACTTCTTCAGAGGCAGAAAGGTCCTTTTTGTTGAAGCCCCCAGTAGATCATCTGTTCATTGGAGGTGATCTCCTCTGCAGCTTGACAAAGAACTGTGACATTACAAAGCAGTGTACGGAAGGGTTTGGAACCAGCTTAACATGAGCAGAGCTGGCACATGCTGAAAAGTCATTTGCCTCTTTGTCTTTTTTTTTTTTTTTTAATCCCCTGCAGGGTCTTTTTCCTTTGACTTCTCATTACTTTTATAATACACAATTTTGTTTTCTGTTTGTAACTCTCTGCTGCAGTGATTTAAAAGTTTCAGAATAATCAATTATTGTAAGGATAACTATATATATATATATAAAGCTGGTTTATTTGAAAGTGATATGTTTCACTTCACATATTTGTCTCACAAAATCCCTCATTTGACCAATGAAGCAAGATGTTCTAGCATGGCCTTGATAGAGGCCCACCTTCCTCATTCTGGTCTGTCTCACTAGTTTGATCAAGGCCTAAGGCAATTTGCATTAAAAAAAATTCAATAATTGTTCTAAATTGCTCTCCATATGGTACAGTGCTAAGGAAAAATTTACAAGTTACTGCCTTCGTGACTTGAGAGAGAAATTGTTTTATTTTATTAAATATCAGACAAAATTGAATATGTAGTTTTCAATAGTAACTCTCAAAGCTGATATTAAGTACCTGAACAGATAAGACCATGATAAGGTCAAGAAAGAGGATATTCAAACATCTGTAGCCTTTTTTTCTCGCTTTTTTCTTTTTAAACTTAAGCTTTTAAATCTTGAAAGTTCATGTCCAGTGCCTTGATCAGAGATGATAAATGAACTACTGAATTGGAAGAAGATGCTGTTATTATTTTAACCAGTAAACTAACTCAGGGTTAATCTGGGTGTTATTTAACCTATTGAAAGCGTTTTGAGTGAACATATGGTTTCTATTGTGAAATGAAGGCACAGTTTTAACTATGAATATAGATAATTACCCTTTCGACTTTAAACATTTATATGTGTCACATTGTGTCAGAGCATTTTTCATGGTCAATAGGTTGAAAGGTTATAAAGTTGAAAATGAAAATCAGTACTTTCGAGTAAAACTATGTAGCCAGTACAAATAAAGCAATTCACTACTGCTCTCTCTTGGAAGGCGTTAGTAATAACACCCAGAAAGCAATCACTACACCAATAGCACAGATAGTAAGTGAAAAACATGATCTCAGTTAAAGACCTAACCTTTAAGTTAGAAATTCAGCCTATAAATACATATTCATGAATATTTCAATGATTATTTTGTAGACTGAATTATAGATGATGATTTTTTTCTTTGTGTAATAGAAAGAGAATGATATTTTTCAGTTATTTTAAAACTTGATATAGAATGTGTCGACTGCAACCCTGATTTGAACATTTCATGTAAATGTAATTTTTGAACTGACACCAAACATTTACAGCGGGGCACAAATTTTGTAAATTGCTCAGAATGACGTCAATACTTTGAGCCTAAAGAAAACAATTCCTTCAAATGGAATTGGACTCTATTGCAAATGCTTACTTTCAGAGTGGACGCCATATAGATTCAAGAGAGCACGACCCCCATTCCAACAGAGTAACAGCAAATTTTCAAATTCATAAGAAAGAGGTAGGGGTCAGAGGGAGAGAAAGAGAGAGAGAGAAACAAAGAGAAAGAGAAAGAGAGAAACACATTTTGGCAAATTTCAATTTTTTATCAAGGCCTCGAAAGTAACTAAACATTGAATAATTATTTTATCAGCACTAATGGATTGGCAGGATATAGCTATCAACCTAAAACTTAATTTTAAAACAGTGTTTTCATTTGTATTTCACTCTTTAGAGTGACAGAACCCATTTTGCACTGGGTGGTTATAATACCTCTGTCCTATTATTATTATTTTTTCTCATCTTACTTCTTACAACAAATAAGAAAAAAAGTTAAGGCAATTGTTCTTTCTATTCTTTTACTCTCAAATAAGACATTCTTGGGACAAAGATAGCATGCGAGTGCTTTCAGTTTTATTAGAAAGGAAAGGCACACACGTTATTTGTGGCATGTGCTTTGTCGCTCAAATTGTTTGGAACCATTTATGTCAGATGCTGATGTCTTTTTAAAGATCACATAGCCAGTGGTTTACAGAATGAGGTTCCAGTGCTGCATGAAGCCAAAAGAAAAACCCAACCGATGATGAAGGACTTTGAAAAAATAAGATTATAACAATACATGCAAAGTTTCTATTTTGCTAGACTGACAACCAATTCAGGGACAAGTACACAGTGTCTTTTGATAAAAATACTGGACTTC
The DNA here is from genome assembly GCF_008728515.1 of Papio anubis. Taxonomy (NCBI): domain Eukaryota; kingdom Metazoa; phylum Chordata; class Mammalia; order Primates; family Cercopithecidae; genus Papio; species Papio anubis. The sequence goes on along the minus strand of NC_044976.1, from coordinate 77,695,401 downwards.
ATCTTCTGTAAGTAAACACTATTTATGTTTTAGGATTCCTAAATGTGTTACCACTATCTTTAGTGTCTTTTTCAGCACTATGATCATTCTTCTTTTTTGTTTTTTTGCTTTTTTTTCCAGACGGAGTCTTGTTCTCTTGCCCAGGCTGAAGTGCAGTGGCGCGATCTCGGCTCACTGCAAGCTCCGTCTCCCGGGTTCACGCCATTCTCCTGCCTCAGCCTCTCGAGTAGCTGGGACTACAGGCGCCCGCCACCTCGCCCGGCTAGTTTTTTGTATTTTTAGTAGAGACGGGGTTTCACCGTGTTAGCCAGGATGATCTCAATCTCCTGACCTCGTGATCCGCCTGCCTCGGCCTCCCAAAGTGCTGGGATTACAGGCGTGAGCCACCGCGCCCGGCCGACCATTCTTTTTTTAAGAAAACTATAACCCTGGTCAGACAAATTCTATATTCAAAGGTAAATGCAGTTACTAAAATGAAAGAGGCTGTGAAAGTCTCTGAATAATTGCCAAAATTATTATTTTTAATCCATAACGAGAAGAAACATGTAAAAAGTGTGCCTCTGCTTGTAACTCAGATCAACATTAAGAATTTGCATCTTTTATTATGTATATAAATATTATTTCTCCAATAATGTTAAAATATCCACCACATGCTCTAAAACTGTAAATCTTTTATAAATGGAATGATTTAAAGGGAATGCATCTCAATTTGTATTACCTACGGTAAAATGTACAAGGTGTTTTTATGTAAAAGTAACAGTTATTATGCTTTTTATCTTTACAGTCTATTTGTGTTTTTATAGAAATAATGTTTACATTAAATTCCCAAGTGTTTTGTGTTTTTACTTGTTTTCTTATTGTCATGAAATATTTAATGTATTTTACCTTAGTATTTCTATATGTTTATTCATGAAAGAGCAAGAAGAAAACATAAAGAGTTTAGCTCGTGCAGAAGGAACACTTTTCTAAAACAATACTTGACCATTTAAATTATCAATTTCACAAGAAAAGTTTTTCTTTCTTTTAATGAATAATAATTATTAGCTCCTGATAATTAAGTGAATGCGTATGCACAATATTCATAGAATAATGCCTGAAACAGTGTATTGTCAATACGTTTTAACTATCATTGTTTATCTATTAATTCATATATTAAGTAAACATGAACAGGATGCTTACTGAAAGCAAGTTAGACCAACACCATCTCCCCTCATAAATTTTGCAATCTAGAATGTATTGTAAACGTTAACTTAACAGATTTCTTTAAGACAGGTTATTATATTTCTGAGCTAGCTCGGGTGTTGTGTTACAAATAGAGAAATATACTTAATGGTCTCTTCAAAGCCTTCCATTAACAAGTCTGCACAAGTTCTAATGAACCACTTTCAAAAGTCAAATCATTTGTTTCATGTCCCATTCAAGGCCTGCCATTTACTCATCACAAGCTGGAACTCACCATTGTGCTATTTAAATAAATCAGGGCCCAGCGTCAGAGTTCAGAAGGAAAAAACATCCCAGAAGTTGGTTTTGAGCAGTAGTTAAAATACTTTACCCTGCAACCTACTTCTGAGAAATGGTAAACTGGTTAATGAGGTCACTTCCATGAAGTTTATAAGCTACTTAGAAATGGAAAAGATGGACAGATACCAGATATTTTAAGAAATATTCTACTACTGTAAGATCTGTTTATAAGGCTGACCCCATTATCTAAGCTATGAGACTCAGTTACCTGATATCCCCTGTGCTTACTCTCCTTGGAGAGGAAAGTGACAAAGTTGACCTTTAGAATAGTCCTTATTACTATTTTAATGAATATTAAAATATTTATTAAGAATTCATAAAAAAACATTAACTATACTTAAGGAAATTCCTGAAAAAGACTTACACCTGTAAAAACACATAAAGCACCCATGACTGTGATTCACACTCAGCATTTTATTTTACCACTTTTAATAACATTTACTACACTGCATTACATCATAATCTGCCTGTGGCTTGTCACATAAGGTCAAACAAGAATAAAGAAATGGGACCATATTAGGGGCATTAAAAAAAACTATGATTAGTACTGGCAAACATCTAAACAAAGGCATTTTCTGAATTTCTTCAAAGCTCTAGATATCATCAAAGTAATGTTAGGATTATTTCTAAAAAAAAAAATGTACAGTATTGATATTATATTAGCACTAAGATATTATGGTTCTTTCTTTTGAAATAAAATTGAGGTGGATATGGTTAGAGTCATTGCTTCAGAAATCATGACTAATTTCAAAATTGGATCATTGGAAACGTTTTTGCTATAACACTGGTATTATGCCTATTTAAAGGCTTTTTTTCGTTTATTCAAATTCATTTCTTCAAATGTATTTGAGATTGATGGTAGGTTACACACATTAATAAATAAGTCATGACATTAACCTACCAAACCTCCAAAATTAATTTTAATTCCTCTACAACATATTTCTCTAGCATCTTTACCAGCAGGTGGGCCTGCTACTCAACTGGAGGAAGCCTTGATGCACATCTTACAGACCTCACCCACTCCGTGTACTAAGAAGAGAAAGAGCTAGAAATCATGAGATTGTTTTGTTAATTCATTCCCTGATTTTACTCGTGAATTAAAAAGTCCGTAAAATGAGATCAGAAAAATACTTCTAAATCAATATATAATTTCTGCAATGTTTGGAAGTCCTTTAACAGTTTGCTGGATAGAAAAGCAATTGCCACCACTGCCCAGGCTTGAATCCCAGTACTAGATTTATCAGTTATGTCACTTTAGGCAAATACCTTAGCCTCTCTGATCTTCAATTTTCTTATTTGTAAGATGGTTAAAACAAAATCTTTCCACAGACATGATATGGCTATTTTACTTAACTGTCCTACAACATCTGCTCAAAAGATTGTATTACCTCCATGATGTAGGAATTGTGGTGGTGTTATTTAGCAAAATGCATTGTGTGTAACATCTAGTGGTCAACCAAATGCTATTGTCTTTTCAGTTTTACATTTAAAAGCACTTGACATACTATTTGCTTACATTAAACAAAATAGTTGTGTATTTATTAATGAAAGGAACATGTTCTGAGAAATGTGTCCTTAGGTGATTTTGTCGTTGTGCAAACACCATAGGGTATACTTACACAAACATACATAATACAGCCTATTACATGTCTAGGCTATAAGGTATAGCCTGTTGCTCCTAGGCTACAAACCTGTAGAGCATGTTACTATATTGAATATCATAGGTAAGTCATGAATATCATTGTAAATCATGGTAAGTATTTTGCGTCTAAACATAGACAAGGAACACAGAAGTATAATCTTATGGGATCTTTGTCCCATATGTAGTCTATCATTGACCATAATGTCCTTATGCAATGCCTGATTGCAAAACGTTCTATTCAAGGTAGCATGAATTTACTTTACAGCATCAAACTCAAGCTCTAAATTGTATTTTAAACGTCTCAAAAGCCAGTCTCCACATGAGTCACCACTTCTACTCATTTGGATTTCTTGCCCAATCATCTTGGTTAAAATTTTAAAATTAAGCATTCAAAGCTCTGTTAAATTAAAATCAGAATGCAACCGTGTAAACTAGTCTGCAAATTGCATGAAACACATTGTCATTTTTAATCACAAAAAATTATTTATTCTATGAGCTGTGGCCCTTCTTACTGTTTCCAAAGTAAGTGGGAAAAACAGGGTTTATACGATATAGGAATGCTAAATTATGCACGCAAAATCTTTTCTTTCTTTTGCTATTATAAAAGAGAATGGACTACAAAAATGCATAGCCAGTAACTAAATGTCCAATTTGTTTTTATTATTAACAGAAATGTGCACATAAACTAATTTTGCAGGTGGGCTAATTGCACCTGTTTTTCAAATTACAGTCCTTAATGAACTATCTTTTTCAGAAATATGTTCAGTCCTAAACATGCAGACTTTGTGTCAATTGCAAGACAATTAGCCATGTACTACACAAATGTTATAGCACAAGGATCAACTCTCCTGCATATGTCTTGAATATATGCAAGTAGTACATCAGGGTTTAACCACAGTGAGGAAATAATAGTCTGTTCAGAAAAAAAAAATCTTTACTAACATGCTTTTCTTGTTGTTCTCTTGCTGTCGCTAAGAATTCCACAGAAATCAGATGAATAAGAAAAAGTAATACTTATTATCTCTAGCCTTCAGATACCTAGATTCCTTGAGCCGTAGAATAAACTCTGTTAAATTCTGCTGTCCTTTCTGTTCCATTGTTTTATTTTTTATAGGTGAGGAGACAGGCCTAGAAAGATTGATTTTTCCTACATCACACGAATTAGTTAGTGACTCAGGCACACCCAGCTCTCTGGAAATTTAACTCAGTGTTTTGTCTGTTTTGTTTTTGGGTTTCTTTGTGTTGTATTGTCTTATATTTACAGAGTAGATTCACCTGGCAAGAAGTTTGGCTGTAAATTTGTTTTTCTTTAATGAGATAGGATTTTCTAATTGATAATAAATTTTTATACTCTTCCTCAAAAATTTAATTCTTGGGATGCGCTCTTGCATGCTGTGAAGAAAAGTATTTTTAGAAATGTATGTCACTTAATTCCTGTTAAATTTTCTATAACAGATGGTATAGGTATTTGAGTTATGTACTCTTCTTCATGTGGTCTGCTATTAGCTTTTTTGAATATAAGGACTTTTTTGTTGTTCATCATTGAAACTTTATCTTTCTACTACATGAACTATTATTTCTGGAGAGAAAAAAAAAGTAAGAGAATTTTTATGTTGTTGAAATTGAGCACAATTTGGTGATTAATTGCATTGTTCTCATTAATGTCTCTGCCTGATGTTGAGGGCTTATTACCACAGTGTGAATTCAGTGGAACTGGAATCTTAACCAGGTGTGGGTTATTAAAGTGGCAGTGCCCAATTTGAAATTGTTTAAGGAGGTGTATCAAAGTTGATATGCTTAACTATGTTCTTCTGGAAAGAAAAGCAGTGCTTGTTCAGGAAAATCACTCATATCCATCATGTGACAAAAGGACTCAAAGCTCTTCTTCCCTTTGGTAAAGCAAGAGGGAACTGTATCTGTGGTATATTAGCAGCTTCAAAACTGATGTAAGAGTACAGTTTATTAAAAAACTTTTTGTTTTGTATTTGTAAAATCATTTATTTCTTACCTCTTACCAAGGAATTGTTTTCCTTCACTAAGAAAATTAAAAGTGTAGGCTGAAAGAGTTTATGAGGTAGATATTAGTCTCTAAAGATGGTAAGTTTAATCCAGTCACTAAAAATATTCTTAAAATGTTATTCAATCTACACTAGCTTAAAAATGAGTTATCTTTTTCAGAAAGGTGATAGTATGCTCAGAAATCAATTGTGAGTGAAGTTTTATTAAATTATTCATATCTTTAGATAGTTCTACCATGACAAAGTCAAGGGTAGGTTTAACTTGGGAATTGACAAAATGCAGGTATCTGCCAGTTCAAGTTTAGAGCAATCATCATAACCACCTGGTGGCAATTTCTGGATCTCAATGTTAGATCAACAATAAGTTTGACACAAATCAGAAAACCAAAATAGATGGACATAAATTGAGAGTCTGGGGGAAGAATACTACCTTGCGTAGAGCTTGGCAGTTTATAAAGCAATGAATGATACAGTCCTTCACAATCTCTGTTTACACCAGCAACAATGGCTCCCGTGTTACACAAAAATTAACTCACGTTCAAAGAGAAGAAATTTCTTTCCCTAAACCTTCCATCTATTAAACTGTGGAACTTGGTTTGGAACCCTTCTTTTCTGATTTTTTCCACTGTTTCTACAGGAACTGTTCATCAGTGGCTAAAGCAATTTTGTGCGAAGATATATAATTCTTTGAGTGTGAAATGGGTATATTTGCCATTTTATGTCTCTTTTGTGTGTACTGAAAAACAGTGAAGAGTTCAATTATATTTTTTTCTGTGACTTCTTAGCAATTTTAAAATGATAAAGGAAAACATGGAATGGCTCTGTATTATTAAAAAAGACCAAGGGAGGAAAAATAAAGCTGAACCAGAACAAGGCTTGGAAATGCTTCAGTTTTTATTTTATTTTATTAATGTTTGTATAAATTAATTTGTTCCTACTGTTGATTATACAAATTCATGTAAATCAACAGTCAGGAATTTCTACTTTTAAAAAAGAATAATACTGATGGGTAGAAAAGAAATCAGATTTCCATTGGCCTGAGATTAAATGGGTTAATATCACAGTAGACTGTCTCAGCAGTCACAATAAAGAAGGAATAAGATGTGGAAGAATAACAAATAATGGTGAAGAAGGAGAGCTACTTAGAGGAAATCTGACTTGAAATTTTGAGGATATGTAATTAAAAACACACCAGGCATTTGTTAAGGACTGACATTGTGCATAGCAGAATAATACTAGTTATATCATATGATGTTTATATATATTTAGTTCTGAAAGACATGAATATTATGCATTTCATGTGGCTGAGATTAACAGAGCAGTAGTAGAGGCCATGTATCTGAGGCTTTGGTTATCTGAGCCTGAGCAAATATGAGTGCATATCCCAGTTCTATGCTTAGTAAACTATGGAAGAAGGGTAATTTATTTAACTTTTGCACCTTAGTTGATTTGTCTATAAAATGAAGTTCTTGGGGTACCATAAGTGACATTACATATGTTAAACATTGAGTACCATATCTGGCAGATATCAACAATTTAATAAATGCTAATTATTATTATTATAAATTCAATATACTAAAATTCTATAGAACAGTTGAGAGAGGAAGAAGTATATATAATTCGGAATCATCAAGGGCTGAATTGGGTAACTGATAGGATTTGGCTCCATGTCCCTACCCAAATCTCATCCTCAACTGTAATCCGAATTGTAATCCCCATGTGTCAGGGGAATGACCTTGTGGGAGGTAATTGAATCATAGGGACAGTGTTCCCATGCTGTTCTAGTGATAATGAGTGAGTTCTCACAAGATCTGATTGTTTTATAAATGGCAGTTTTTCCTGCACTCACTCATTCTCTTCTGCCACCATGGGAGAAGGTACAAGCTTGCTTCTCTTTTGCCTTCCACCATGATTGTAAGTTTCCTGAGGCCTCTCCAGCCATGTGGAACTGTGAGTCAATTAAACCTATTTCCTTTATAAATTACCCAGTCTTGGGTATTTCTTTATAGCAGTGAAAACAGACTAACTGTTTTAGAGTAACTGTCATTACAACTACAGAGAAAAGAGTTAAGAGACAAAATGTACTGGGAGGAAGAAGAGTTGGAAGCCAGGGAGCCTTTATTAAAGAGATGGTTGTATGCCAAACTTGGTCCTTAAAAGACCTATAGGATCTGGAGTAGGCTTGGACAACCTGGAGTAGATGACTTCAATTAATGGAACAGTAGAAATCGGGATATTGCTTTTGACAACTGATAAATCTGCTGTCTGAAGAGCTATGGAAATAAATATAGCTCATAGTATACTTTGAACACAAATTTAGTGCCAAGCACTGGAATAAGTGCTTTGTAACTATCACATCAAATATTTGTAGTAATCTCATGAAGTAGATACTAATATCATCCCCAATTTACAAATAAAAAAATGAAGTACAAAGAAGTTAAATAAATTGCCTAATGTGCACTCAACTAGCAAGTGGGAAAACTGGGCAAGACCCCAGAGTTCATGTTCTTTTTTTTTTTTTTTTGAGACAGAGTCTTGCTCTGTGGCCCAGGCTGGAGTGCAGTGGCGCGATCTCGGCTCACTGCAAGCTCCACCTCCCGGGTTCACACCATTCTCCTGCCTCAGCCTCCTGAGTAGCTGGGACTACAGGCGCCCGCCACCGCGCCCGGCTAATTTTTTGTATTTTTAGTAGAGACGGGGTTTCACTGTGGTCTCGATCTCCTGACCTTGTGATCCGCCTGCCTCGGCCTCCCAAAGTGCTGGGATTACAGGCGTGAGCCACCGCGCCCGGCAAGTTCATGCTCTTAATCAAGAAAAATCTATATGGTATCTTGTGTTTCTGTGATCCAAAGCTACTTTCTGTGGCAAGCAGTGAATGTGTCATTATTTAGTTAAATAATATTCTTTTGTCTAAGTGGGTTAATAGCCTTTAGCAACAGACAGTAGAGTGTCAACTACCTAAAAATTCCAATTTTATCACATTGTCTTGATTTTTAAAACAATACATATAGCATTTGCTCAGCTACAATTTGAATGAATCAATAAAAGAAAAAATCGAAAGCATTCATAAAAATTTTATAAACACTATCATGGCATAAACGTCAGAAGATGACAAATCATATTTATAATTTCTTACCATAAAATCGTAACTATATAAAAACGTAGATGATAAAATTTAGCTTTGTGTGAAAACAGATTTCACATTGTGGATAAATCTATCTGATTCACCATTCCATCCCAATTTGTAATAACTTCTGTTTCATTTATTTTACGTAGAGAACCTAGACTAAAATGATAGTTAAAATAAAAAAGGTTGTTCAATAGAGGAAACCTGAAAAGTTCTACTGAATTCTCAAATAACTCTTCATTTTCCAGATGCAATTTATTCAATTTACCTTCATTATCCTCACTTTATCTGCACAACAAGAGGTCTTTAGGCCATTTTATGGTCCTATGGATATTAGCACTTCTAATACAAGTTGGATATAAAGTGAGAGAAGGTGAAATTTAAATCAGCCCATTTTGCCGCTGCTTTATTAGTTTCAAACTGGATCCTTTGGGACAGAAAATTAGCACCTCTAATGGAAGTGTGATTTACTTTTGATGTAACCTATCCAGTTTTTGCCCTTTCTTCATTCAGCTATATGAAAAAGAGATTATTTGGTCCAATGCACCTCATACCAGCCTACGTCTGGGCATGCTCCAAGAAACATTATGTGCTTGATAAATGGATCTGTGCTTTCCAGTCTTACATTCAGTTATCCACAAAGCTACTATTTGCAAATGACTTACCTAACTTCAAGTCATTAGCTATTTCTACCTAGATTACATGTGACAATTTTTTTTGCCTTGTGATTTAGTCTCATTTAATTTTTTTTTTCTGCTTCACATTACTCAACATTCCCCAGTGTCCCAGATCCTCTCATATTGCCATGTCTTTGCACATTCTGCTTTCTTTGTATTGCCCTATTCTCCAGTTCTCAGCCTGGCATATACTCACGAATATGCGAAACGTCTGCTCAATAATGCCTTTTCTAAATAGCCAGAATATTGACTGTTCTCTGTGTTCCCACAAGAGTCCACTGATACTATTTATTATTTATTATGTTTATTGATCTTTCTCATTAGATCACGAGTTCCTTGAAAGCTTAAAATGCATTGTCGTGGTAGCTCAGGGTCTGGCACATAGTAAAGACTCACAACAAGCTTTGTAAATAATAGCTAATATAGCTACTTAGTTTGGCTTAGATTTACCTTTACCTCTTTCTCTTATTAACACATAATATGTTCCATATTTATGGGGTACATATAAGTGTACATTTATTATATAGAACAGAATGTGTAATGATCAGGTCAGGGTATTTGTGGTGTCCATTGCCTTGAGAATATATGATTTCTACGTGTTGGTATCATTGCAAGTCTTCTTTTCCATTTACTTTGAAACATATAAAGTATTGTTGCTAAATATAGACACCCTAGTATGCTATCAAACATTAGAACTTATTTTTTGTATCAAACTATATATTTTTACCCAATATCCAACCTCTCTTCATCTTCCTCTCCCACCTACCCACACTTCTCAGTATCTGGTATCATTGTACTCTCTATGTTCATAAGATCAAGTTTCTATTTTTTATCTACCAATATGTGTGAGAACATGCAGCATCTGTCTTTTTGTGCCTGGCTTATTTCAGTTAAGATAATGACTTCGCCAATATGCAATAAGTAGTGATGGTAATAGTGACAACGTTGTTTTGTTCCTGACGTTAGTGAAGATGCCTCCTGAGTTTCTTATGTCGATAGACCAACAGATCAATGGGGAAAAAAGAATCCAAAAATAGAACCATACTTACATGTTTGGTTGATATTTTGACAAAAGGTCTAAGATAATTCAATGTGAAATGAAAAATCTTCCTCTCAATTTGTGTTGAAACAAGGAGATAAACATAGGGAAAAATAAAGCATGATCCTTTTCTCAAACCACACATGAAAATTAATTTGAGATTGTCACTTAAATGTAAAGGAAAAAATGTTAAAGTTTATAGCAGGAAAGATAGGCCTGTATCTCCTGGTTTTACAAAATTTTTTTTAGCATACACAATGGACAAAACATAAGACAAAAAATAATGTATAAATTGGGTAGTATTAAATGGACTCCCCCCTTAAAGGCAGCATTAAGAACATGAAAAGACAAGCCACAGACTGTGAGAAAATATTTATAATGCATATATACCTGATCAAGAATGTGTCTACAGAATATATTTCAAAAGATTCCTACATGACTATAATGAAGTGACAAAAAAATTACCAGAAGCCTTGAACAGACACTGTACAAAAAAGCCTAATAAGCAAATGGCTAATAGGAATATGAAAAATTATTCAATCTCATCTGTCATCAGAAAAAAGCAAATCAAAACTACAGTGACATGCTGCTTTACATGTACCAGAATAACTAAAATTTAAACTGTCAACAACAAATGTTGTCAAGCATGAGGAACAATTGGAACTCTCACACATTGCTGGTGCAGTGAAAAATGTTAGAGCCACTTTGGAAAACTTACAACATCTTATAAAGTCCAACATGCACGTACCCTATCGTCCATCAGTTTTACAGCTGGGTATTTACCTCAAAGAAATGAAAACACTTATACACAAAAAGCTTGTTTATCTTGGTTTCATTCATAATAACCCTAACCTAAAATATTAAAATTTCTATCAACTGGACAATACATTCAGCAAATTGTATACTCATACAGAAAACTTCGCAGTAATAAATACTGATGAACTTGGACAAACCATGTAAATGAGAACAATTATTGATATGGGAAGGGGTGTAAGGGAACTTTTTGAGATGATAGAAATGTTTTAATATATTTATTAGGATGTTGATTGCATGGTTGTATATAGCTGTTCAAACTCATTAACGTGTTCTTTTAACATACTTGTATTTCACCATATGTAAATGTTACCTCAATGTAATTTTGTCTCAATATAGATCATAAACAAAATGATGTACACATTGGAACCCTTATACGGTGTGGTTGGAAATAAAATGATTCAGCTGCCATGGAAAGAGTTTGGAGGTTCCTTATAAAGTTAAGCATAGAATCATCATATGACCTAGTAAGTCAGCTCCTAGGTTTATACCCAGATTGTTGAAGGTAAGCACCCAAACCAAACACCTTCACATGCATGTTTATAGCAGTGCTGTTCACTATCGACAAAAACAGTCCAAACATCCATCAACAGATGAATGTGTTGACAAATTATGGTATATACATGCAATGGAATATTATTCAGCTGTAAAAAGGAATGATATACTGAGACATACTACACATTGATAAACCTCAAAAACATGCTCAGTGAAAGAATTCAGACACTAAAGGTTGCATATTGCATGATTTCTTTTATATGAAATATCTGTAATAGGTAAATTCATAGAGAAAGGTGCAGATTGATGGTTGTAAGGGGCTGAGGACAGAGTGAAATGAGGAGAAACTGCTTAAAGGGTATAGGGTTTTATGTTGGATTTAAATAAATATTTTATAACTAGACAGACATGGTGATTGCACAACATTGTGAATGTAATAAATGCCATTGAATTGTTCACTTTAGAATAATTAATTTTATATTAGATACATTTCATTTCAATAAGTTTTTAAATAAGCAATAGGCATTAACTTCATATTGCATTGTCTAATTAAAATTTCCAAATAATAGTAGTGAATGTCTAAAAGCTTGATGCATAGAGTCCTTTTATTGGGATGTTTATACCATTTACAATTAATTTATATGGTTAGCATTAAATTTCTTATTTGCCTTATGTTTCTGCTTCCTCTTTTTCTGTACTGTGCTTCCTTTGTTTTAATCACTTTTTATGATTTCATTTTGTTTTCTTTTTTGGCTGCTTAGCCAAAACATTTTTATGTAAGTGCTTGTTCAAGAGTTTGTAGACTACAGCTTTAACCTAACAGCCTACCTTCAAGTGATATTTTCCCACTTCATCTGGAGTATAAGAACCTTATAATAGGTGACTTCCATTTCTCTGCTACTGACCTTCATGCTGTTGCTTTCATTTATTTGACTTTTACATTCTTGTAAACGCCATACTACATTGTTATTGTTTGGTTTCGTCAATTATCTTTTACAGAGATATAAATAATAAGGAAAAGTACTCTGTATATTTACCTACGTGATTGTCATTTCCAGTTTTATTACTTCTTTGTATGGGTTTGTGTTTTCATGCGGTATCATTTTCCTATTTTCCTTTTGTCTGAAGACTTTCTTTAACATTTCATGTAGTACAGGTATGCTGGTGATACTTTTTTTTTTTTTCCAGGTTTGTATGTCTAAAAAGTTTGTATTTTGCCTTTCTTTTGAACACACTTTCTGGCCAGGCATGGTGGCTCATACCTGTAATCCCAGGACTTTTCGAGGCCAAGGCAGACAGAGCACTTGAGGCCAGGAGTTCGCGAACAGCCTGGCCAATATGGCAAAACCCTTTCTCTACTAAAAATACAAAAATTAGCTGGGCGTGGTGGCACATACCTGTAATCCCAGCTAATCAGGAGGCTGAAGCAGGAGAATCACTTGAGCCTGGGAGGTGGAGGTTACAGTGAGCAGAGATCACACCACTGCACTCCAGTCTGGGTGACAGAGTGAGACTCTGTCTCAAAAACAAACAAACAAACAAAACAAACATACTTTCCTAGGTAAAAAAAAAAAAAAAAAAAAGCTAGGTTTATGTTATGGACTGTATGTATGTGTCCCTGAAAATTCATACATTGAAATTTTAACCCCTAATGGAGTCATATTAGAAGGTAGAGGCAATTAGGTAATTAGGTTTAGATGAGGTCAGGAAAATGGAGCCCCCATGATGAGATTAGCATCCTTATAAGAAGAGAAAAAGCCTAGAGTTTTTGTTGTGTGTGTGTGTGTGTGTGTGTGTGCGTGTGCACCAAATAAAGCAAGTAAAGCCATGGTAGGACATAACCAAGAAGAGGATCCTCACTAAGATCTGTCTATGCTGACACCCTCCAGAACTGTGAGAAATAAATTTCTGTTTTTAAGCCACACCGTTTGTATTAGTTCATTCTCTCACTGCTATAAAGAATTGCCCAAGACTGGTAAGTTTATAATCAAAAGAGATTTAATTGACTCACAGTTATGCATGGCTGGGGAGGCCTCAGGGAACTTACAATTATGACCGAAGGCAAAGGAGAGGCAAGCACCTTCTTCACAAGGCACCGAGAGAGAGAGCAAAGGAGAAACTGTCAAACACTTATAAAACCATCAGATCTCATGAGAACTCATTCACTATCATTAGAACAGCATGCGGGAAACTGAACCCATGATCCAATCACCTCCCACCAGGTTCCTCCCTGAATACCTGGGGATTACAATTCAAGATGAGATTTGGGTGGGAACACAAAGCCAAAGCAGATTACAGTTTATAATATTCTGTTTTAGCAGTTGGAAATAAGACAATTGATAATTTTCTCCCATTAGTACTTTTAAAAATAGTGTTTCATTGTTTTCTCAACTGCATTGTTTTCAACAGAAATCTTTCCTCCTTGTTTTTATTCCTCTGCATATAATGAGTTTCTTTTTCTTTTCACTTTTAAGATTTTTCTGTTTATCATTGGTTCCGATAAACTTCATTGAATTGTATGTCAGTTTTCTGGTAAGTTTTTAAGCTTCTTGGTGTAGTTTTATTCATGTCTTGGGTTTATTGAGTCTATTAGGTCCCTGAGTTTATGATTTTCATTCAATTTGGAAATTTGGGGGAAAATATTACTTCACACTTTTTGCTCCTTTCCTTTTTTGGGGGGTTGGGGGCTCTAAATACACAAATAAAAGGGCACTTGCATCTTTCCTACAGTCACAATGCCCTGTGTATTTTAAATTGTTTCATTCTGTAATTCCAGCACACTGGGAGACCAAGGCAGGCGGATCACTTGAGGTCAGGAGTTTGAGACCAGCCTGGCCAACATGGTAAAACCTCGTCTCTACTAAAAATACAAAAATTAGCCAGGAGTGTGGTGCATGCCTGTAACCCAGGCTACTTGGGAGGCTGAATTAGGAGAATCACACGAACCCGGGAGGCGGAGATTGCAGTGGGCCAAGACTGCGCCACTGCACTCCAGCTTGGGCTACAGAGAGAAACTCTTGTCTCAAAAAAAAAAAAAAAAAAAAAAAATTATTTTTTTCTCTGTATATTACTTGAATAATTTCTACTTCCATGTCTTCATGTACACTGTTCTTTGTTCTGCAATATTTAGCTTCCTATTAATCCCATGTAGTATTATTTTGATCTTGGATACTGTAGTTTTCATTTTTAGAAGTTAGATATGGATCTCTTTTATCCCTTCTATGTCTCTACTTACTATTTTGAACATATGAAATACAGTATAGCAGCTTTAATGTCTTATTGCTAACTCCAATATCCAAATCTATTTTGAATGGGTTTGTGTTGAATAATTATTCTCATCAGAACAGGTTGTATTTTTCTGTTTCTTTGCATACTTACTAATTTCTGATTGAACGTCAGACACTGTTTATTGTACTTTGGGGTATTTTGGATATCTTTGAATTCCTATAAGGACTCTTGAGCTTTGTTCTGGGATAGTTTTTTGGAAACAGTTTATCCCTTCAAATTTTGTTTTTAAAATTTGTGAGGTGGTAGTCATGACATATTTTGTCTAGAGATAATTATTCCCCAAAACTGAGGCAGTGTTATTACTCTACCAAATGCCTGGTGGGTTATGAGTTTTTCCAGACTTGGCTGGTCAGAAAATACACTCTTCCAAGACCTATGGGAATTCCCGGTGGTTTTCCCTGTAACAGTTTTGGTTGGTTATTTCCCTGGTATTGGTGCGCACAAGTGTGCTAATCAGCACTCTACTGAACACTTGTGGAGATTCCTTTGCAGATCTCTAACATTCTCTAGCTATGCAGCTGTGTCTTATCTTATAATCTTTCCTGAGCACTCTAGCAACCATGGTCCAAAGATATTCTTAGAAAAGTCTTTCTACTCAGGAAATTTGCTAAGCATAATGTGGATTCCCCTTTTCTACTGGAAAAGCAATAGGGCTCACATAATTTATTTTATGTCTCTCAGAGAACTGCCCTGCGTTGTCTAATTTTTCATGTCTTGAACACCAATGATTTATATATTTTGTTGGTTTTGGTTGATTTAGGCATATGCAAAAGTTTATTTAATGGTAGGTGTATTTTTTTTTTTTTTTTTTTTTTTTGAGACAGAGTCTCACTCTGTTGCTCAGGCTGCAGTGCAGTGATGCGATCTCGGCTCACCACAACCTCCGCCTCCTGGGTTCAAGCAATTCTCCTGCCTCAGCCTCCCGAGTAGCTGGGACTACAGGCACACACCACGGTGCCCGGCTAATTTTTGTATTTTTGGTAGAGACAGTGTTTCACTATGTTGGCCAGACTGGTCTCGAACTCCTGACCTCGTGATCCGCCTTGGCCTCCCAAAGTGCTGGGATTACAGACTTGAGCCATCATGCCTGGCTTAATGGTATGCTTTGATGAATGGCAGTTCTTGATTTTATTACAGTCCAAATTATTAGTGGTTTTCGTTATAATTTTTACTACTTATGTCCTGCTTAAGAACAATTTTTTCATGGTTACAAAAATGTTCTTTTATGTTTTATCTTCAAATATGTATTGTTTTACTATCCACATTTAGGTTGACTATTGATGTGGAATTTAATATTTTGTGTAGCTCAAGGTAAGAGTCCACATTTGTTTAATCACATTGTCTGGTCTGTTTGTGCTCCTATAACAAAATGCCATAAACTGATGGCTTACAAACAACAAAAATTTATTTCTCACAGTTCTGGAGGCTGGAAAGTCTAAGATCAAGTCACTGACAGAATCAGTGTCTGCTGAGGGCTTACTTCCTGGTTCATAGACCGCTGTATTTTCACTGTGCCTTCACATGGTGGAATGGACATATGAACTCTCTGGGGATTCTTTTGAAGGACCACTAATTCTATTCAGGAGGGCTCTGCCTCATGGCCTAATCACCTTCCAAAGGTCCCACCTCCTCATACCATCACCTTAGAGGTTAGAATTTTCACATGAATTGGGGGACACACTCAATCTGTTGTGCTAATATGGCTATATAATTGTCCCAATACCATTGAAAAGATAACTCCTTTTTCAATACACTTCAATATTATCTTTACTATAAATGAGGTAACTATATATATGTGGGCTGTTTCTGGGCTTTCTGTCTTATCTCATTCATTAGTTTGTCTATTCTTGTACTAATACCAATAGGATTTAGATACTTTGGTGTCACTGTTTTGCAAGGCTATAGAAAATTCTCTTTGCAATCCATTATAATAATGCCCTATAGTTCTGTGTTCATTCTGAACAGTTTTAATATCATTGCTGTGTTTTAGCATTTCATATTTTTCCTAGGTTTCATAGGATCTGAAGTGGTAGATTACTTGTTTTTGCTAGGATCTGATTTGGAGTCAAGATGGACTTAGAAATTATCTGGTTTAATTAACTCACTTTATAGATGAGTTAAAACAACCTTAATTTGCTTAAAGGATGTACAGTTAGCTAAAGCCTGGAACCCCAAGCATTCTTCACACCCTATGCCTTTTATTTTCCACAACTCCCAAATTAAGTGCAGTTGATGTCATACATACTTCTCCCATTTAGTTCATTTTTCCGCCTTCATGCTACTGTATGGTTCTTCACTTTGGGTGTATTATGAGTTTTTCATCCTCCACACAGGGTTCTGTCAGTTCGTGGTATAGCAATTTAGTGTTAAAATGGTGCTGTGTCAGCTGTCAATGCTGTAAATACTTCGGCTTGATTCCTCTTCAGGAAAGCTTAGGCTAATTTTTTCCCTTTGCATGTTTGCTTTTACATTTTTATTAAAGATTATTTTCATTATAATATTATGCCTTTATGCTAGAATTACAAAAATATGGAAAAGTAGAAGATGGAAAATAATTATCCATAATACACCACTTAGAGTTACACATTTTTAAAAGTTGAGAATATTTCTTCTGTTCTTTTATTTCTTTTTATTGAGTTCAGATAAAATGATATATATAAAATTATATTGCCTGACTTTTCAAACATCCATTTTATGATTATATAAGTATAATAATTTCATTATAATATTAAGAAATAAAGACCATTTTAAGTATTTTAAAACCTTAATTTCTTTCCACTATTAAAATGTTGCCATATTTATTGACAGAGTTTAAATGTATTTTTATATTTTCATGAAATTATGACAAAATGATTTTTAAGCATCCTTAATCAGGAACTTCACATATCCCAGTAGGAAGATATGTGTATGGGCTCATAATAAAAAATATGTATATATTTTCAACTGAGTGGTTTATAGACTTTTCACAAGTAAAAATAACTCAATGACTTTTGCAATTTTTATGAGTTGAAAAGATGCAAAAAGTGATTTCTCATGTTCCTTGACAATGAAAATGACATTATGATTCTTCATATGGCTTGGCTGTTTCCCCACCCAAATCTCATCTTGAATTGTAATCCCTATAACCTCCACATGTCATGAAAGGTACCTGGTGGGAGGTTATTGAATCATAGGGGCGGTTTCCCCCATGCTCTTCTTGTGATAGTGAGTTCCAACGAAATCTGATGGCTTTATAAACATCTAGCATTTCCCTGCTGGCACTCATTCTCTCTCCTGCCACCCTGTGAATAGGTGCCTTCTGTCATTAATGTAAGTTTCCCAAGGCCTCTCCAGCTGTGCAGAACCATGAGTCAATTAAACCTCTTTCTTTTATAAATTACCCAGTCTTGGGTATTTCTTCATAGCAGTGTGAGAACAGACTAACACAGGAGATTGATACCACAGAGAGTGTGGTGGTGCTATAAAGATGCCCAAAAATGGGGAACTGACTTCAGAACTGGATAACAGGCAAAGGTTGGAACAGTTTGGAGGGCTCAGAAGACAGGAAAATGTGGGAAAGTTTGGAACTTCCTAGAGACTTGTTGAATGACTTTGGCCAAAATTGTGATAGTGATATGGACAATGAAGTCTAGGCTGAGGTCATCTCAGATGGAGATGAGAAACTTGTTAGGAACTGGAATAAAGGTGACTCTTGCTATGCTTTAGCAAAGAGACTGACAACATTTGCTCCTGCCCTAGAGATCTGTGGAGCTTTGAATTTAAAAGAGATGACTGATTTAGGGTATCTGGAGAAAGAACTTTCAAAGTGGCAAGGTGTTCAAGAGGAAGCATACCATACAAGTTTGAAAAATTTGCAGCCTGATAATGCAACAGAAAAGAAAACCCCATTTTCTTCAAGCTGGCTGCAGAAATTTGTATAAGTAATGAAGAGACAGAATGTTAATAACCAAGACAATGAGGAAAATGTTTCCAGATCTTATGAGAGATTTTCAGGGCAGCCCCTCCCATCGCAAGCCTGGAGGCCTAGGAGGAAAAAATGGTTTTGTGAGTTGCGACCAGGGCCATTCTGTTCTGTGCAGCCTGGGCATGTGGTGTCCTGAATTCCAGCTGTTTCAGCTCCAGTCATGGCTTAAAGGGACCAAGGTACAGCTCAGGCCATTGCTTCTGGCAACGTAATCCCCAAGACTTGCTGGCTTACACGTGACGTTGAGCCTGTAGGTGCACCGAAGTCAAGAATTGAGGTTTGGGAACCTCTGCCTAGATTTCCCAGAATGTATGAAAATGCATGGATGTTCAGGCAGAAATTAGTTGCATGGGTTGAACCCTCATGGAGAACCACTGCTAGGGCAGTGTGGAAAGGAAATGTGGGGTTGGATTCCCAATACAGAGTCCTCACTGGGACATTCCCTAACGGAGCTGTGAGAAGCAGCCCACCATTCTCCAGACTCCAGAATGGTAAATCCACCGAGAACTTGCACCATGCATCTGGAAAAGCCTCAGACACTCAATGCCAGTCCATAAAAACAGCCAGGAGTGGGGCTGTACCCTGCAGAGCCACAGGGGTGGAGGTGCCCAGGGTTGTGGGAACCCCTCTCTTGCATCAGCATGACCTGGATATAAGACATGCAGTCAAAGGAGATCATTTTGGAAGTTTAAAGTTTACTGCCCTATTGAATTTTGGACTTACATGAGGCCTGTGGCCCCTTTGTTTTGGCCAATTTCTCCATTTGAAATGAATATATTTACCCAATGCCTCTACCCCCATTGTGTCTAGGAAGTAACTAACTTGCTTTCGATTTTACAGGCTCATATGTAGAAGGGACTTACTGTCTCAGATGAGACTTTGGACTTGGACTTTTGCTGATATGATTTGGCTCTGTTTCCCCACCCTAACCTCTTATTGAATTTTACTCCCATAATTCCCATGTGTTGTGGGAGGGACCCGGTGGGAGATAATTGAATCATGGGGGTGTTTTCCCCCATACTGTTCTCGTGGTAGTAAATAAGTCTCACAAGATCTGATGGTTTTATAAGCATCTGGCATTTCCCCTGCTGGCATTCATTCTCTCCTGCTGCCCTGTAAAGAGGTGCCTTACACCATGATTGTAAGTTTCCTGAGGCCTCCCAAGCCATGTGGAACTGTGAGTCCATTAAACCTTTTTCCTTCATAAATTACCCAGTCTTAGGTATTTCTTCACAGTAGCATGAGAATGGACTAATATAATTTTCAATTCTACTTCTATTTTTTTTATTTGAGAACCCTGAAAAAATATATATTTAGCTAACTTTTCTCTCTCAGTGTTTCAAGCACATAAATAGTTTAGCCAATAAAAGAACAGCTGGATTAATACATTTTTTGTATTGTCTAAATGTATGGATATAAGAATTTTCATTAGAGTTATTTGAATTGTGGGGCCAAGCATGCATTTATAAACAAATTTCTTAGAACTCAGAAAATATTTGAGGAAGAAGTTCTGAGGAAAGGATGGTAATTTACTCACAATGTATTAAATCTAGCCAACAAATATTAAATTATTTAATTTGAGTCCAAATTATGCAGGAAAAAAGGCTTAATTTTCTGTTTTTTTTTTTTTTTCTGTTATTTTCTATACAAGCATACATATTTATTTGTAATCTCTAGGTCAACTAGAGTGGTTCTTAAGTATTATTTTATAAAATGTGGGAGATGTAGTTTATTTTCTGGATGTTTTGTATATCAAGATTTATTTTTTATTCTTATGTACTTAGTTATATAATAATTGAGTTAAAATATTAATTACAATATTAATATTTTAGAAAGGTATTTAATGACTTGCATATTGAATTATGACAATTAAAGTAACTCTAGATTACTCTCAAGGAATTTTTAAGATAATGAGTATCTATTGGTGGAAAATTTCTAAATATACAAATGTACAGATTTATACTGTTCTCATAGTTGTTTCATGGTATTCCTTTAATATCATTTTAAAATCCATGGGATCTATAGTGATGTCCCCTCTTTCATTTCTAAGATTACTAATCTGTGACTTCAGTCTTTTTTTCTTAGTTAGCCTAGTCAGAGGCTTATTAATTTTATTGATCTTCTCAATGAACTGGCTATTGATTTCATTGATTTTTTCTATTTTCTTGTTTTCAATTTCATTAATTTCTGCTTTAATTTTTATTATTTATTTCTTTGTGTTTTCTTTAGGTTTAACTTGCTCATATTTTTCTACATATTCAATACTTTAAAATATTATTTAGACATATGTATTTTACTCTGTATTGTAGAAAGTACCTTCAGTTATAAATAGATTGTGCTATAGGTTTAATAAAACTATTATTCATTGAATGAGTATCATATGCCTTTCTCTGCATTGAAACTTAATTTATATTATTTTATTGACTCCCCATAACAATTCTATAAGGCTACATGTTATTATCCTTATTTTATTAATGAAAAAACTAGGCTCAGAGAATTTATCTAACAACTATGACAGAAGATGTAGGAAATTAATTCATCTTTGTCATAAAAGGCTATTTCCCAGTGAAGTTATCTATTTATATGGCTTTGCATAGTATATAAGGTAAGCTTTATAATGCCTTATTTAAATAATTACTATATAAACTGCTAGACATATTAGATTATGGTCCAATTGTTATTGCTAACATTTATTGCAAACATATTATATGCCAGATATATACTTATTCATGTCATTTCCACAACAGCCTATGAAGTTAGTTACCCTATTTTTACAATCAATCAGAAGGAGGCCCAAAGAAAGACTAAATAATTTGCTTAATGTCTGCAGGTTTTAAACAGTAGAATTTATAATTAAACACAAATAGTTGGAATGTGGGACCTCCGCTCTTGGCCACTAAGCTATATAATTATTTCAGCAACAGTATATTCTAAATATATTGAAGATAATAGGAAGCATTTGCATTAGGTACAAATATGTATGCAAACTGAATAATTTAAAATAGAAAATCATCTGAATTCTTCTAAAGCCATCCAAAGTTCTTAAATAGGTCTCATCCAATGTATCAATATGATAATCAGAATATTTACAAAGATAGGGGCCATCAAAATAAAGACAAAAAATGAAGAGGAGCAATTTTTTAACCATCTCTTTTCATTAATATATTTTATTACAATTATGCAGAGAAAATGAAAACAAATATTTTGAGGAAACAGAAGATAACCTAATTATCTTATAACTAATAGAACAACTCATTTAGAAAATTGACTCTTTAATAAATGGACATATTTCTTTTTTAAAGATCACTTGTAAGTTTACAGTGCTTACTATTTTGGAACTTGATTTTGAAATAGCTCATTTAAACTCAGAATTAGCATTACCATATGAAACACAAAAAGCATTTCTAAAATAAAAATAGCATTTGGAGCACATCTGTTCCAATGGTATGTTTTAAAGAAATTTGCATGTATTGGGATCTGGTGGCTTATTTGTGTGTTGCTTTAAGAAAGTGCTCTGCGTGACTCACAATTAGACTGCGTATCAGGAGAGATGGGTGTTGTCATGTTAAGTACACATTTTTTAATTGAATAGCAAACTAATAGGCACATAAAACCCATGTAAATTATTGGCACATAAATTGCCTCTCCTGAGGCTACAAATAAACATACTTCTCTTTGGAAATAGTTTGCTGTTTTTTCTTGGGCTTTGTTTAGGTAGTAGACCCATGCATCTCCTTTTGCAGCCTGAAGCCTCCTTTCCTTATACCGAGTCTTTCTCACCTCCCTTCACTGATGAACAGCAGTTTTCTAAGTACAAGGAAGAACTACTTTGTACACAAATAATGCATTAAGATGTTAAACATCATGAAAACCATGGTCTGACTCTTAATAAATATCTGGAATCTTTGCATCTAAAACATCTTGGGAAAACAGTATTAAATAAGACTCAAGAAATCCCTCACAATTTGATTCTAGAGTTCTTCATAAAACAGGGATTCCTATATAAAGTGAATAAAAATGAATACTTTCTGCTTGTACTACAGAAAGGTTATTTGTAAATGTGCATGCTCAAAACCTCCCTGTTCTCTCAGAAGTCTGTTGTTCAGTCTTCTCTCCTCAGCCTTTCTCTTCTTCCTTACAGCCCACCCTCATCTCACCCAGTTCAACTTATTCGTATCCTTTATTGACAAAGCAGTAAAAGCTTTTGTCTTTTTATTTTTTTTCTCTACTTGCATATTTTGGACTCACATGCTCTTATTCATCCTTTGCTTCACAAAGGAAGCTCTTTTCATGGCATTTTGTGGGTTATATAGCAATTTGTAGGATGTGCTCTGCCTCCTTTTTCCATTTGGAAGTTTTCTTTTTTTTTTCTGGTTTTACTTTAATCACAATGAAGCATGTGGAGAGGACAGTCATTTGGACTCATATCCAAGTTATTTTTAGAAGCACATTGACAAATTTTTAAGTAGACATTGTATTTTACAAAGAATGCTGTTCTGAGATCATTCTGGCTTGAACAATAAGAAAATTCAAGACTACAGGAGGCAAGCACAACAGGATATCCATAAGTAACAACGCCTACTTATCAACTAGGGGGAGCTTAACAGACTTGTTCCTGACTGTGACAAACAGTGAGCTGAATTTTTAGAGAGGCTGTAAGCAGTGAGTGAACACAAAAGGTAACAGGAAAAGACTTGGTGTAGTGCACCATGACTGCTTCGTGGTTCAAATCAAGAGCGATTTAGAACAATAGTGACTGATCGTTTTCAGCAGCTGCCTCGACTTTTATTCTATTGCCTTGTAGAGTTCACTCACCTTTGTTTTCTTACTTTGATTTCAGAGTTCATTTTTCATGATGTTCATTTTTTATGATGAAAGTGAACCTGTCTTGAAGGAATAGATGAATAGTTTCTAGTGGGTTCAAAGACACCTTCAACAGCTTGGAACAAAGGAAATTATTATACAGATCAAGGTACTACATGAAAATGTTTTTATAGATTTTAAATAAAATATAAACAGCTGTTGAGGGAAGAATGGCACAGTGACAGTTGTTACCAATCCAGTAATAATCTGAACACAAATTCGATCCTGTTCATTATGTGTAACCCACATTCCTCCATAGAGAAAACAGTCAGACTTAAATGTGTAAAAAATGGATTCAACAGCAAATCAGAACAAATATAGAAAAAGGAAATGGTGAATCAAGTCTGAATTTATTATGTAATTTTCTTGAAAACCAAGTAATCAATATGTTCTAGCTATATAATGAATGGTGCTAATAGTGATAGCCTGCTTTTATTGGCTACCATTCAAAGGACCGTCTGGTAAATGATGAAACATTCCAAGGAACTCTTTCTCCTGTCTTTTTATATTTCCCTTACTTGTAAAATAGTCTTACTTTCTAATCAGGAGCATGCAGTCTTTCTAGATACTTGCTTATTAAAACAGAAAAGGTGTTTCTCATGTCTTCTTACAGTTCACTCTTCTAATTTGCTATATGACTTAAAATTATCCTAGTGACATATCTTCCAAAAGCCTCAAGGTTTCTTTAAGATTATGTTTAAAATCTGTAGGGGTAAAAATAAGTGAGAGATTATAGAATTCTTTGTAAACTCTTATTCAATTGTGAGATATAGAGCTTAAACAGGAAGAGGTTATGTTCCACTTTGCATCCGAAAACATAAAAGTAGTCAAATATTTCACCTAAGCAACTCCATTACTATCAGTTACGTTTGTATTGATGCCACATAACACAGTAGAATACAAGCCATAGAAATCTGACTTAGAAAGCCTGCTTAAGCTTTTTAAAAGTCGGTATACATAAGTTGATGTCATCTGCTTATAGAATAAAAGGACTATAGTAAACAAGAATGCATAGGAGCAACAGGAATGTCTACCTTTAGAACAACTGAGCTGCCTATTGAATGTTCTTATGTATTTGTTGAATGTAAGACAATCCTTCCTCCTTCAATGTTTTAGAATATAGCTATTCTACCACTGAGAAAACATTTGTGTAACTATACTATCTTGATGGGTTTCCTAACAAAGTTGTTCTTAAATTATACTCCCTTGGAAAACAGTTTGACTTGGCTCAAATGTATTTATTGAAGGCAAAGAACTGTAGATCATAAGAATATTACATGGATACAGTATTTAAAACTCTTCTCTTTACCTATTGAATAGGAAAAAAAAATTATTAGTGACCTTACCAAAATGTTTATATCTTTTTATATGTTATTTTTTTTTCACTTTTTTCTCTTCTTTCTGATAATACTCAGATTTACATCTTTCTACTGTTTTTAATCATTCCACATGGGGGAAAAGTAATAGCATAGTTTTTAAACAGAAAATCTCTAAAGTAGTAAAGTTCTCTAAAGAGGAAATATTATAAATGGCTCCATTTTGTAAGTAAAATGAATCTGTGATATGTTTAGGGGTGACCTAGTACATAATGGAGGAAGAAACATATTTAATATGTTCATTAGTGGTATTTATTAGCACACTTATGCAAGGCAGGAATGATCATTCAGGAACATTTTCATCAGACCAAGTACCCCCTAGAGAGTCTTATTGTCCCTAGGAAGTCCAAGCATGAACCATGCTAATATCTGAACAATGATATTTCTAAATAAAATAATTAACAGGCATATGTGTTCTCACAATCCAGACATCAAAGGACAAAAATTTCACATCAAAATCAGACAATGAAAACATCAAATAGGAAAGGGCAGCTATTGTTGTCCTAGCAAATCCAGCTGATGCATTTTTAAAATGTAGTTATAAACCGTTAGACAGAGAGTCAATATTTGTTTTATCTCAATGATTTCCATTTCAAATTTTCTCACTTTCCAAGTCAGAGATTATTTTTCTCAATATTTTATGTTACATGAGCACCCTGGGATTTGAAACTCCAACTGCATTCCTACTGTCTCTTCTCCTGGCCATTGATAAAGATCTGTAATTACAATGAGGCCAGAGATTGCCTTGATGATGTCAAGAGGTAGAACACAATATCCCCTGACCTTTCCTAGAAACATTACTCTGCTATGCCAGCAGTCAAGTTTTCTTATGTCTGTAAAGCAGAAAGACTGGGCTGGGAGAAATAGAAATAACAAGATTGCTTCTTGCCACCCCACACAGCACAGCACAGTCAAACTGCACAACTTTCATTGTGTCCTAGAAGAAAAAAAATTCCTTTACTTGGGAGGTTTGCTCTGTGTTCCACGGTTGAATTCCAGTTTGGGGGCAAATTCTAGATCAGATCTGTTTTTTGTTGTTGTTGTTGTTTTTTTCCCAAAGCAAGTAAAGTTGGGCTAACTGATTTTGATTACCAGTGAGCTTTTGTCACTCCTGCTTCCTCCCTAGTTGTCAGAGTCCCCTACCTCTGTGCATGAGAGGTGGCATGGGCTAGCAGTGCAGGTCATGGCCTCTGGAGACGGACTGCCAAGTTCCATTGCCTGTTTCTGCCATTGAACAGGTATGTGATCTGGGGCAACTAACTAAACCTATTGTGCTTCATTTTCTATAAAATGCAAATGAGTACTGTACTTATATCATATTTGTAAGGATTAAGTAAATTCAAACAGCTAAAAGGCTGAAATCAGGACCTTGTATTCAATAAGTGCTATATGAAAGATGACAATTGCTATTATTATTATTATTATTATTTGACATTACCTGTAGCAGATCCTGAAATCTGGCTTACTTAGCATATGTTTCAACATCTTTCTAGATTTCTTTTCTTTACAATGTAGGCTGGAAAGCTAAAAACAACACTCTATTGACCCCCTTCCAGCTAGGCTGCAGGCCTGTGATCAGTTTCTTCCAATCACATGCACCTGCATACAGTGGCAGCTGGTCAAAGGGAAATCGGATTTTCTGGACAGCATGGGATATTGGCATCCAGACCAGCCCAAGGTTCCTAAGTGTGGGTATCAAGTTCACAGCTGTTACCATTAGAAGAGTCCCATGGTGTGGTTGGACATTTTTTTTTCCTGACATTAAAAACCAAATCTGGTTCTCTGGCCTTCCCTGATGTTCCATAAAACTATCAACTATGCCTTCATAAAACCTTTTCTGCTTAAACTAGCTGGAATGTACTTTACTGTTTGTAATTAGGACGGCTGGCTGCCATATACCATCATTTAAGATTTCATGAAGCAGCATAACTCTTCCTTGTGAATGTGGCTGCAGTGTGGCAAAGTTGTACATCTCATACAGAGAGGAGGGGGCCACGCTCATGCATGTGACACATACTGCTTCATATAGCTATCATATAGATGGATCCCTAGAAGTTTTCTCCAATTCCTCAAAGCACTTTCAACTTCAGCCTCAGGGAATTAGGGATATCTGTTCCAGTGATTACAACACATTCATGGTTCTTCCCTCAGCACTTTATGCTTTTTCTATTACATTCCTTTCACCTTAGGCCAGATTAACATGTTCAGTAAACAAATCTAATGTTCAACTTTGTGTCTTTGGAGAACAAAGGAATTTTAGTGTAAACAATGTAGACGTTGGTAAGTGGGTAAATTCCAGGTTTAGGGATGGTCCCAAATTTACCAGACATTTCTGGTTCTGTTCCCAAATCTGCCCTTCTTTCACAGCACTTCAATATCGGGGGAACCAGTCTCCAATATTTCAATGTAGGTTCTTTCTATTTTCCCAGTCTGAGAAATAAAGAGAAAGAGTACAAAGAGAGAAATTTTACAGCTGGGCCTCCAGGGGCATCATCACATATTGGTAGGACTATGATGGCGACCCCAAGCTGCAAAACCAGCAAGTTTTTATTAGGGATTTTAAAAGGGGAGGGGGTGTATGAACAGGGAGTAGGTCACAAGGATCACATGCTTCAAAGGGCAATAAAGATCACAAGGCAAAGGCAAAATTAGAATTACTGATGAGGGTCTATGTCCCGCTGTGCACTCATTGTCTTGATAAACATCTTAACAGGAAACAGGGTTCGGGTTTGAGAACAGAGAACTGGTCTGACTGGAATTTACCAGGCTGGAATTTCCCAATCCTAGTAAGCCTGATGGTACCGCAGGAGACCAGGGTGTATTTCAGTCCTTATCTCAACCGCATAAGACAGACATTCCCAGAGCAGCCATCTATAGACCTCCCCTCGGGAATGCGTTCCTTCCCCAGGGTATCAATTATTAATATTCCTCGCTGGGAAAATAATTCAGCAATATTTCTCCTACTCGCACGTCTGTTTATAGGCTCTCTGCAAGAAGAAAAATATGGCTCTATTCTGCCTGACTCTGCAGGCAGTCAGACTTTATGGTTATCTTCCCTTGTTCCCTGAAAATTGCTGTTACTCTGTTCTTTTTCAGGGTGCGCTGATTTCATATTGTTCAAACACACATGTTTTACAATCAGATTTCATATTGTTCAAACACACATGTTCTCCAATCAATTAATACAATAGCAGTCCTGAGGTGATGTACATTCTCAGCTTACAAAGATAATAGGATTAAGAGATTAAAGTAAAGACAGGCATAAGAAATTATAAAAGTATTGTTAGGGAAGTGATAAATGTCCATGAAATCTTCACAATTTATGTTCAGAGATTGCAGTAAGGACAGGCATAAGAAATTATAAAAATATTAATTGGGGGAACTGATAAATGTCCATGAAATCTTCACAATTTATGTTTTTCGCCCTCAGCTCCAGCAGGTCTCTCTGTTCGGGGTCCCAGACTTCCCGCAACACTTCAAGGCTTGTATTAATAATCCATTCACTTAATCACTGAAAATTCAAGATTGTTCTCAAGAAGTTATAAATCAAAAGTACCCAGTTAGATAAGGGCAGAGTTGAAAACAAAACATAATTGATATGGTTTGAACATACATCTCTGCCAAATCTCATGTTGAATTGTAATCCCCAACCCTGGAGGGGACCAGGTGGAGGTGCTTAATTCATGGGGGCAAATCCTGCGTGGCTTGGTGCTGTCCTCAAGATAGTGAGTGAGTTTTCACAAGATCTGGTTTTTAAAAGTGTGTAGCACTCTCACCCATTCTTTTTTGCTCCCCCTCTGCCGTGTGAGATGCCTGGTTCTGTGTCACCTTCCACCGTGAGTGAAAACTTCCTGAGGCCTCTCCAGAGGCCAAGCAGATGCTGACATCCTGTTTGTGTAGCCTGTAGCACCTTGAGTCTACTAAACCTCTTTTCTTTATAAATTATCCAGTGTCAGGTATTTACCGATAGCAATGCAAGAATGGCCTACTATAATAGGTCTTCTAGTTTCTTTTCCAGAACTGTTTTTACCTTTCCCCACTGGCAGTCTTAACTAAACTAGAAGTTATTCTCAGTTCAGTTATGATCTGAGTTTAGACTTCCAGGCCTTTTATGTTGCAAAAGGACTAAATTTTAATTGAAGGCTTTTTAACACACCAGTCATGATCATTAACTAGCTAGTGTACTATAACTCTTAACATAATACCATGGATAGTAACATAAGTGACAGTTGCCATTCTAGTTAGTCTAATCTAATTAAAACAATAATTTTAAAGATATATTCACTAATATGGATAATAATAACAATAGGACTCAACATTTCAGTATGTATTATATTTATAAGAATTACATTTAATATCAATTGATTCTTGAGGGTCAATTGATAAAACCCTGAGGGCGTTTTATTTGTGATTTGCAATGCAAAATTAGAAAGGCTATCTGATGATATGACAATGGATCCAGGCATTTAAAAAATAACTTTGTTCCTAGCGTTTCCAAAGTCTTTGGCATTCTGTCTACAGTGAACTTCCTTGGTTCCAAACCTTCTTTCTCCGCCCTCTAAAATTTCTCCCACTCTTCAAACAGAAGATATTTTCTGCTCCACCTAATCATTTCACATCACCTCAGCTGGATATGATTGCTTCTGCAGCCCTTATTCTCTTAACAGCACAGACACAATTTGTCATATGCTGCTGTATATTGCAATTTGTTGTCTACTTAATTTCACTCCTCTATCAGAGCATTAGTTAGATCCAAGGAGACATACGCTGTCTTGTGCTTTTGTTCTTTGAGTATCTCAGAGTGTCTGGGGCTTTTCACAAAGATAATAAATATTTAACAAATAAAAGGATCACAAGCTCAACTGCCTGCAGGGGGTGTGCGGTCAACATGACTGAGTGCCACTAATCTGATACAAGCATATAGGTGAAAGCCATTTGTACTGTGAGCAAGCATAAGACTGCCTGCTCACATTGTCTCCGAAATGTTGTATGGTCGTAATGAAAGCAAGATAAAGCACTGCCAGTGGTCAAGTTAAGTCCTATGCCTACCAGGTATGTCCCTTGAATAAAACACCAATCAGCCTACTTCTACACAGTAAAAACCAACCCAGAAAAATATGCCACTTTTCCTGAGGATTGAGTTCATTTTGTTTTTCCCTCTCACATGTGAGGAAAGGATGCATAGAGGTTGCAGGGAGTCAGACTCATTAATCATTAATCAATGATAGGTCTTTTATTGAAAATAAGAGAAATGTTACATTAGATAGACTTAACATCTTACAAAATGATTTCACTTACATTGTTTAATTTAAACTTCATAACAAATTAGGGAGTTGGCTGAGCACATAATACAGCCACATTTCTTATGGATGAGAAAAATCAAGGTTGGAGAGACTCAAGTGTCTTGCTCAAGTTACTGCAAAATAGGTTGTGATAGAGATGTCACCAAACCTAGAATATTTGACACCTACCCCTGAGCTCTCTGCACAAAACTACTCTGCTTAGCACCAGACCTCTGTTATTTTTGACCCAGGCTCACCAATCGGAAGTGAGAGGCAGTTCTCATGAAAACAGGAATGAGTTCTCTAGGGTTTTGGGTTTTTAGTATGCTTTACACGTTTTTTTTGGTTAACATATAAAATTCTGCAAATTGTCACAAGCTTATTTCTCATTTAATTATTGACTATTTTCTATTCGCCAGTTATATGTACATGTTTGTAAATGATGGAAATTAGCATACTTGAGACTTTATCCACTTTGCAGCGCTTATCCTAAATTTAAAGACACAGAAACGCATAAAAACACACATTCCATAATATACTTTTTAGAGGGATGTCTAGAATAAACCAGCAGCCAAAGGGAAAATTCAGAATTGTAGCAGGAACTAATAAAAATAAAATAATCTATCCTATTACCAGCCATGATCAATAGAATTTGTGACATTCGAGGAACAAGAAGCAGGGAGTTTTCATAGGCTTGGTGGGCTTTGGAAGTTAGTCTGCCCATCTCTTTTCTCTTTTTTAATAGACTTGTGTATGCTTTTTGGTGTAGGAAATCAGTCATTGTTTTGTTTCCATGCTCACTCTATCTGGTGAAAAGTTGAATAACAAGCCTCCCAAAAATGTAGCTTGATGGGAACTGGGAGGAGAGGATCACAGGCCATCACTAAGGATGAAAATGTGAATTCTCTTCTCTGGAGTTCCAATCTTGATAAGAGAGAGAAAAGGAAAGGACCTGGGTTGGAGGCAGGACAGGGGGGTGGGGAGGTGGATTAGTGGTGATGGAGGAGGGTGGAGGGGTGAAAGGTGTGTGGGGGAGTGTGGGAACATCTTTCTTCTTCTCAAGGTCTGTAGTGAAATTACAGACAGCGGATATTGGTTATAGGTCATAAAAAAAAAAAGAGGGATAGTGGGAAAGCTAAGAGAGAAGAGCAGAGTACACTGCTGTTCCGCACAAATTTTCCACCAGTATTCATCATAGTTTCTTCATGCAAAACGTAAATCATTTCATTATGTTGGTTTGCTAGCTCTTGACAATAATATACCTGTCAGTCCTCAAAGCTGAATCAAGAAAGGGTAAGAAAATAGAAGAAAAGTGAATATTGCTAGGAACAATTGATCTGTCACTGCTTGCTTAAGTGACCTTGACAATGTAACTAAACCTTTCATAAACTAGCTACAAAATGATATCCAAATGTTTAGTTCTGGATGTGTTAACTGTAACATTTTACTTATATTCTTCTATTGAAATAAGTTGAGAAAATGCTAATGAGAGTTTTCAATGAATATCTGTGTTACAAGGTGTTACGATCTCGATGTACTTTTGAGGGTTAAAGACCACAGCTACTTAGGAATTAATATGTATAATTTCACCTGAATTCTTATGTTTAAAGAAAATTTATTTTACATTAAAATATTTTTATAATGAAGTACATTACTGTCATGCCATGGAATCTACTGCAGATGATGGTACCCAGAGAAATGAAGACGCTTTACTCATGTTTACTTTTGACAATTATTCTCCCATAAACATTCACGGTATAATGGAAACTACACAAAGAAAATACTCTAAAGATTGCCCATCTACATGTAAACATAGTACAATAAAAAGAAAAACTATTCTCATAATTACCAGGAAAATATCTCAACTAGGAAAAACATTTCAACCACTTATGGAAAAGAGGTTGTCAAATGCTTATAAGAAAAACATCAAGATTCTTCAAGTTATTTGTCTTATTCACTGGCTAATTCTTGAAATCTCTGTTTTACTCTTCCTGCAAAATCAGTTATTGAGTGGTTGGTAGCATCTTATGCTAGTATCTTAAAGGGAAAAACAAACACTCATTAAATAATTTATTATAACTTAGATGCTCAAAGCTTGGTTTGAGAAATAAAATGTAACTTAGAAAGGGATAAAAATCAAAAGAATAAAATTGGTTATGCAGATATATATTAATTATCTCTTCATCATTAGTAAATCACATAAGAGTATTTTAGGGCAGAGAGTTACAAAATTTTGACCCCAAATGAAAATTGATCCTAGAACATTTTCCTCTGGGAAAAGTCCCTCAGAACAGAGAAATAAAGAACAGTGTGACATTCGAGTGTAGTGGAGTAACATGGAAGAAAGAGAACCTTTCTGGAGACTACAAGAAAGAAAAGGAAGAAAAGTGTTCTAATAGAGGCTGCACTTAAAGAAGGAAGGAGGGAATTCACAGAGGAATGCAAACCTAGGGGTTGAAAGAATTAAACAGCCAAATGATGGCAAAAAATCAATAAATAAAGTAAAGGAAAAAGGGAATGGGGAAGAAGAAAGAAAGGAAAAAAAATTAAAAGAAATTCAAAAGAAAAAATAATTAAAAGAAAAATTTGTGATGTCTAGTAGGTAGAAAGTATGATGCCATTTTTGCCATTTGTAATTTCTAACAAAGAGTTTAGGAATCAAAGTAAAGTTTGTACATAAAGGTTCCTTTTGGCTATCTCCCTAACATAGCCTTCATAGCTAAAATGTTGATGGTTTTTGACAAATCGCATGTTGGGGAATATAAATAAGGATGTGACTAGAAAGTTTGCGATTTGTAGTGAAAGGAAAGACTCCATTTTAACACTGTGTTTACAGAACATATGCATGTTTGTGTTTACTTTGGGGCCAGGAAGAGAGAATGATAGGTTGCATCTTGGAATACTCTTTTACAATTAGGCAAAATAAGAATTCTTGGAAATAAAGTCCTATGAATTACACGCTTTCATATATCAAAGATAAACCAGGGTCCCTTGTGGATCCATTTAGCCTACCCTTGAAAGGGAATATAGCTGGAGAATACTATTTTACTCAATTCTATTGCTAATCATTTCATATTTTCCTTTCTGACACTGAGACTCCTTTTGCCACTATCTTGCTTACTTGCGCATCATGCACCATTCACAGGGTGAGGAAGGAATCCCTGATACACAAACCGTCAACTGATAGCCTTCCTTACAGAAATTTTCCAGGCCTCTGCTGGAAACAAATTGCATTTGGTTCTAAAAATTCTACATAACTACTTGTGTGTCACCTTTGGACCGTATCTTTATAGTTCAGCTTTAGGGTTGGCCACATTTTCACTTCCATCTGCTCAACTGTGGAAATAAAAACATGTTCTCTTCTTACTATACTCCTGGATTTGTTTAGCTTAATAAAACAATGATATCCATACTTTGAGGACAAGCCACTTCTAACCCATCAGTTTGACTTCATGATCTTTGAACTTCTCTTGCTATAGAGCTTACATTAAATGTCTGCTAGGAAGCAATGAGTTTCGTGTCAAGACCTAATAATTGATTTAACTCTCATAATGCTTTGAGCTTAGAATTTAATTCATCTACATTCCTTTACAAGACTTACCAGGTGCATAGGATTTATGTCGCCATAATTCTGATAAAAAACTCCATTTATCAAGGGCACTAATGGTTTATACAGTTTCAAATCAAATGAACATGTCTCCAATCTTATTTTTTTCTGAATACTCAGCAATATTTGATACAAATACTTTCCAGTCTTGAAACCATCAGTCCTTCCTACATCTAATGTATTTTCTATAATGAAGAGGATGTAAAGCTAAAAATTATGTCTCCAGATTTCCTGGAAGCTGGAATTAAAAATGGGATTTAGGTTTGACTCAGTGTCCTCTCGTGTGAACTGATAAGGGCAGAATTCCAATTGCTTTTGCTGCTTTTGCCAGGCAGGCATGGTATTTGGGGAATTTGTTTTTTCTGGAGAACCATTGACAGAGTTTTCAATGACAAGTCATTAGATTTATCAGTTTCAAGAGCAAGATATTCATTTCATGTGTAAATTTGTAGATTTTTGAACATTTCATTTTTTCCTTGACTAGCAAAATAACCTATCATCCTATATATTTCCTCATTGCATATATAAAATCTAAGGTAGTATTTACTTGTTAATTGTCCCTTCTTCTTCATCATAATTTAAGTACCAGAAGGGCCAGGACCTTGTTTGTCTTCTTCTTTACAGAGTTTAGAATAATGCAAAGCATGTAGTTAGCAATGAATAAAATATGTTCCCTGAGTGAAAAAAAAATTAATGAAGACTGAGCAAATTGGGGTTGTGTTGGGAATTAAGGACTGGAGCTATGAAGATTTTATGTATCATATGAATATTGTTTATATTTTCCTTGCATACATACATGCACGTATATGCATTTTGTGTGTGTATAATATATAATCTTTAGTCCTTTTCAGATCTTTCTCCCAAGATATACCGCAAGAGTGAGAAAATCTTCCTTTACTTCTCAATCTCCGTAACTTTCATCTAAGTCCAAAATGTGCTAATTATTTTTAATATTTTAACTCAATTTTTAATAAATTTTGACAAAATTTTCTAATTATGTTTAAAATAAACTTTCTATTGTAGAGAAGTTTTAGGCTTACAGAAAAGCTGCAAAGCTACTACAGTGAGTTCTCATATACCTTACATCCAGTTTTTCCTATTAACACCCTACATTAGAAAGGTACATTTGTTATAATTAATGAACTAACATTAAATTATTCATTCACTTATGTCCATATTTTTCAGATTTCCTCAGTTTTTACCGATTTTTTTTTTTTTTTCTGTTCCAAAATTTTATCTGGGCTACCACCTTACATTAGTAGTCATCACTCTTTAGACTCCTCTTATCTGCAACACTTTCTCAGGCTTTCCTTGATTATGATGACCTGGGGAATTTTAAGAAGTGCTGGTCAGGTGTTCTGTAGAATGTCACACATCTAGAATTTATCTGATGTTTTTCTCATGATTAGACTTGGGTAACATATTTTGAGATGAAAAACAGAGAGAAAGAGTACCACCATTTCATCATATTATATCAAAGGTATATAATATCAACACAACTTTTCAATTTTGATAATGACCTTGATTACCCAACTGAAGTAGCATTTGTCAGGTTTCTGCATGAAGTTATTCTCTTTTCCTTTTTTACATACTGGTTTTTTTTTTTTTTTGAGATGGAGTCTCGTTTTGTCCCCCAGGCTGGAGTGCAGTGGCAAAATCTCGGCTCACTGCAACCTCCACCTCCTTGGTTCAAGTGATTCTCCTGCCTCAGCCTCCCGAGTAGCTGGGATTACAGGCATGCATCACCATCCCCAGCTAATTCTGTATTTTTAGTAGAGACGAGGTTTTGCCATGTGTCTCAGGCTGGCCTCGAACTCCTGACCTCTGGTGATCCTCCCACCTCGGCCTCCCAAAGTGCTAGGATTACAGGCGTGACCCACTGCACGTGGCCTATATATTGTACTTTCTAGAATGAATTCATTCTGAACAGTCCATACCTAGGAGAGAGAGAGAGTGCCTTGCTCTGTCACCCAGGCTGGAGTGCAGTGGTGCGATCTTGGCTCACTGTAACTTCTGCCTCCCAAGTTCAAGTGATTCTCATGCCTCAATCTCCTGAGAAGCAGGGATACAGGTGCATGCCACCATACCCTGCTATTTTTTTTTTTTTTTTTTTTTTTTGAGATGGAATCTCGCTCTGTTGCCCAGGCTGGAGTGCAGTAGTGTGATCTCGGCTCACTGAAACCTTTGCCTCCATGGTTCAAGCAATTCTCCTGCTTCAGCCTCCTGAGTAGCTGGGTTACAGGCATGTGCCACCAATCCTGGCTAACTTTTGTATTTTTAATAGAGACAGGGTTTCACCATGTTGGTAAGGCTGGTCTTGAACTCCTGACCTTATGATCCATTTGCCTTGGCCTCCCAAACTGCTGGAATTATAGGTGTGAGCCACCAAACTCGGCCTTAATTTTTATATTTTAAGTAGAGACAGGGTTTCCCCATGTTGACCAGGATGATCTCGAACTCCCAGCCTCAAGTGATCTGCTGGCCTCGGCCACCCAAAGTGCTGGTATTACAGGTATGAGCAACCATGCCTGGCCAATTATTTACATTTTTTTTGTTTGTTAACTTTCAGTCTCACAGACAGCACACATTTCTAGAGTTATTTATGTCAGTACCTATTTCTCCAACATTTTCAGTGAGATTGTTTCATACATATGCAATGTGCTTAGATCGTTTCATGTTCTACATTCCATTCACAGATAACATAATCTCCTAAGTTACTTTTTAAATTTGCATGTATTAAATTTTGTTGTTTGTTCTATGTCTAAACTACTGTGGATTTCAACAAATGCATGGTGTCATACATCCATGTTTATAGTTACATGTGTATTATAATCAAGGACATATGAATAGTTTCACTATCCCAAAACATCCCCTGTGCCTTTGTCTACTGACCCCTTCTATCCCCAGACTGCTGCAAACCATTGATGTATTTACTGTCTCTATAGTTTTACTTTTCCAAAAAGTTATAAAATAGTATAGAGCAGGCATTCTTATCAGACCTGCTTCTTTCATTTAGCAACATACATTTATACATCTTCATGGCTTGAAAGTTTATTTTTATTATCACTAAATAATATTTTATTATATGGATATTCACAGGTTGTTTGTGGCTCCAAACAGTCAGTCATTGAAGAATATCTTAGTTACTTTCAGCTTTTGGCAATTATGACAAAGCTGCTATTCATGTACAAATTTCTATGTGGACATAAAGCCTTGGCCAACATAGGCATCAGAGATGAAGGAAACCCCTCCTTTACTTATCAAACAAGCTCTGTAGCTTTCACCTTCTAAAAACCCCAGCTTTCAGGTAACATAAATTGCTTGATATATTTTTCCTCTTTTAGTCATATATATGTGTGTGTGTTTGCATGTGTGTGTGTGCATGTGTATAAATTGATGCAACATACAGAGCAAAATAACTTTCAAACAGAAATACTCTTGATTTTTCCATACTCTTTTCTGACTTATCATTACTGTAACCCAAATTGTTCTCATCTTTACATATAAGTCAATATTTCTGAAGAGGAAAGAAAAAAGCAAAACAGTACTTCCTGAAACAGTGGACTTCAGAAAATTATTTTCTGACAATGTGACTGTCACTTATTAGTCCTGAACTAAAGACAACTGTTACAAACAACTCCTCAAGGAGTTTGGCTAATTGCTAGCAACATGAAGGGCAGCACTGTTGCCTTGATAGTTTTTGTTGAATTTTTTTCTTTACATAGCAAAAAACAAACACCTTTATAAAGCCATTTTTGTAAAACTTTTCATTGGAACACATATGGTTCCCTTGTTAAGACACTGTTCACTCACATGAGCATTCACTGATTTATTCGCTGCCAACAGTCTGTGGGTGTTTTAACTGTCGTGTACCTGGCAATGTACCATAATATTTCACTCTAAAATCTGAAAGTCATTTAATATTCATGGAGATTAAAAGCTAGCTGAAGATAGCAAAGCAAGGCCAGAAATATCGTTTGGTGCTCAGTGGACTTCGTGTTTCTCATTTATTACATTGTCTTCAAAATAAGTATGTGGGTGGAAGAGATGTAGATGGCACGTTAATGACATTCACAGATACCAAATAAGGAAAATTAACACCACGGAGCCAAATTTATATACTTTGTGTCCATGTGATTTGGGAATATAATAAAGACAAAAGAATCTGAAATCATGTTACACAGAATAGTGAAATAAAAAATAAGCCAGTACTTTTAGAAATGAAGACAGAAAAGGCCACAAGTATTACACAGAGAAACGATGAGAGTTATTGATCCAAGAGTCACTTGTAGATGATTCCACAATAGAGCTAGATAGAATTTGCTGGTAAATTATATCATTATAAAATCAATTCACATTTAGTTCTCTGCCATTTGGTAAGATCATTCATCTTGTAACAACTCCATTTCTGAAGTCACACTTGCATGAGTGTGCAATGAGGTGGAGAGTTAGGCGATGTGGACAATTAAGACAATTATCTAGATAATTTGAACTGAAGATATCCACATTCCCTCATTTTGAAAATACAGTGAAAAGACTTCAAGACTTTCTGTATTTAGGTCTCATATTTGAAGATAATTCATCTAGAAAGATTTTTCTGACAGCCTCATGATAGCATCATGTGCTACTTCTCCAAATGTTTTCTTAGCATCTGTAAGTGTCCTACCACATTTCACTAATTGTACTTGCCTCCTTATAGGTCTATATTCCATACTGAATAGTCAGTTCTTATGGTAAGCACTTGAGAGTTATTTGCTGATTCATTACGCTTGTGACTTACAGTTGGAGAGACATGGGATTATAAAGACTGTCTCTGCCATTTGCTATGAAACTTTACTATGAAGCTTTAATAAGTGCTATTAGTCTCTGATTCTTCATCTTTCAAATGGGAATATAGTAGTTACTTCTCCCAGGATAGTTGTAAGGAGTAAATGAAACAATATGTGTAATCCCAAAAAGATAGTTTCTAGCACATAGTAGGTGCTTAATAAATGCTAGTTTCCTCTAATGTCATTTAATTTGATAGCTTTATAATAGCTGTATAATCACTTAATTAGAATTTATAGGAATAAACATCTTTCCTTGACAACAAGATTGAGAAAGGTAAAAGAGATTGAAGAACTTGCCACAGCCCATCCTGTGTGCTTTTTGCCTTCCTCTTGGGGTTCTCCCACCTACCTAAATTCACTGATTTTCAGGGATCCCCTGGTTTCCCAGACTCCTCTCTTAAAAACTTCAGTTGATTTTGGCTTTCCTTGTATACCAGCAAGGGATTCGAAGTGCAGAGACCTGGATCGGCACGACGGCTCATGCCTGTAATCCCAGCACTTTGAGAGGTCAAGGTGAACGTATCACTTGAGGTCAGGAGCTCAAGACTAGTCTGGCCGACATGGTGAAACCCTGTCTCTACTAAAGATACAAAAATTAGGCAGATGTGGTGGCAGATGCCTGTAATTCCAGCTATTCAGGAGGCTGAGGCGGGAGAATCGGTTGAACCTGGGAGGCAGAGGTTGCAGTGAGCCGAGATCGCGCCATTATACTTCAGCCTGACTGACAGAGTGAGACTCCATCTCCAAAAAAAAGAAAAAGAAATTAAGTTCAGAGGCCTGGAGTATACCATTTTCACCCTAGGAAGCCACACAGAAACCACAGTACCTGTCTGAGTTTCAACTTACTCATCTACAAAGTAAAGAAAATATTTCCTATATTAATGATATTTACTTGGCTGGCTCCTCTCAATTATTGAAGACAGAAGATACAGCAGGAAAAGACAGCCATGTTCTCAGCTTTCCTAGAGGTTAGGCATTAAACTAACATTTGCATAGGACATTATTCAATAAGTTCACAGTGCAAGTGCAATATGTCAATTGATCAGGAGCAGATACACATATATACAAATGCATAGACATATATACATACTAGATATGTAATATATAGCCTAATCTCAGAAGTGGGGAGGAATAACAAAACTGAAAGGGCTTTATAAGTTTTCCAAATCTATATGAAGGCAATATATGAGTATTATTATTTCCAGAGAATCTTTTTATGTTATTTCTTTCATAGAAATTCCTTAGTCCTATTTCCCAGTCCCCATTGCTCTATACACTCTTGTTAATATTCCTTGAGGAATGAGGTTCCTTTAATATGAGATGAAGTAAAAGACCATGCCACTATAGGGTAGCACTGCTTACTGAGTGATGCTGACACCCCTCCTCTCTCTAAGATAATGCCTTTTAGGTAAATTCATTGGTTCCACATAGGTATCCCCCTTGTTTTTTTTTCTGGACAATGAGTTAGTTCCCAGAGATTGCCTGATCCTTTACAGCTTTAACTACAAGCTTCTCTTTTTCTAGCTACCCAAAGATTCCCACACTATCAAAAGGTGTCCATCATCATTCTTTCACTCTACACCTGTCTCATGGCCCAGTCCCAACCAAGTGTCCCCTGACTGTGACTCAGTCCCATTTTTCCAGCATTTTATGTGTCAGCTATTCTTTCTGCCTGATGTCCCTCTAAGACAGAAGGTATGGCGATTTCAGCAACAGTTATGGATCATCCCCTGGATGCGAATTTTTACGTTAGTCTTCTTGGGTAAATTATTTTGGAGTTCTGAACTTAATTCTCAGACACACAACCTGCCATTCCGAGAGCTGTTTCTGAAGAGTGAGGCCTTTCTGTTTCCTCTAAATGAGTACGGAAGAAGCAGTGTCCTGCAGCCCCCTTTCAGATGGAACTCTGATGCCCCTTCTCTACATAAAGAAAAGATGACACTTCACAGAAGAGACTGCCTTTGTGTATTTTTGGAAACAAATAATCTATAGATCATCCAGGATTAAAAAGACACTTAAAACATCCAGATGAGCAGAGCAATACAGTTTCTAAATTGTATTGACTCAATAGTCTATTGAATTTTTACATTTGTTTTAATAGAAAGGGATAGAAACTGATGAATTTAAAGTATACATTGCAATGGTTAAACATTAGATGTAACAATAAAAATGTAAATATTTTTATAAATATAAAAATATAGGCATCATGCTGTCTGGATTATGATGCAACTTGACATATTTGCCTCACTCTTTGGACATGCACACTCTTTTTCTCTTACTGTTCAACATTTTAGGTCCTTACACACTGTTCCCTTCCCTTTGCCCAGAATGTTGGCCAACCGTTGGTAATTTATTTGTTGTTTTGCCCCAGCTCCCTTAAGGCCTGACATATAGTAACTGCTCCATAAACACTTGTTACATGAAAAAAGTATTATCTCTAATGTGT
Organism: Papio anubis; assembly: GCF_008728515.1. NCBI lineage: Eukaryota > Metazoa > Chordata > Mammalia > Primates > Cercopithecidae > Papio > Papio anubis. The sequence continues at coordinate 77,654,414 of NC_044976.1, read as the reverse complement.
AAGTAAGGGAACAGATTTTCTCACCATCTCTGTGCAAGTCAATGGTAGCATTCAAATCCAGCTCTTTTTTCACATTATGCTATGTATTCTTTCTTTGTTACACTAAGTTGTCTGGTTGCCATGGTTTTGAATACTGAATAGTGTATTGCAAGGGACCTCCTAAGGTTTCTAGAACTTCAGGCATTTACAGCTAACATTGTAGAGTTTCAAACAAAATAGCCTGATGAAACATGCTGGTAGAAGAATTTAATAATAGGTCTTTATGAAATAAGTCTGCCATCTCTTTTTTGGCAATATTCAACAATTGTGGCTAACATACTATCAAACTTACATATGATAACATCCCTGAGAAAAGAATCATTTTTCTTCAGTTAATTCCCCTGAATGTTATCTGGGATGGAAAGGCTTTCATGGATATACCTAATGACCATTTCTATAAGGAACAGAAAGGCATAAATACTGATAATAAAGTTTTATTGTCTCCTGATTGAAATAAGCCTCAAAATCATCAAGATGGTTTTGTAGCCACCCTTTCTAAACCCACATACATACACACACTTTTGTTTTAACTCGGAAATAATTATACGCACTATAAAAGGTTTTCAAGAACAACAACAAAATTGATGTGTAATATTTATACTGATTGGATATGTCTATTGTTTACAAAGGAATGCATAATTATTGTAGAGAATTCAGAGAGCAGGGAACAGCACAAAAAGGAATCACCAAAATATCACCCAAAAGTATTTCAAAGTATGCATTTCCAGGCCCAGTCACACATGTATCAATATTTACCTTTTGTAGTAAACAATATGGTAAACCATTTTTCCATATCTGAAAACATTTTTCTGTAATACCATATTAATGAGTGGAGAATATTGTATGAATGTATCATATGTTGTGAAAATGTTCATTTTTGGTCATTAAGAAGTTTCTGACCTTTTTCCTGTTATAAAGTGCACTGAAAAACATTCTTAAATATAGAGAAGTTTTTACTTAGCTCCCATATTTAAAAAATATATTCTTAGAAAGTAAATTATTGTTTTAGAATATTAACATTTTTAGAATATTAACAATTAACATTAAATTCATGAAATATCGAATTGCCTAAAGAATGGTTGTGTAATTTTTCTTCCTGGTACATTCTAAATACCTTCACATTAGAAAGTTTGAAAGGTCAAAATGGCCCAGGTCTGAGTCTGCCTTGATCATTCCCATATCTCAAGCACCCAGGATAAACCAGTAATGCATAAGTTGTCCAATATGTATTTGATGAATTATTGAGAAATGAATGAGTTAATGGTGAAGGAAATAGAGTAGGAAAATATTTCTTTATAAAAGAGAAAGCTATCTTTACTTTATAGAATATGCTGTACTCAGTTACTTTACCCATAAAATCAGAAATATGTTAAACATATTGGCCACTGCCTGGGTCTATCAAAGCATGGCGATTTTGCTCCATCCACTTTGTTAAAATATAACATGTTCACCAATCATTAACCTGCTCAAGTTTATCAATGATTACTCCCAAAATTGTCCCATCTGCAATTTTATCAATAAATAGTACCACAGTGCCAAAATTCAAAACCCACAAATATGGGAGGTTTTGAAACCATCCTCTCACACCTCCATTTTCAATTAATCATCAAATTTCATTCATTTTACTTCTTAAATATCTCTCGATTTCTTGTCTCTGTTTCTTTTCTCCAGCTTTACTGCCACCACCTTATTTCAAGGTTCTATTGTAGCTTCTTGGAATTACAGAAATAGTTTCATAGTCTTCCTTATTCATTATTCTCATTTTCCAATCCGGAATGATCTTCACATTGCCTCCAGACAATCTTGCTAAAATGAAAAATGCCTATGTCAATCTCTGTTTAAAACCCTATAAAGTCCTCCCATTGTTCTTAAAATAAAGACCATTTTCTTAGAATATTAATAGAAAACACAGCATAGCAGGGACTTTCTTATCAGCCTATCATATTCCGTTATCTCTTTTAACCCCAATCTCCTAAGACCCTGGCCTTCTTCAAGGCATGCTGCTTCAGGGTGTTTGTACATCCTGCTTTCTATACCCACAGAACTTTTTTCAGTAATTTCTACTCCCTTTTTTTATTCATGCCTCTTCATCCTTTAGGAATCTGTTGAATTCGGTGTCTCAAGGAAACCTTTCCTAATCCCTGATTCCCCATTTACTCTCCTAGTAGTCTTAATTGCTCTTTGATACATCTGATCAAAATTGTAATTTAGTGACTATTTTTGTAATTAATTGTTTTGTCTATGTGTTCTTCTTTAATATGAGCTTCACAAGATCTGGAACTGAGTCTATCATATTCATGCTGTATCTCTAGTTCTGATTTAGATACTTGAAACTCAGTAAATTTATCTTCAATGAAAGAATACATGAATAAATGATGAACAAATGAGAAAAATGTATAATGAAGGTTGTGTGAATAATTATGGTTAATTTCAAATAAGTTTTTAATAACAATTAACCTTGGGAAGAAAAAATAAGATGTTAACTTCAGCTATCACAGTTATGGTAGTCTGTCTCCAATGCATATATCTTACTAGCAGACCTCTTAGCAAAGAAACCATTTTTTCCAAGATAGATTTTGAGCACAGGTACAAATTTGCTGTTGATACTTTAAATTATTACATTCTAACCCTAAGCTTTTGGATTATAACTGATATCCACTCCAGACACCTTGCATTCTGACTGTAATATTGCTTGCACATGACCTTGTGACCTTTGCTGAACCAGCAAATTGAAGTTTTATGTTCTTAGAGTTAAGTTGGAATAAACTGGAAAATAGAGTTTCCTTCACTATTAGTTCTGACCTATCTAATCTTTTTGCTCAAGGAATTCACCTCAGTTCAATTATCACATCCAGGAGAAGATATAAGTCTTACGTATTTGTTCATCATCTAACAATTTCCAGTTGGGTTATTGATATCCACCAGCCAGAGCCACTGACCATTCAACCTTACCAAAACCCAAAGGACTACAAAATAATTTCAGTGACAAATTATGCCTTTTTGTGATCATAATGTAACTTTCCTAGGCTGCTTGAATAATAGTTACTATGGAATTTGATTGAAAAATAGATTGATACTTCTACTAAAGATAGTAATATAATTATTTAATGTCTCAAATAATATTCATATCACATTTTCACTATGTCTATACCTAACTAGAAGCAGGTATGATAGTAAGATAGACCCATTAGTCAATGAATAGACTAAGGATATGTCTAGATCAGACATCTTTTTTAGTATAAAGAGAAATTGGTTTTTTATTAGTCCCTAATAATGAACTCAGTCAACTCTGAGAGTCAACTTTATTTTTATCTTAGCTTTATTTTTCTAACAGTGATTCAAATGTAAAGATCATGAGCTATCAAGTTCTCCGTCTCTGCTTCCAGGTCCACAATATGAGAAAGACTATTTGACAAAGGTATTGTGAAAAATTCAGCAGCAAGCAAAAAAGTAACCAGCAAAGGGACGAAGTGAGATAGAAAAACACTCTCCCCCAGCCCCAGGCTACAAGTTGCTTTGTAAACACAGAGTATGTTTCTCATATTCTCTATATTCTCACATTAGCAGAGTATGCAACAAAACATCAGACTTAGGAAATGGAAAAAACATCTTCTACCTACTAAAGCATAATGAGAAACATCTTGCTGTAATCCAGAAAAGCTTCCCTGCAATACAGCACAAAGCTTTAGTTGCTTTGATTCAATTAAACATTGCTTTCATTATTCTAACATTTTTTCTTGAAGTGGCCTGTTGTTTCCATTTAGTAAGTAACTTTCTTATTAATAGGGGCAGAATTTTACAGAATCTCTGTATCTTCCCAGTATCTAGTATGGTGCTGGGTGCATCCTAGTTACTCAGTAAATATTAGAATAACTGGTTTATTCTACCTGAGTTTTAAATTGCCATGATTGCATGGCAACATAGCATGATAAAGCGGGGGTGGTGGCTCAAGCCTGTAATCCAAGCACTTTGGGAGGCTGAGACGGGAGGATCACGAGGTCAGGAGATCGAGACCATCCTGGCTAACACAGTGAAACCCCGCATCTAATAAAAAATACAAAAAACTAGCTGGGCGAGGTGGCGGGCGCCTGTAGTCCCAGCTACTTGGGAGGCTGAGGCAGGAGAATGGCTAAACCTGGGAGGTGGAGCTTGCAGTGAGCTGAGATCCGGCCACTGCACTCTAGCCTGGGCGATAGAGCGAGACTCGGTCTCAAAAAAAGAAAATAATAATAAAATAAATAAATAAAATAAACTTTCTACTGCTTCTGGATTTACTACTATTCTTTTTTTCTTAGACTTACTGTCTGCCCCCTCTTTGATTTGCCCAACTCCTTAGTCATACCCCAAGTTCATCTCAGTGTCACTTTCTCCACAGAAAAGTTTCCTTGATATCCAAAAGTCAAAGCTGGTATGCCAAACACTGTGACTCTGTAACTCTCTAATCATCAATCTTTTAGAATTTATCAACAAAATAAAAAGTATTTGCTAGAACTCTTCATTCCTCCAAGATTGTACATCTCATGGATCCAAGTTGTATGATTTTTTCATATTGGAATTGAATTTCAAATAATTTTTAATGCTCAAAGTAGATCTTTAATAAAAGTTGATAAATAAAGAAAAGGAGGTGATAGGCATTAATCGTAATTTATTAAATACATTATATTGTAAATATTCTTTACCTCTTCTTTTTTTTTTCATTTTTAAGCTTCAAAAATTACACCTTTACTCTAAATATAAAATAAACATCTACAATTTCAATATTCATGTAAGATTGGTTAATTAGCAAAAATATCTTTAAAGGCATTATCTTATTCAATATCGAAATTTAGTTAAAAATCAGAAGACTAAAACCTTGCAGGTGTACCATGTCGATCAGTGACAAGCTTGTTAAAACAAATTTCTAAAGAGATCTTTGAGGAGAGATTTTCCAATAACCTTTTATGATAACTTTTGATTTAGTTATTTCAAGTTTAACGTTCTTTAATACAAACATCTTTGTAACCACATTTCTAATGCCATTCTTCCATAAACATGACAATTTTACATTCTAAATGGCTTTTATTTTTCTACACTTTTTCAGAACATGACAATAAGAAGGGGGCTGTGTGTGTGTGTGTGTGTAAAATTTAATGATGTTTAGTTTCCCTTTTAGTGTTTTCCAAAACAAAATTTTGAATGGCTTATTACTTTATAAATAATTCTCTTCATTTCAGTATTTCACTAAAAATCCTAAGGTTATATGTTTTTAGGTTTACTTTTTTCATATTGGGCTCTGATGATGTATTCTCAGGACTTTCAATGTCATGGTTATGAGCTTCGCCCCCATGTTGAAGTTTACTCGAATCCTCTTTAATGCCTGGGGATTCCTGGCAGCTTGTATTTGTATGTATAAAAGATAGGCCAGATCTCCATGGGGAAACATTCAAAATAGGAAAAAAATGTACCACTGCTTACTTTATACATTAAACATTTTTCTCCAAATATTTCAAGAATGAGAGTTTTAAAAAATTAATATCCTAAGTATTTAAAAATAACGATCTTTAGTTACTATTAATTTTTTCATTTTATGGCAATTAACATTCTTGGAGATCTGGATTCTTTATAAATCCCCTTCTGTCCTTCTTCTATGAGACCCTTTCTCTTAGAAAATCTTATGAAATGTTTTTCTCTGGGAATGTACATTAATTTACACATCAAGATTTGAGCTTAAACTAAAAGTCAAATGTTTTAAGTTAATAAAAATCTCAACAAATTGTAACTCCCTTTATAAAATTTAAATTAACAGAGATAAAAGGAATCTTTTTCAGAAAAAAATGAGAAAACCTAAGTTGTTTTAAATCAGCCCGTATAAGGACGGAGGCTATTAAGAACTGGAAAATTTACAGTAATTATAAGCAACCTTCAATACAAACATCTGGAGTAACTGGATAGATTTGTTAAGGAATGGTGATTTTGCACCTGAGGATGAGTGTTTTCACTTCTGTGAATCATTATGGTTCATGTTGGCTCTAGATCCTTTGCTCATAGATTATTGCACATTAATGACACCATTCAAATGCCATCCCTAGTTGGAATGGTGCACCACTCCGACCCATTGTTCATGGTTTTCTAGACGCTTCTCCATCAATCTCTCAACCTGTTTGGATGCTATTGAATCCATTTCCTTATGACAGATTTCTTACTTTAGGACTCAGGAATATAATGGCCCAGAATTTTTCCCTTGCCATCTTTAAAATCAATAACCTTAAAACAATCTTAGTGCTCCCTTCTGAACTTGGGGCCAAATCCACATTCCAACCGTAGTCAAGCAGTCACATAATGCAGTCACACACACACACGCGCACACACACACACACACACATACACACACACGAGAATTTCTAGCCACAGATTGTCCTTATATGGAACATGGGATATCAATCAAGAAAACTAACATGGAAAAATCTGAAGTCCTGGCTGTTTATTTTTCATGAGCATTGAAATATCATTAAAAGTATGTTCTTTTGGATAGCAATAAGACATTGCAATTTTTCTATTTCACTTTCCTATGTGCATTTTCATTTTAAATTATATTATTCACAGCACTTCAAAGGTAAGAGAACATGGAACTCTCAAGGCTACAAATAAAGAAATACATATTTACGAAGCCCCTGGAGACTCACAGATGACACAGTTCATACTTACTTAGACTCCATGTAAGCAACATTCCATATAAGTAAATTAGGAGGTTGGAGCAAGAGAGCCAAAATATCACATCTCCACCTTGCTCCATAAATTTCTACTTCTTGCTCTTCCTTGTGTTTCTTCACAGTGCTTGTTACTACCTGAAATAGTGTTGATTTCTTGACTTATTCATTTGTTGTCTCTCTTTATGCACTGAAATGAAAACCTTGAAACAGTAGAAGCTTTGTCCTGTTTGTTCACTGCTCAATTTGGTCCTAGAATCAGACATGGTACATTACATGTGCTCAGGAAATATTAGTGCAATGAATGAAGGAATGAATGTAAAAGAGAAAAGAGTCATATACAAAGGAATATGGCTGATTTCATTTTATAGGGATGGAAAAGTTGCATTGTGAACATAATCTTTCCTTATAAAATGTAATTGATAAATGAAGACTGAATCTTCCAAGAAACACGATTCTGTTTTCACTAAAAGCAAATTCATATTTATTATCTAGGAAACAAAATAAAGTAGGGCAAGAAGAACTTAGCTATTAAGCCAGAGGAAGTTGTACTGTGCTAAAGAATGGAATGGTCACCGATATGCTTGAAGGCACCTCTAAAAATCAGAAGCATGAGTATAGAGCTCATTGGTAATATAGAGTACATTATAATAGAAAAAACATCAGACTCAGAGTCCTATCTCAATAAATAAGTGCTCAATACATGTTGGCAATTAGTTTTAATAGATTATAATTTATTATTAATTATACTATGTAAGCATATGTTTGTATGTATGTATTTATATATGTACTATGTATAATGGTTAAGAGGATCAGCCAGATTTGTTTTCAAGTCCTAGCTCTGCCACATACCAATTAGTGACCACAAGAAGATTGTTAATCTATCTGGGCCTACTGCACTCATCTATTTCCTTGGATTGTTGTAAGTACCAGACACATAATGTATAAAGCTACTTTACCCATGTCTGGCAAAATAAATAGTGATGATGATTATTATAATGGCAATATCGGTTTATTTAAATTCAAGTAATATAAATGGGACAAACCAGAGTTTTACCATACCAAACAAAATTATCTTTCAAGGTAGAAATAGAATTTATAAGGAAGATCTTCCTTTTCCCTGAATATTATATTACTTCTTCCTAATCCTTTGATATTATAATTCTACAAAAGCAAATGATGTGACTCTAGGTGTTACTTAGAATTATTGCAGCTAAAAGACAGAACAAAAGATAAGAATATATATGTACTGTTTTATGAACAAAATATACAAATGTCTAAAAGATATTTAAAGATCAAAAATATTTTAACAGCAACTGAAAGATGGTATTTCCAAAAATATCTCAACATAAAAATGCTTTGCCTCCAGGTCTTAAAAGTATATTTTGATATTCCTCCATTTGGAGTTTGTTTTAACGCTCAAGTACAGACTGATGAGTTTACTAATGGTCCTTGTTTTCTCCTTGTTCCCTGAGCACTGATTTTTTTTTTTTTCTCTGACTAGTGAAGTTTTGCTGTGCAACTTTATACCTTATAAACACACATACACAAGCACATTGATTAAATTTGTATTCAGGAACTATATTATTTTAAATAGTGGCTGGCATATATCACAATTTCATCAGATACCTTTTCTAGTAATAATAATAAAATACATCTAATAAGGCATATGTTAGTAGCCCTGTGTATGAAGTAGCCTAACTTAAAAGGAGATGCTTGCAGCTGTCAGAACTTAAAATCTAAAGGATAAAACAGAAACTTAACCTTCCCAAATGGCAAGACTTTTCTATGCCTGTCTCGATATATGATTATAAGGTGAAGGACAAAGGTTTTGAAATAAGTAAAATTTCCCTTTGCTGTTCTTCACGTTTCTGTATCCTGTTTTATTCCTTGTCTCCAGTGCCCAAAGACTGAACTAGGCCTCCTATTGACCAATGACCACTCCCAATGTAAATCTTCAGCAGCACTGCCTTCTCTGAATAGTCCTCAGACTCCAGGAGTCTATGTATACTACACATGTGCCCTGCATCCCATGCTCTTACACAATTATTCCTGTCCAACTATCAATTACTTTAAGCACTGTTGCCCATATCAAAGGTTAGCAATTTATAGTGTGATGGCCAAATCCAGACCATCATCTGTTTACGCAAGAAAAATGTCATGAGAACACAGCCACACCCATTCAGTTATTCTGCTGTGGCTTTTTTCATGCCTTATATAATGGCCAAGTTGAGTAGATGCCCTGGAAACCATGTAGTCCACAGAGTATAAACCATTTGCTATCTGGCCCTTTACAGAAAAAAAAATTGCTGATCCCACATCATCATGGCACCTGAGCCACTCAGACTACATCCTGTAATTGTATTGTAGTTTCAGTTTCTGCCTTCCAGTCTGCCTCATGATCTGGTCCTAATTATCACAGCTTTGGAACTCTTACCCCATCTTCTCTGACTTCTTGTTTGTCCCTTGGACATATCCTCTGAGGTAGCTCCTCTACAAACCACATCGGTTCCTGTCTAACCCATTTTGGCTCCTTTCTTTGACGGCGATGTACACCCCTTAGACTACAAACACTTCCAAACACATGGATGTCAGCCAAGTCTTACACAGTCTGGCTTTGGCTTCTCAGCATTAATGGATTCACCTATTCCTTCAGATAAGGCATCTGGCAAATATAGTAGATGTTAATGAATTCACTTTCTAACTTAATATATAAAAGTGTAGAGAAATATTCCACCAACTAATCTTTCCCCTCTCTCTCCTCCTCCTCTCTCTCTTTCTCTCTCTCTCTCTCTCTATATATATATATATATATGTTTTTTTCTTCGAAACAGAGGCTAGTCTTTAAGCAGTGTAATTGCTTTCCCAAAGCAGAAAAATGGCAAATTATTTCTTTAGTATAATTCCTCCTGAAAGAGTTTGTTTAAAGAGTTTCAGGGGGTTTGAGCTACAAAGAAGTTGTCTTCTTCTAAGTTTACTAGTGGCTCCCTCATTCATCATGGTGTTCAAGCTATTGCCATATTTCCACAAATCATTTTATACTTATATTACAGCTAAAGAGAAACAGACTAAGGTTGTATGTGGGAAACTGCTATTCATGGAGTCACTGATTTTGATTAGGTTTAGGATTTGTGTTCTGATTACAAACATATATATTTTAGGGTAAACTCTTCTTAGTTTACTATATACATTACTGCCTGCAGTAAAAGACAATATGCTTGAATTTCACAAGTCTCTGTGAGCTATAATCTGTCTCTCTCATTCTTGTATTGCTTGGTAGGGGTTCCAAATTCAGTCCAAGTTTCTTATAGAAGGACAAATTTTAGAAGTGAAAAAGCCCAGGAGTTTTACTTAGGCTAATAAATGATAATCATGATCTACAAATACAACTCTAATTAATGAATTTTCTAATAGCCATTCCCTGATCCCTCTCTTTAGACATGACATTTATACCTAGATAACAACTTACTTAAAAGTTTTACCAAAACTTAGAGGAACAACAGATAGGGCAGGAAAGGACTTTCATCTTAGTATTTATCTTTTTTGAGTGTTATTGCCAGTTTGTACAATGGCTACTCTGTTTGCCTACAGAGTCCCTACTCTAATAGTATCTCATTCATTATTTATAACACACATTAGGATACTTTGAGTATGGAAGATGCTGCAGAAAACCAATTCTCCTCTCCTTATTTTGTTAATCCTGGATTAAAATTAATGAATTTTATAGCAGAAAGAAAATGAAATAATGCACAAAGCTAATATGGCAAATACAATGGAATTCAGAAAATTAAATTTTAATACATTTCACTTTGTAGCTTCTTGGTTGAGTATGATGTTTGCCTTTATTGTTTTATTTCTATAAACCTTGTGGTAAAAATCATTACAGTATATGGTCTATCTCCACCTAATCTATTAATGGTAAAGATATCCAGAAATGAAATATGAATTTAACCACAACAATGAATCAAACAACACCAAATAGATATTTCACCGAGAATAATTATTTCCATAGTACATTTTGGGAAATAGTTTTACTACCTGTATGGTTTAAGGTAAAGTGGCTTCATCACTTTAGGTTTTTTTTTTTTTTTTTTTTTTTTTTGTCATCTGTAACATGAGGGATGGATGAGAAGGGGGTTGCTATTAGAATATATAACACCACTGGTCACTGGTTTGGAATAATTGGACAAGGCATCTCTCTTTGGATAAATAAAATTGCTGGGAGAATAGCATGATTAAAATTGGAAGAAGACATTTCTTATTTTGGAAAGACACAACTCCACATCAGAAGAGAAGGCTTGGCCAACAGAGTGGAAATTTGACTTCATCCTCTTCTTTCCCCTTTAGCTAGACATTCTTGTGCAGTAAAAAAATCAGCAGAAATGTGTATGGATGTTAGCTTGGAAGAGAGTTAGAGAAGTAGACAGCCTCTAATTTCTTCCATCTTACCCACCATTTTTTTTTTTTCTGTAACTATAATATGAAAGTATAATGTTCAGAACAAGAGAGGTTATGATCAGACGAGACATGGAAACATGCTTATATTTCTGTGCACTGCATAATGTACATTCACCACGTGGAGTATGTGTGTGCACATGGTCTAAAAGATTAGACTGGAAATTTCTAGTATTTTGAACAATACGTTTCTAAAATTTTGAGCAATAAGAAATAAGAGATCAGCTGGAGAAAGCCAGATGGCTTCCTAAATAGGAGCCTCGAATTCAACATTTGCCTTGAAGAGTTCACTGTTGCCCAATAACCAGTGAACAAAAGTATCCACTCTCTTTCCCAATTGATATTTATAGAATGCATCACTAAACAATGGAAGACTATACTTTTTTTTTTTCCAGTACAAACAGAACATTTACCAAGATTGACCATAGCCTGGACCATAAAATAAGTCTTAATAAGTCTTAAACATTCAAGTCATTCAAATTATGTTCTGTGATACAATGGAATAACATTCAACTAAAAATAAAAATATTTCTGATAAATCCCCCAAATTGTGTAAATTCAGTAACTTATAAATAACTGTGGGCCAAATAAGTGAAAAGGAAATTAACTATTATTTTTGTCTGGACCCAAATAAAAAATCAACATAGCAACATTTATACCACTAAAATGATGATGAGGGACATTTTATATTCATAATTTTTCTCTCTTTCTTTCTTTCTTTCTTTCTTTCTTTCTTTCTTTCTTTCTTTCTTTCTTTCTTTCTTTCTTTCTCTCTTTCTTTTCTTTCTTTCCCTCTTTCTTTCTTTCTTTCTTTCTTTCTTTCTTTCTTTCTTTCTTTCTTTCTTTCTTTCTTTCTTTCTTTCTTTCTTTTTCTTTCTTTCTTTTCTTCCTTCTTTCCTTCTTTCTTTCTTTCCTTCTTTCTTTCTTTCTTTTTCTTTCTTCCTTCTTTCTTTTCTTTTTATGTCATTACTTTTCTTTTTCCTTTTTTTAAACAGGTCTCAGGCTCAGCCTGCAAATGCAACACTTGAGGGAGGCCAAGACAGGGCTGATCATCTGAGGTCAGGAGTTCAGGGACCGGCTGAGGCAAGCATGGAGGTCATGCAGCACAAAAATACAAAATTAAAGCTGAGCATGGTGACAATGCCTGTAATCCCAGCTACTCAGGAAGGCTGGGGCAGGGAGGAATGTCTGAGCGTGGGGAGGAGGTCACAGTGAGGCGAGATCGCACATGGTGCCTCCAAGCCCTGGGCAACAAGTAAGCTCCACATCTCAAGAAAAGAAAAGAAAAGAAACAGGATCTCACTCTGTTGCCCAATCTGGAGGGCAGTGATCACAGCTCACTGCAGCCTCAAATTTCTGAATTCAAGGACTCTTCCCAACTCAGCCTCTTGGGTAGCTGGAACTATAGGTGTGCCCCACCAAGAAAATAAAAACATTAATTTAAAATTTTTTTGTATAGAAAGGGTCTTGCTATGTTGCCAAGGTTGATCTCCAACTTCTGCCCTCAAGCTATGCTCCTACCTCGGCCTCTCAAAGTGCTGGTATTACAGGAATGAGCCATCTTGCCTGTTCTATATCCTAAATTCAGATAATAGAATAGAATGATATCAAATCAATGATTTCAGCTTTTACTTAAATAAAAAAAAGCTAGAGACAGAAGAGCAAATTAAATTCAAAGTGAGTAGAAAAAAAGAAAATAAAAGTCTATAAATCAATTAAATAAAAAAAGAGTAAAACAACAGAAAACATTAATGAAACTAAAATCTGGCTCTTTGAAATCAATAAAATGGATAAGCTTTAGCTGGAGTTATCAAGAAAAAAATACAAGAAGGGAAATATTAAAATAGGAGGAATGTGAGAGGTGCTATCATTACAGAATCTATACATATTAGGATAATAAGAAATGTTTTGAACAAGCTTATGCCAACAAATGTGACACCTTATATAAAATAGTTTAATTCCTTGAAAGAAACAAACTACTTAAGCTCACTCAAGAAGAAAAAGAGAACCTAAAAATCCCTATATCTCTTTAAAAAATGGAATTAGTGGTTCAACACCATCCCATGTTGACTACAACTAAGCATTTACCTTGGGAACTTGATTGTTGCCCAGGGTTCTAATCTTCAGCTTTGCAAGTTAAGATAATTGATCCCTCCATTGTCCAAATGTTAAGAATGTCAATCTACATTAAACAATCTCATTTTCCAAGTGAAGGAAATCTCAAGTCATCTTTTTCAGCATAAGCTACAAACCAAGCCAAATGGATAGATTTCTTGATGATTATGAAATCAGAAAAAGGGATTTTGGAGTCCAAATTATGTCTCCTTCTTCACAAGAGTAGAATGGTTGCCAGCAAGGTGCAAAAGTCATGTTGGTCTGGCAGGCTAGTTTTTCCCAGGAAGATAATTGCCTGGACACTGAAAACATTACCTTGTGTTTCTTTTCCTATGCTTCTAAGATTTGTGAATATCTTCTGGTAATCATCTTTCTTTAGCTATATTTGTGTCTTTCTTCAGATATATTTGCATACCAGGTTAAGGTGAAGTTTCTCAGTCTGGGCACTATTGCATTTTGGGCTGGATATTTATTTGCTATGGGAGTTTCCTGTTCATTACAGAGTGTTTACCAGCATCTCTGACCTCTAGTAGAGGTAACTGCCATAGGTTGTGAGAACTGCAAATGTCTCCAGACTTTGTGAAATGTTAGGTTAGCAGCAAAAATTGCTTTTTTTTTAGGAAATACTGAGTTAGGCTTAAGTATTGTTGATCTAGGTACCTTCGGGATAGCTTTCTCTATTATTATATATTACATGTTGATTTCAGCATTCAAATCTCTGAGAATGTAATTTTCCTTATTATTTTATCCTTGTCTTCCATTTCTTAATGAGTAAGAATTTTTCTGCATGGAGAGTACTAGTAAACTGTATATAAAGGGGATTTTAATCAGAGAGACAGAAGTGAGTAAAGGAATACGGAAACAATGTATTTGGAGAAAAACAAAGCCAAGACAAATTAGAGAGTGTGTCTGACAGTCTTAAACTCACTTTAATTAAAATATTAACCTCATCTATATTCTATTGATAAATAATAATAATAATCAATGTTGAAAATTTAGTACATTTTAAGAAAAATGCCAAGAGTTACCTGTTTATTGTGTCTTGGGGCTTATGAACCCTCATGAGATAAGTACTATATTTACTCCCATTTCATATGTGAGAAAACTGAAGCAACTTAGCCAAACACACAATAAATAGAACTAGTCAACAGATTCATTTTTTCTGCGTCTGTAATCTGAGATCCAGACATTGTGCTGTACTACATTGGTAGACAAAGAGAAGTAAAAAAATATTTCAAAAAGCTCCTAGTCTAGGAGATCCACAATAATACGGTTTCATCTTTGCATATTGTTTTATCTTTCTAGAGTATCTATCCATTAAGTGTCAACTGACATAAACATCACAATATTACTCTTTAGTTTAAACCAAAATGACTCTGTAGTTTTAATTTTCTAAGCATTGACCAAAACATGTCCTCTGAATACTGACATTTGGAAATTTTCATTTCAAAACTTTGTTTCTAAATTTTGTTTCCCATCATATCTGTGAAAATAAGAAGTAAACAATGAGGGGAACTGTAGTATCTCTACAATTCAAAGACCGGCTATGCTCAGCTGCTTCTGAACTAGACAAGATGACTTATAATATTATTTGAGAAAGCCTTAGGGGAAGGTTCTAGTTAGACTAGCATGCAATGGCAGTAAAATGACCATGTGTGGGAAGCACTAGTAAAATGTTTATAAAGGGCATTTCAATCAGAGAGATCAAGTTGAGCAAAACAATATGGTTTGCTATTATTTTGTTATTGTTGTTAAAGATGGTTTTCTATTATTTTGCTATTATTATTAAAGGTAGTTGATTTTCTATCATTTTGTTATTGCTGTTAAGGGTAAAATATCTTTGTATTATGCCTTTGCATTATTTATTGAGACAGGTATATGAGAATGGAACCCCCACTCCATGTTTTAAAATTCACATTGATGTGAATGTGTTTTTATCACGTTAAGCAACTGCTGTTTATAATTTAACCATATAAGCGAAACAAGGAATGACTTCCAGCTAAAACAAGTATAGCTCAGGTCCTCTGTCCAATTGGAGGAGATAAGAAAAAGACTCTCTATATACTCAAAAGATTTTTTGATTGGAGACCCCTTTCAAACATTTGGATTTACATTGTAATTTATATGCAGGGTTCAACAATTTAGTGCCAGCTACTACAAAGTATAGTGCCAGCTGGAAGTTCTGGTAAATAGGAAGTAATTTTTAAAAACAAAGGTCACATCATTTGTTGAAAAAATACAGTATATTTTGAGAATAAACAATCTATATTATACACACATGCACACACACATAGATACATATTACATATGTGTACACACACATGTTTGTATATAAATAATTTATATACATACTTTATACTTTATACTTTATTTTATACTGTAGCTCTAAAAATGTTTGAAGACGTTGTGGAAGGAATTATTTCAGGCTAGGGAAACTGATGGCTATGGGCAGGTACAGACAATTGTCTTGTCTACAAGATCCTTTTGAGAAGACAGACCTCTTTAGTTGAATCATACTTCTGTAATAATTTTCATTGATTTAGCATTTTAAAGTTCTCCCTTACCTGAGATTAATACTAGTAATATGGTTTTAAAAGAGCCTAAGTGAAGCCCCTTTTTCTCCCACTCCCCTGGTGTTTTGTACATAAAAACTCCCTGGGATATTCATTTCAAGTATTGGTCCTTGAGTCTCATTTCAGAAATTCTAGTAAGTGATAAGAAGATCTACAATAAGGCTCAGGAATCTGCCTTTTATAAGCCATGCCAAAATTGATGAGTTGGTCCCAGACCACAATCTAAGAAATATTTGCAAAGAAACACCAACAATATGGTATAAAATATATACAGTTTCAAATCTTTAGGAAATAATTATTCCTTCAGCCATAATAGGAAGAAAATATTTAATATTTCTAAGGACGAATTTTACATAAAAGAGAACTTATTCTGAAGGCCTTAGGTTTAGGAAACACTACTTGTGGCTCATGTCAGATCTAGAATCTCCCCCGTGGTGGCATTCAAGACAAATTCTGCCACCAGATGGAAGACTCAACCAACAAATCAAAAGCAAGCATCCATCATGAAATCACAACACATTCGGTGGCAATTTATTATCTTTCTAAATAGCATAGTAAGAGCAGTCAAGTCAGTCAGAACTATAATTTTTACCTCCCCATCTGAAATTCTTTCTTCCCCATACTGCTTCAGTAACAACAAATGTCTAAGAAATTACTTGAATGAAGGTTAGAGAGTACACATTCCCTTCCCCCTCTCTTTTCAAAACACACCACTTTTGAGTCAATCAGCTTATCTATTGTCTTGCTGGTTTTGGTGTTTGTCTAAGACAATCTGGAAAAAAGAAGTCACATTGCACTGCTTGTAAAAGTGGAGTCGGTACACGTATTTTTTAAATGGAATGTGTTTGTGACAAAAACCTTCCTTTAGCACTTGATCATTTTAAGACATTTTAACTGAGCAAGAAGTAGCTCCAGTGCAATCAGCCATTTAAGGGAACACAAGAGGATTATAGACTTCTGTAACAGGTTTCTACACAATACAAAATCTCCCAGGACAATTTACAACAGCCTAAAATAAATTATCCCTGAAAGAAATTATGAGGCTGGAGAGTCAGCACAGCGTAGTGGTTAAGGATGCAGATTCTGTAGCTGAGCTGCTTGGATGGAATTCTTGCCCTCACTAGACTGTGGTTTTGGTCAGAGTGTTTAACCTCCATGTGGCGGATAGAATTAGTACCTATTTATTAGGTTGTTAGGAGGATTACATGATTAAATACATGTTAAAGGGCTTAAACCAATGGCTGGTACATAGCAAGCACAATTTTACTTCTTGGACTGTACTTACATAGTGCTTCATGTTCAATGGATGAGGCAAAAATATGAGATGAAGGTTGAGGGAAAAACTATGACATGTTAAATATAACTAAATGTATTAAACATTTTGATCCACCAAACAATTATTATGTCACAGCAAATTCCAAATGGAAAAAGAGAAATGTTTCAGTATTTAGAGTGTCTATCTCCAAAAAAACTAGTATTTTGGCTAAGACAAAATGCATGAATAATTTCAGAATAAATACAAAATTTAAATATTTAATCAGACTTTTAAAAAGTTGAAGGAAATCAAACAGGGTTTAATTGAAGACAAATGGAGTAATTTTAAGCGCCCTGCTAACAGAGTAGAGCAACTGTCTCTATCACACATTTAGTTCTACGCCTGCTGTTCTCTGGAAGACCTGCCAGTTGAAACTGAGTAAAGCTCAGATCCCATCAAATAGCATATAACAGGTCTAATGTCAACGAGTACATGGCACCTTTTCCTGAGGCAACACACTGACGAGCTCCATGTCATTTAACACAGTTCATGGGAATAGTGAAAAAAGAGGATACCTATCAAGGAGTCATCAGACTATGTGGTCAAGAGGCAAGCAAGAGTGAAGAGGAAAGGAGGTCAATGATGTTTCCCACCTTCAGCAGATTGTATTTAAAATAGCTTTGCCTATGGTTACTGCTAATGAGAGAGAGCTGAGACAGGTTGAAAAAGACATGATTCTCTCCCTGTGCTTGATATAATAGCACATATGGTTCATTTGAAGAGGTTGGGGGAAAATCCCAAAGCACATAGTTTTATCAAGTTCAATTGACTTCACTCCTGAATCTGCAAAATTTGGTTTAAAACCTTGTGAGACCCAAGTTTCTTGTGAGATTTCTGGGCTTTCAGATTTCATTCAAGTGGAAAATGAACAGGCTCTCTCTCAGCAGCATACTGCTTTTGCTCTAGGTAAATCAGGGCTATCTGGGGTTGAGGGTCCACGAACCGCCAATCCCAGCATCACGTCTCTGCTACAAACACCACCCTCCTACAGACAATCACTTTCTCCAGCTTTGTATGCTATAAATTCCAAGGAAAATCTGCCTTCTCAATAATGAAGGTCTTGTTCCCTGCATTTTGCCAGAAATGCCTTTATATCTCTTTTTCTATGATGACAATCATCAACCCCATCCATTCTTTAAGAAGCACCTGTTGTGGAGGGATGGCGAAAGGAGAAAGGCAGTCCATGGAAAAGACATAGGAAGGCCATGATTGTCACAATGAGCAAGATTTCTCCGTTAAAAGGTTTAGAATAAATGATACTCGATGTGACAAACAAAACACTATCCTGAATCAATGTTCATTGTGAAGTATATAAAAGGAATACTTCCCTTTTAATAGTTATTGCAATATTCTTCTTCCTCCATTTTGTATTTTGTGATGCACATAAGAAGCCCACCACTGTGCAATGATTCACCTGGATGCAGAGGAGTAGGCGGAGGTGAAAGGAAACAGGGATGTGAAGGAATGTGGGGGAATGGTGCTTTTGGGCAAATGAGCATTCCATGTCAAGTCCATGAATAATCATATATCATGTCCAGTGATTTCTGCCTAACAGCCTACTTTTGGTTACATTTCTAGTTAGGGCACAAAGTAAAATATAAGACCTTGAATAAAATTCCATTTTCTTTTACTAAAAAACACTAATTTGGGGTCAAGAGTAGCATCTGATCATTAATGTTGTTTTAATAGAATTGTTCGTACTAGCTATCTTTTAGCGATTTAATGAAGTAGGTTTAACTAGATTGGTGTTTGGTCCTCCATGGCCAGAGCTTGAAAAATTAGGCTTTCTGAGATTTAGAGTTACTTGTTACTATTACTTCAAAGGTGCTTTTTAATAATATTAACTCCGGGTAGTGTTTATTCAGAGAGAACAAATGACGTATCATATTTCATTTTTTTTTCTTTCTTTTTTTTCTTTGGTGGAGTTTCTCGCTTGTTTCCCTGGCTGGAGAGCAATGGCATGATGTCTGCTTGTTGCAACCTCTGCCTGCCAGGTTCAAGAGATTATCCTGCTTCAGCCTCCTGAGTAGCTGGGATTACAGGCACGCACCACCACGTCTGGCTAATTTTGTGTTTTTAGTAGAGACGAGGTTTCACCATGTTGGTCAAGCTGGTCTCGAACTCCTGACCTCAAGTCATCTGCCTGCCTCAGCTTCCCAAAGTGCTAGAATTACAGGCACGAGCCACCACACCTGGCCCATATTTCATTTTTTCCAAGTCTTGAATTTATTTTTTGAAAAAAATATTATTATTGTGAAAAACTATGCCCAGAAACTGGAGGTTAGTTAGGAAAGGGTTCTGTTCACAATTTATTGAACATGTAGAGTGGTACATCATTAAAAAATGGTTATCTACACATTTAAACCAATTCTAAGGATGCACAAAATTATTCTTTAATGTGTGTTTTGACAAGACTGTATCTTCTAGTACTTTGATGTAAAACACTAAAATGTCACTTCTATTATTTATTAATGAGACTATGGGAGGAGAACAGAGCATTAAGAGGGTCAGAGAAGTCATTAATTATAGGTTTAAAGAATGGTGGATGGGTTAATTGAGAATCTGTGAAAGGTTTTATTTCCTTTATTTGTCTTAAGAATATTAAAAAATATTTTAACCATTTCATTAAAAAGCCTTCGCATGGCTATCTTAGAAGTCAAAATATATATTGAATCATTCAAATATTGTTCATCTTGCACAAATAATATGATAGATTTTCTGAAGAAAACCAAACATTTGATGAGGCATTTAATGGACAATGTAAAACTGTTTAATTAGAGTTACTTGACACATTCTTGTATTTAAAATAGGTCATTATGAACATTTTACTCTTGTATTTTTATAAAGACGGGCTGGAAGGAAGTCCTTTTGGACCAGAGCCAACCCACAACACAATGCAGAGGTATTGCTTTTTTTTGATAAGTTAAGAATTGCCCATTACAAAGGTCAGAATCTTGTTTTTTTCATTTGCCAAAGGTCAAATGCCGTTATATTTATATTGTCCCTTTAAAACCATGATTAAACATTTTTATTTGTACTGCCTTTAGCTGTTACTCAACATCTGGGTAAAATGTCAGAGTCACTTTTCATCTTTCTTAAATGCTTTTGTTCCTACTCAGCAGCTGGGGTGAGAGTCACACTAAGGAAACAACAGAGACTCCTGCCTTACTGTGTGGGCTGCTACAAAGGAAGGGGAAGCCAGGTGTGCTAAGGGCAGAAAGTCTTTGTTCTGAAACCCTCCTTGATGCAGTTTGACCTAAACAAGTTCAATCTCACAGCGTGTTCTGAAACCTGATTGAATAGTAGTTACTCTTACAAATTAAGGTAAAGCAAGAATACATTTAATACTTTAAAAAGACTGGTGATTTTAATGGCTTAGGCTTTCATTACGACTCAACAGCATGCTGGTAGAATTTTGTTTTCAATGTCAGGAAGCAAGACCAGGATACAAGCAGTTTAGGTTCAGCAATCAACAGAGACACAGAGCAAAACTGCGGTTGAGCATTGTGTTTATGCTTTTGTGTCTGGGACAGCTTGGTTCTCTTTGCATGGTGTTTCTTACATGAAAACAATAGCCCTGACATAAAAAATTGTTTATCTCAAGTGAATCATGAGTGTTCTGTTTTTGTTTGTTTGTTTTGAGACGGAGTTTCACTCTTGTTGCCCAGCCTACAGTGCAATGGTGCCATCTCAGTTCACTGCAACCTCCGCCTCCTGGGTTCAAGTAATTCTCCTGCCTCAGCCTCCCGAGTATCTGGGATTACAGGCGTGCACCACCACGCCTAGTTTATTTTTATTTTTTTTTATTTATTTATTTTTTTTAGTAGAGATGGAGTTTTTCCATGTTCGTCAGGCTGGTCTCGAACTCCTGACCTCAGGTGATCCACTCTCCTCGGCCTCCTAAAGTGCTGGGATTACAGGCGTGAGCCACCGCACCCAGCTGTGTCTTCTTTAATTAATACCCAAAGGGTAGTTTAATATATTTAAAAACAAGCTTTTGTAAAAGTGCAAGGTAATAAAATAATAGGTTTTAATTGGCCGGACTGAATTACAAAATTCTAGTTTTACTTTAGCAGTTTTCCTCAGTGCCCTATGCTAATGCTAATGGATATGTCTATGAGATATCCTCTTGTACTTAAGCTGATCCTGGAAGGGACTGAAATGAGCAAATTACTCCCTTCATGTACAATGTTCAACCATGTGAGGTAATTCTCTACTTCCAGTCCTCTTGAGTCCCTTTCACAGTACCAAAAGAAATAATTCCTCCAAATTGCTCCTCAGTGGCCCAGAATAGTGAAATCTTCATAAAGATAGAGCTTCTGTAAACTTACAATCAATTGTGGCAGATCTAAATGTTCAAAGTTAAAACTTGGTGTTGCAGGCGTCAAATTAAAAGTCAGTGAAGAAACATTTACATTACTGAAAAGGCCTTAAAGTTTCACTGCTGTTTTCCACCTGGAACAAGACTTGGTAATAGTTAAAGTCTTTTGAACAAAAAGAGGATAACTACTATTTACCCTCTCAGTCTCAGAGGAAAGCCTGAGTAAAGTCACTTCTCAACTCTCCTTGAGAGGAATCAGGCAATCATGGTAGAGACTGAAAGTTAAAGTGAGAAAATGTCCCTTAAAAACACAACTAAACGATTTATCCTTTGATGGTCCGATATGCACGTCTTAGAATCTGAGGAAATGCTTATTTTCCTTTAAGAAACTATGAAAATAACAAGTAAGAATCTCTTCTTGCCATTTTTCTTTTCTGCCTGAATCTTGATATATTTTAACCTACAGAAGTTACATGTTAGCTAAAATAGGACAAATTGTCTTTCTCAAGTTGTTCCTAAAACAGAATCCAGCATCCTAAATTATTTGTAAGTTCACAGACTGTTTCCCATATTTCCCTATTACCAAAGGTAAGAAATATTTAAAATCTCAAAAATTTCATTATCTGCATAAACATACTAATGCTGGTAAGGTTTCAGTGAATTCCTTTTGGTTGTGTTTGAAACCATGCTATATAAATAACTAGGGTAACTGAAATTTCATTTGTAGCAGTACTGTACTTAAAATGTACAAATATCATAAGAGTTAAAGTTTTAACCAACTCTATTAGTTACCTATTACAAATAAAATCCTTCCAATTTCTTCACACAACAGTCTCTATTGAGTCAGGATACCCCGAATATCAGGCAATTAGAAACACAAAATTACCATATCTGTTTTGTCATAAACCAGAAGATTTAAAAATACTTTTTAATGAACACATATTGCTCTATACTACTTCCACATTACAGCAGGCTTTCCAGAAACTGACATTGGATCTTTGGGATAAAAATAGTTGAAGACATTGAGTTGGAGAAACCATGTCATTTTTTTATGTGAGTGGCAAGTTACAACACTAAGTCAAAACATCTAGAGGTGTGTGTAATCCAAGCTGAACCGGAAAATGTTCTTGAAAGCTGCAACAAATTGATATATATAAATATAATGTTAGGAAAAGCAGGTTAGTGAAGAATAAGCTTATCATGGCTGTCTTTTGTTAAATCAAGTTTAGCTTAAAGTTGCCTCCTTATTAGTTTGGCCTGAAGATTTCTCTGAACATAGTGAGCTGTAACCTAACTCAATGTGTAAGTGACCTACTCTCGTAACAAGTAGCCCTGTAATCAGTCAGTCACAGAAGCTACACTTCAACTACTCACGGGTGAGAAGCGGGAAAGTTCCCTGATCCCCTTGCAGGACTTGCAACAGGGGTGTGGCTAGTTTGCTTGGCTGCTGTGCACTCAAATCCCTACGGGTGGGGGAACATGCCAAGTGGGCAAGTGCAGAAGCTGAAGTGAGCGCTTTGGGGCTCCAGCCCCATGGTAGCGTCTTGGGGTGTGTTACAACTAATGCTCTTTTAGCATTTGCTGTCCCGATCCTTGTCCAGCATCCAGGGAGAATCAGATCACATGGACTTAAAGGATGGTGAATGCAGGGAGGGACGGTGAGTGATGGAGGTGGTTCTCTATGGGATGGATGGGGAGCTGGAAAGGGAATGGAGTGGGAAGATGATCTCTCCCTGGAGTTCTGCTATCCCGCAACTGATCTCCTCTCTGACCGTCCCCAGGCACGGTGGGCCAGAGTGGTCTTGCAAGAAGTAACATTTGGACATGAAAACAGGAAAGCCTGTTCTCATTTAGGGCCATGAGTTTCCATGCTTGAGGGTAGGTCCTTTGCCAGGGACTGCTCTCTTCTACCCAGTATTTCCCTGCCTTCTGTCCGTGTTACAACCAACTGTTCAAATAGCATTCAAACACTGGACTGTAACCAATCCAGTTGTTTCTGTGCCTCATTTCTCTTTTCTGTACATCACTTTTTTTTTTTTTTTTTTTTCTGTCTTTCTAATCCTATTCTGGTTCAGGGGCTGTCCGATTTGTGAATAATTCTTTGCTCAGTTAAACTGTTACATTTAATTTCTCTAAAGTTTTCCTTTGAACACTTTTCACAGACAGATTTAGGGCAACTTGCCACCATCACTGTAAGACTGGTTTTACTTCCTCCCATTTAACTTGAACTAGATGAGTTGCACCGATTGACTCCCTTTTGCTTTCACTCAGTTGAACATTATTTATGAATGATCCTGCTATTGAAACCCAGCAATTATTTGCTTTAATCTTCTTTATCCAATCCAATATAGTTTAGAAGAGTAATATATTATTTTCTATAGATTAGAAATGAAGGCTTTTTATTTTTATTTATATTTTTCATTTGATGATCTTCATTGTTTAAGGAAGAGAATAATAAATGCTACCCTACTAACCATAAGAAAAACCTCAAAGAAAATCTAGTCAAAACTAAAGAAGTCTGCTACTTATGATCATTATTCTTAAAACCAAAAATTTCAGGGAGGATGAAGTGTTATAAATAAAGAGTAGTGCTTGATTTGCTTGTTTGTTTGATTAGTTGTTATTTGATAGTGATGCATACTGAGACCTGTCAGATATGCAGTTACAGAGTTAACCTCTTTATAGAAAATAGGAAGTTTTTGTTTACTTACCAGCCCCTTCCTGGCATCTATTAACTCCTCTAGAATGGTTATCTCTCCCCATCTAATTTCTATTCAGGAATTCATTTCATCCTCTCAGTTTACAATATCTAAGAAGGATAGTGGTCAACCACCCTCTCCAAGGATGGACAATGTGATTCAGGCCCAACTCAGTCTGACTGGTTGTGATGAATGGTTGTGGTGAATGGTTCTAAGAGCAGCATATAATCTAAGACACTTCAATCAATATGTATTTTATAATTTTTGCTACACATGCCTAAAACCAAGATCTATATTTTTAACAAACTTTCCACAGGATGAATAGGAAAGGATATGAAGACCTATGAGTGTATTTTTATATGATAAATGGAGGGAAAGCTGTGAATGCAACTGGCATAAGGGAAATGTGCTAGACTGTGTAGAGTATAATCGAGTCTTGGTAACATTGCTTGAAACCCGGGTCAGGCATCACCTGAAGCAAAGCTATTGCTATACCTAAGAGTTATGAGAACCAATAAATACATTTCCTTTTTTATAAGCTAGTTTTAATTTTTTTATTTCTTTATCACTTTTTAATTGATATCCAATTTTAGTCATCCTTATGCCATATCCTTATCACAATCATATAACATAGATATAATTATTTGCATGTACAGAAGCAGGGAAATCATCTTAGTTAAGCAAGTTACCCAAGGTCAACATATGGCAAATGTCACAGTTGAGGTTTAAAGCTATGTCTAACTAATAAAGCTTAACCTCTTAAACATTAAAAAATGAAATTTCCCCACCACAAAGAGGGCGAAATAATGTAGTTTCAAAATCAGATTATACAGCCAAACGATCACATGTTTTTACTGGCTTTGCATGGACAGATAATCCTGCAAGGATGTGATAAATATGATGAAATAATAAAGTCATGAAACTTTGGAATAGTTCGGTCTTTTATAAGGATATATCATAAGATTTTGTTATGCTTTATATAATTTATTTTTGTTGTAATTACATAACCTTCTTCCTTGTAGTAGAATGAATCCTAAATTGACACTTTCTTCTCCCGTATGCCTGGCTCGTTCTGGACCGGATATGACTCATTTTGTTGATCTTAGCTTCACCATAAGTCTTCCTACAGAAAAATTGTTTTGATTAATATTTAAAGTATGATGAGGATTGTTTCCTGTTTTTCTTAAGCTGTCTACCCAGTTGCCATTGTCCCACAAATGATTTGTTAAGCATGCAGGTTTGTATTGTTTCTGATACTACAAGGACAACAAATACAGCTCTTTTTTTCCAAACTGCTACACCCAGGAAGCTGGAAGAAGAGTAGATATTACATATTGAGTTTCTGAGTGAGTACAATTTCATTATTTTAAGAAGCTGTGCTTCTTTTTAAAACATATGAAATTCTTAACAGTGTCCTTTAGAATTACTTCTCCATTATGCATGCTATGATGTGGAGTCTCTCTGTCCTTCAGATAATAGCATAGTTAAAAGACCAGAAAACTAAGCAGTACAATTGAATCTATAACTTTCTATATATAACCTTGAGCAAACAGCTTAACTGAAATTGAAGATAGTAACAGAACAAGTCAAGTATAAATTTATCAGAAAAGAGACTTGGGGAAAGAGTGAAACTTCTCCATGTTGAGTATACAAAGAACCAATATATTTAAAAATTTTGTGAAAGATAGATTGTAGGACATATACATACCTAAGCCCATTGTGCTTTAGTACCTGTCAAGTAATTCAGTGCAGAAAAGGCAGAAAGTGGGTAATAAACCAGATTCAACCAGATATTAGAGATTCTTTTATGGCAGATTAAAGATCTCTATCCTCAAGGGAAGAAGGAGACATTGAACTATTATAAACAGTAGAGAGAAATGATCAAACTTGCATTTCTAAAATATTACTTAGGTGGAAATGTGAAAACTTGATTGGATGGGCCTAGAATCTTCACTATATGATAAATTGATAAGATGAGAATAAATGGTTTATAAAAGTAACAGAGGTTTCTAAATTGGTCCTCAGGATAAATGATGATTCCATTTATTGAGAAAGTGGCATTCAGGAGACGCAGCATTATTGGGTTAGTAAAGGGGCCCCTTAAGGCTTTGTTTCAATTCTTTGGTAGTTAATCATTTTGTATTGTACTAAGTAATTATTTATTTTGAAGTTTCCCTGTCAAATAACAGATGGTTACTGCCTCGTGATTGTACCTTTACTGATATTACATTTTTAAATACATAATTCTTGAAAATATGAATAAAGAAATGATATAAATTAGAAATAAGGTGCAACAATAACCACGACTGTTTGTAAAAGTTCTAAATAACTTATTCGAGAAGAAATAAAAATGGAAGTTTTAAAAATAGAACTAAATGACGTTATAATTATTCACATGAAAACTACCAGGATGCTAGAAAACATATGCTTTATTTGTGATGGTATTATTATCTACATAGAAAAATATACACATAGATTTCATAGAAAATGTAAGAAAAGTTGCAAATGAATTATTATATTTAATGAGAAGATTTAGCAACTGGATACAAATTAATACTCAAGTGTATTAATAGAGTATAAAATTTTTCGAAACCTACAGATTGCAGTAGAAAACAAAATGAGATACCTAGATGTGTAAATATTTATAAGACTCAGAAAATTATGAAGCATAATTTAAAGCCAGTAAAGAACATTTACATAAATAGGAGATATTAAAAGTTTCAGCATCACAATGATGTCAACTGCCCCAAAATAATAGATTTAAAGAAATTCAAATTAAAATGCCAACATGTTCATATAGTAGTTGACAGTCTAACTTTAAAATTTGACTGGGAACACAAAGCATCATGAATAGCGAAGGCATTTTTAAGGAAAACAAACAAGGTATAGGAGATGTGTCCAAACAGCTATCAGGACTTATTATAGATCTATGTTAAAATGGTGCTGTGAGTAAGGACAGAAAAATTAACCAGTGGAAAGAATAGCCATATGGAAATTTAGTTTATCATACAGTTGATATTACATGCCAAGTGGAGAAAACATAAACTATTAAATAAATTGTAGTAAGACAATTGGTAATTACTGCTGAAAAATATGACACTTGAGTCCTACTTCACATGATAATACAATATTCATTTTACTTTTATTAAATAATTAAATATAAAAATGAATATAATAAATAACAGTATATATTCAATAGAAATATTAACTAATATTTAATTAATTAAACATATTTAATATATATTAATATAATTAAATATAAAAGCTTATATTTTAGTAGGTAAAACAGATGAATAATTTATATCAGAGTTTATTCAATATCTTTTAAAAAACAATTCGCTAAGGAAAAGCTGGTAGTTTTAACCATGCTAGCATTTAAACCTTCTGCTTATCTGAGGATACAACAAAACAGGATACAAAATCTAGAAGGTCTTTACAGCATGTATACTTAATACTGTTGATAACTTTTGTCTGTACTTAACTTAGATTTTAATGTTGGCTTTTTCATGCTTATTAAAAGTTATGGTTGACAGTTTGTGTGACTTTGCTTTTTGTTTTTAAATGGAATCAACACTTAAAATGCCAAGATGCTCTGGACAGGATGGTTATTAAAAGGAGCCATGGGAAAAAGATTAAAAACCACTGCAGGAAAAAAAAAGAAAAACAAGAAGACCTTGAGAATATCTACCATGAGAGTTGTTCATGGACAACATTATCAGACAGGATCTAGGCCAAGGGGGGGGGGGAAAAAAAAAAAACTTTGGTGTAGTCAGAAAGGGTAATTAAAGAGTGTTCGATGAAGAGAGCAAGGTAAAAACAGACATAAGTAGAAAGATGTCCCCACCCACAGTCTTAAAGGGAAAAGAGGAAGGAATGATTAACTGAACCAAAGATACATACAGGACGTATGGTTTTTGTAAAAAACTCGAGAGCTATTTCAAAACTGCCAGGCAGGAGAGAATATCCTTTCTCTCTAACTCCTACTCTCCTACTTATGCCTCCTGTTAGCGGAACCCAACCCACATAAGGAAAGATAATCCAGGTGACTTACTACATAGATTTCAGACCCTGTTTTCTTTTTCTCCAACAAGGGAATGGAGGAGTATCCAGCAAAGGAGGTAAAATTCAGAAATGGCTGCCATAGTCCAACACTCAATTATAACAACAGTAATCATAGTAAAACCTGTCATGCTATGTTGCTGAAGTATAACACATTATAGCTGAGAAAACACCTGTACATATATGACATAGTTTACTTCTCAAAAATCCACTAAAAGAATCATTAATGTCTCCATTTTACAAAATGAAAACTAACACTCAGAAATGTTGGAACTTGGCCACAGCCACGTAACTAAAAAATAGGGAGCTTTCAATTCAAAAGACCATACAGGCTTCCTGAAATATACATCAGGGCTGGCAATTTCTATGTAATGATTTCCTTTACTCACTTCCCCTTTTCTTCATCCCAAAACAAATGCAGTGTTGGATAACTTAAGAGAGATTGGAGTTTGTTGATTTTGCAGTGGTCTATAAGAGGAGGTTTTTATATTTAGGGTGCTTTGAGTGTGAATATTCGAATTTTGTGGGTTTAAATTACTACTTTGCCATTTGCTGTGTGTAAAACCTTGGAAAGTAGTTCATCTCACTCTTTCATATTTCTGTAAAACAAGATGCAATATAGTATATCTTTTTTGAAAGGATGTTATGGGGATAAATTTAAATAATTCAGGTAAAGCATTTAGAAAAATATCTTGCATATTATAAGCCATCAATGTTATTTTTGCATTATCTTCATTTTCTGTATTATTAATACTTCAAGATTGTGCCTGTCATTATAATCTCACAACACTAAAATGTCACTTCTTGGGCATAAATTTCTCTCCTTCTACTACCAGTTTTATTTCATAGCCCAACTAATTGAGAGTTTTCTATATACTGTCTCTACTTCCATATCTTCATTTTCAAGCATTTCAATTGTAATCATATCTTCTCAAAGTTTGCCATGATCTGTGTTTTATTAAATCTCATGACACGTTTTCTGCCCTCATCATGGAACTCTGCAGCAAAAGTGATGCAGTTTAATTCTTCTTTTTGTTTTGTTTTGACAGTATTACTCTACTGTTTCTTCATTCCTCAGCTCTGTAACAAATGTAACCTTCTGACTCCACTGATCCAAGTTGCCCTGGTCGTTCTGCAACATTACAGTATTATTTCCCCTTACCACTGATGACATCAGAAATTATCTTAATTTTCTTTTTTTAAAAAAATCCAATTCCACTTGATTGTAAGCCCCATGAAAATGCAATATTGTTTATTTCAGTCATTGCTGTATTTTCAATGCCATGAACAGGGCCTTTCATATCATAGGCCCACATTTGTTAAATAAACTGATAAATAATATAACACATAAACAGGTGTCTGATACCAAGTAGGTGCTTAATAAATGACAGCTTTTATCCTTCTAGCAATCTGAGGGAAAAGTAGCAATCATTTGTTTAGTTAAATGATTCCCTGAGTGGTACAATAGATTCCCAAATATACTCCCAACATGACCGTGGACCAACAGTCTCCTACCTTGAACTGCTATTCTTTTATGGGTGCTCTTTTTCCCTCAGCCAGAAGGAAAATGCCATCCTGTTTGGGTCACTAGTTCTTTCACATCCATTTCCAACCATTTTGTAGTACGAGTGGTCTTCACATTATGAGAGTTTGACTTAGGATCTTTTCAAGTTAACAATGGACTTATAGGGACATAACCCCATGATAAGGTGAGGAGCATCTGTAGTTAGATTTGTCTAAACAGAGAACGCTTCAGGGTGATGCTGCTTAGCTTCTTCATACTCTGATCTGTAAGACTTCAGCTCAGACCTCAAAAATAACGTGATAACAGTACCCTAACAATATCTTAAAAATCAGTCAATACAGTAACAGAGCCAGCCATTTTTATAAAAAGAAGTAAAGCTGTTTTAAGAGACTGAATTGATCATTTGTTTGAATTAACTGATCAACTAGCAGCTGGCCATCAGATGGCCTGAAAGGTACTTTTATACAGAATGCTATAATTTTCAAATCATCTTTACATAGAGTGTTTCATTTAATTTATAGCTTTATGATAAAGTTATAACTACCAAAAGCTATTATCACTTGAAATGGCCTAAGTTGTCATCTACTCCAATTTCTTTATTCCTATAATAATGATAGTGATAATGATACCACATTACTAACTTGAATTATCTCATCCCTTTGTAGGAAAATTAATATATTTTTAAAATTAACTTTAAAATTGACTGACTAGCCAGTGTTCTTCTGTCTCAGTAATATTGCAATCCATGTCAATCATTCTAGATACATGACATTCTAGCCTACTTGGGGGTGGATTTTAAAATTATATTCTCGAATATTGTTTAAATTAAATACAGGAAGAAAAATGTAAATGAGAAAATTTAAAATACAAAAATGCAGTAACATATTGGCAGTTGTCATTCATGTATTATCTTTTATTTGAAGATATGGCAAATGCACAGAGCTAGTATCATATTCTGCAAACTCTGATACAAAGTTTGATATGTGCTAAAATGTCAAATCTACCAATGTCAGTTATTAGTGCCTTCTTTGGAAGTGTATCCAATTCCTTTTTTATATCAGCTTTCTTTCCTGATACTGTTTTGAAAGCTTCATAAGATATTCATGACCTAGAGAAATCTATTAATTTTTCCCAGTAATTTATTTTACTGCTTTATGGAATTTGTTCAGAGGAATACTAATATTAGATACTAATAAGAAATGTTGTCATATTAAAAAATACCTACTGCTTATCCATAAAAGGGGAAACTTTAGCTTCATCTGGTAAGTAGAACCAGGATAACCATGGAGCCATTTGGTAAAACTAAAATGCTATGGCAAATTACCATTACCAATCACCGCTACATTCTTACTGTGAATTTCTATATGCCAAACAGACCTCTCCCAGGAAAATCATAAAGGAAAAACAAGGTCATAGTGTCAGACTCTGTGTCCTTGATTTTTTTTTCTGTGATTTGTGGGGAGGTGGGTGGTTGGCGTATGTTTTATATTTTAAACAATTTCCAGGAAATTATTATTTCATTGAATCATAAATGTTAGGATGGCAAGAGGTCCCGGGAAAGCATCTGCTTCACTTATTTTTTTTCACCCAGGTAATAAATTATAATCCCTACTTTATGGATATAGTTGAGCCTTTGAGAGCTTAAGTGCTTTGAAAAAAATCATGTGGTTTAATTCAACTAGAAATAGGTGCTTCTCCTGTTAGAGCATTCAACACACTGTCATGACTGCCTGTTTAGTTCTTATTTATTTACTGGTCTCTCTTAAAACATCCTACGCACCAAAAAAAGTGCACATAAATAAGCCACGTGTATGTTTATCACTTTTTAATCATTGGCTCCTAGTACTCTGCTTACCACATAGAAGTTCAATTAATATCATTGAATAAAAAGTAATAAATGGTCGAATGATCATTCAAGAATTTACTGTTAAACATTCATCTGTGGACAGGAAAAGCCACTTATTTAAGTTAGAAATTTTGAATGATGCATGCTATTTTTATTTAGTAGAGTCACAAAATCAGATTATTTTTAGCGCAAGAGAGGACCATACCATTTATTCAAAAAGAAGAAAAAAACCTATCTTTGTTGTGCTAGTTCTTTACATTATCAAATCAAGTACAAAAATGAAAGCAAAAAATAGGTATTGAGACATATTTCATATTGTTCACTGGAGCCTGAATGAGGCATTATTTCTTATAGTCGTTGATACATCCTCTTACACATAGAATCTAACAAACATTTTATAACCTCTTTAGGAAATATTATATTTCCCTTTCTTTCACCAGAGGAGTTTCATCCTGAGCCTGACTACTCAATATAATTCACATTGAAAATTAACTCCATAGCTTTCCTACCATTATCATTATTAAAGGCCTCCAGGTGCTCAGTCCTCAACATTTTTCAGGCAGTAAATTGCTCAGGTTCTTTTGAGGAATTTAGAAACAGAGAACCAATAAATCCATCTATAACCTCAAAGACCTGTCTGCCATTTTCAGACAGACAGGTCTTTGTTGTGTTTTGTTTTGCTTTGCTTTATCCTAAGGGCACTAATGGGTGTAATAATTGGGACATAAAAATAATCAAAAAAGAAATACAAACAGCTTTGTATACTAGAGGATATAATCAGATTGCCCTAAGCATCATTTTTCTCATCTTTGGCTGATATGTATGGGTTTATGTAATGTTTGTCTTTCAAATACATCTGTTGGAAAATACCAGACCAAATTGATATTAGTTAGTATTCAGGCAGTCTCTTTTTCTGCTGGCAAATAATGAAAACAACATATTAAAAGAATAACTTTCTTGTAGAAAGTACCTGGGTTTTTTTTTTTAATATACACTTATTTACTAAAGCTGTTTTATTATTTGAAACATCTCTTGGGGTTTGAATAATCATTTATCAGGTAAAATCTGTAGTGATTCTTTCTTTCAACAAACTAGAACTTACTTCACATTCACAGATTCATTGTTCTATCATGTATCTTCATTTAAAAAAAAAAAAAAAAAAACAGGAGGAGAAGAAAGAGAGACATGTCCCTTTCTGAAACATTTCGTGCTGACACCCAGATGACCAGTTTATTGTTAGGTCTCATTTTCTGTTGTACAAACCAGAAAATGAGCTCCCTGTTTTATTTTATTCTTATAATTTAAGAAGTGCTGGCTTCGGTTGGAGCTGATGACCTAAAACTTAAAAAAAAAAAAAAAAAAAAAAAAGAGTAGCTTTTATTTTGAAGACAATATATAAAGTTTGTATAGTTCTTTGTAAAACTGATAAAAATTGCTCAGGAGTTAAGAATATTAAAAAATATAGTCTTGACATTTGGTTTATATTGGTTTGTAGTTTTGTTCCTTTTAATTTAAATAAACATGCAAATATTGTGGGCCATCTATCTCTGTATTTCTAATCTCCTATTACAGCTAATAAACATATTAGTTGATCTGAAAATGCATTTCCATGATCAAAGGCAAAACAAAACTAGAGAAATGTTTATTTTTCATTAGAGACCATTGTAATAGCCTCAATGGGGTAAGACCGTATTCTCTTTGTCTTACTTTCAGGTTTCCTATTAGGGACCAACGTAGAGCAAACTAACTAAATAAGACAAGTTCATCTTCAATTTTTGGGGTTCTCCAATGAAGTATTTTTCCTGAACAGGTCATGATATCTCTAACATTCTGCCAAACTCAGTGCTCACTTCTGTGCAATACAGCTATATGCTTGTCCTTTATGTAAGTTACCATGATTTTGTAATGAGAATCTGTATCTCTGGCTACATCTTACTATCCCAGGTATCCAATTCTGATGTCAAAGTTAATAAGAAGGAGGCAGTCACCTATAATGAATCCTACCTATTACAAAAATAGTTTAAAGGCCAAAATACATTTGAAGTATTATATGTTTCAATGCTTTCTAACTGAAGCTAAGAGACTACTGATATGGTTTGACTGTGTCCCCATGCAAATCTCATCTTGAATTCCCATGTGTTGTGGGAGGGATCCAGTTGGAGGTAATTGAATCATGAAGGTCTTTCCTATGTTTTTCTCATGATAGTGAATAAGTCTCATGAGATATGGTGGTTTTAAAAATAGGAGATCCCCTGCACAAGTTCTCTCTCTTTTTGCCTGCTGCCATCCACATAAGATGTAACTTGCTCCTCCTTGCCTTCTCCCATGATTGTTAGGCCTCCCCAGCCATGTGGAACTGTAAGTCCAACTAAATCTCTTTCTTTTGTAAATTACCCACTCCTGGGTATGTCTTTATCAGCAGCCTAAAAACTGACTAATACAGTAAATTGGTACCAGGAGTAGGGTTCTCCTGAAAAGATACTCAAATATATGGAAGCAACTTTTAACTGGGTAACAGGCAGAGGTTGGAATAGTTTGGAGGACTCAGAAGAAGAGAAGACAATGTGGGAAAGTTTGGAACTTTTTAGAGGCTTTTTGAATGGTTTTGACCAAAAGCCTGATAGTGATATGGGCAATAAAATTCAGGCTGAGAAATTCTCAGATGAGACTTTGGACTGTAGACTTTTGAGTTAATGCTGAAATGAGTTAAAACTTTGGAGGACTGTTGGGAAGGCATAATGGGTGTTGAAATGTGAGGACATGAGATTTGGGAGGGACCGGGGCAGAAAGATATGTTTTGGCTGTGTCTCCATTCACATCTCCTGTTGAATTCCCACATGTTGTGGGAAGGACCTGCTGGGAGGTAATTGAATCATGCCTTCCCCATGTTTTTCTCATGATAGTGAATAAGTCTCACTAAATGTGATGGTTTTAAAAGAAGAGTTCCCCTGCAAAAGTCCTTTCTCTTTTTGCCTGCTGCCATCCATGTAAGATGTAACTTGCTCCTCCTTGCCTTTTTCCATGATTGTTAGGCCTCTCCAGCCATGAGGAATGGTAAGTCTAATTAAACCTCTTTCTTTTATAAGTTGCCCAGTCTCAGGTATGTCTTTATCAGCAGTGTGAAAACAGACTAATACAACTACCCTGTCCTAAACTGGACTGAATAACTAGAAAATTATATTTTCTTACATAAAAAATTCAGAAGCAGGTATAGTCAGGGGCTACATTTTAAAGCTCCAGCTCCACTTCCCAGTGAATCATGAACTATGCATGGCATTATTCCCAAGTCAGAAGCAAAATGGCTACAACAATTTAACAACTAAAACCCACTACCAATAGCACCTGTAACAAGAAAATTAGCCATTTCTTCCCTGGCTATTCAATTATTTGTATGAGAAAGAATCCTTCCAGACAACTCCGGAATCCCTCAGGAATCCTTTCAGAATCCTTCCAGAATCCTTCCAGAAAACTTGACCTCCTGTCTCATTGGTCAGTGTTTCGTAACCCAATCACCAACAAAGGGAATGAAATTATTTTTATGGTTTGTCCAGTTTAGAAAAGTCATTTGAGGAAGATATAAGTGAGGACAATTATCTCCAAATAATAAGTAAACACTAAAAGAGGAGATAGAAAGGTAAGAGAAATAGAACGAAATAACTAAGCTATGTCCAAATAATAGCAAGCAGAGTTGTTTTATTAGGTCTGCCTATCAGGTCTGCCTAAAGCCCTGCTAAAAGGTACATTAATTTTTATATTTTCTGAGCTTACCTCCCTGTGTCTGTTTGCAACAAAACTTCGTAAGTTCAATTAAACCCAAAGACTATAGAACAACATCCTAGTTGCTAGGCAACATCCCAAACTCCAGAACTTTTTTGACTTCTTACTGTAGGCCATAAACTACTTTTCCACATCTTATTCCTTTGATTCATTACTCTTTAATATTTGGAGTAAAATATCATTAATTAATATAGCCCCTTTCCAGGTTCATACCATCTTTGATTTAATCATACCTTAAATAAAAGTAGCAAATATATTTGCTTTAGGTATCCCTACTGTATTGTTACAAAGACTCCATGTTTTCAAACTCTTCTCTTTCCTACTTTCTTACTCCTTAGTTACTGTCCTCGTCTGCTATTGCTTTCTTTAATTCAGTCATTGCTGCAGGTGGAAATCAATCACTATTCCACTTATGATGCTATTATTGTTGGTCACATATCAGAGGTGTTTCTGCAATTGCCACTATTTCCATGACCTCCACAAGAGATCTATTGAAAACCTTCTCCTATGACTATAATTCTTTTGGCTAATTAGGTAAACATAGCTCTTTTTGTAGTTTAGCATTTTTAAAAGTATGCTAGTTTTCTGTTGTTATGTAACAAATTATGACAAACTTAACAACTTAAAAAACCAAATTTATTACCTCAGAGACCCTGTGGATCAGAAGTACAGACACAGTTAACTAGGACTTCTGGTCAGGGTCTCACAAAGCTGCAACTAAGGTATTGTTTAGGCCTGAGTTTTCACCTGAAGCTCGGCAAACTTTTTCAAACTCATATGATTGTTAGTAGAATTAGTTTCCTTGCCGCTGTTGAACTCATGGAGGCTCCTTCTTCAATGACAGCAGGAAAGTTTTTCTGATTTCCAGAAGGCCCAGTTTTCTTTAAGGGTTTACGTGATTAGGTTAGCCCCATTCAGGAAAGTCTCCCTTTTGATTAATTCAAAGACAACTGATTTGGGACCCACTCATGAGAGGTACAATCCATTATATTCATGGTTTTGCCCACACTCAACAGGATAGGATTATAAAAGGTATGAATGTCAAGGGGTTAGGGGTCTTGGAAGTCATATTAAGATTCTGCCTACCTCAAAAGTTAGCCTTCATTTTCACTTCATTTTTATAGTCGTTATGTTAGGCAGCTCGGATGAAAAGATGATGAGATTTTATCTCTAGCCTTAGAGTTTACTCTACTTTGGAAGATGTATTTGTAGACATTAAATAAAGGAAACAAGATAAACATACAATTAAAAACAATCATGTAATCTAATAGTTCAACAGAGGAGATATGCTAATCTGGTTTTGGGAAAGATGAAGAAATAAAGGTCATACTTAAATAGGTGGCAATGTCCTTAAAAGTTGAAGCTTTCTAAGATGAGTAAAATTTAGACAATTTAAAATATAAGGAAATGATAATACATATAAAAATAAGAAGAAGAGAAAAAGAATGGTCAAAGGCCTAGAAGCATCTATCAACATGTAGTATTTATGAAATACTGGCAATTTATCATTTTGCTAGAGTTCAAGGTTGGAGGTAGGGAATTGAAACTGTTAAAATACACAGAAGCATTCATTATATTGGGAACATTGAATGCCATTGTATAATTATGATAAATTATTCTGTTGGGAATGGGAAACTATATTTAAGAGATTTGGGGGAAATTTTTTATTATATTGGTATATCGTACTATCTTGGTGGCCATGATAAAAGATGGCTTGAAGAAAGAAAACAGGAAAACATTTTAATAGGTTATTGTAGTTTTTCAGCTTAGAGGTGATAGGAAAATTAGGTAGTACAATAGTATTAGGGATGATAAAGGTAGGAAAAATTGTGACAGGTTGAGAGGGCAAAGTTGGGCAGTACTTGGCAAATGATTAGTGTTAACACTGAAGAAAGAGTCCAGAAAAATTGATTTATCATCTTAGCAACTGAGTTCTTAGTGATGTACTAAAAGTAGTAGAAAGCATAGGAGAAGATTTATGGTCTTAGAATTCATAAATAAATGATTGGTGCAATTTGGCAAAGTTGATTTTGAGGTTCTTGTGAGATACAAGGTGCAGATTCCAACAGACAGTTGTATCTACAAACTACAGCCTATAAATAAGTCTGAAGATAGGGGCAAATTTAAAGATTTAGATTGTAGACTCAGCCGCATAAACATCAGATAACACACAATAAAATGTCCAGGAACAATATGTGAATTAATAAAAATGATAGCATGAGACTGGTGGCAGTGGCTCACACCTGTAATCCCAGCACTTTGGGAGGTTGAGGTGGGAGGATCACTTTAGGTCAGAAGTTCAAGATCAGCCTGGCCAAGAAGTAAGAGCATGTCTCTACAAAAAGTAAAAATAAAAATAAAAACAAATGATGAGGTGATAATTAAATCATGGTCAAATAGAGGAAGAAGAAAGAAGAATCTTCAAAGCAGTTAAAAAAAACAATAGTCCCATAAGTACAGGAAGTAAGACAGAGTAGGGTCCTAATAGTTTAAGAAGAAACATAGACAGCACCACAGAAGACTGGTATATAATAAGATCATGCCAGAAGTTCCCTGCAATTAGATATGGCAATTAGAAGGTCATTGAGTAATTTCATTAAAAAACTTATTACAGTAATGGAGAGAGAAAACCACTTGAAATTGTCTGCGGTATAATAGGATGTGATAAAGTGGGAACACAAATAGAGACCATTCTTCAAAATTTCACCTAAGAAGGAAAGGAGTTTAGAGGAAAATCTGTATGAGGCACAAATTTTAATTAATGTAAAGCTTGTAATGTAAATGTAAAGAATATGTTCAGGTTATATGTCATTAATCAACAGAAAGAGACATTAAAGTAGGCAGGAAAAATAGTTCGTGAAAAAAATCATGAAAGAGAGAATGGGAATCAAAAACATTGGTAAAGGAGGTTGATCTTCAGAAGGAGAAATGATGTCTTATAATGAGATCGAGTAGAAAGAAAGAGGGTAGAGATATACTTGTGTTGGAGAATAAGATTTGGTTGATGGAGTCCAGAACAGATTACTACAACTTCATTGTTTGCTTCACTAAAATTAAAAAAAAATCAGAATTAATTGTTTGTTTAGAAGACTTGATTTAGATATGCTTCGAGAGGAATGGGAGAAGGGCTTTAAGAAAAAAAAGAAAAGAAAAGAAAAAATGTAGAGCTTTGAGTATTCAGGTTAGACCACATTTAGCACTTTGTAATTCTGAACTGAAAAAGCAAACACGGTGAGTTATTAGATAAAAAAAAATAGATCAAGCAGCTTTAAGGACCCACTTGAGGGTATGAATTTAAAATTCCTCCTGTCAACATAATTGTGTGCTTTTCTTCGTTTACATTTAGCTGTGTTGTTGCAGAAGTGAAATACGTGGAGATTTGGAACTCACCTGGGGCATTGTGTCCAATTATCTTATTGCCGTTTATCATCCTTAGCACTTAAAGATTCAAGTTGCCACTAACAGAACTGCTATTGTCCACATGCTTCCATTTTTAATGACTGAATAAAATATCATCAAATTTTCTACTACCTCTTTTCTGGAATCTGTGCTGTATTGTGGAATACTATAGATGGAATTTACCTAAATCTTTTCAATTCCAAAGCTGCCCCACTAGTTCTAGGAACCACTCTGTCTTCTATAGTCTAATGTGATAGTCTACTAATAACCCTTTTCATATTCAATTGTCTTTCCCTTACTTTAATTATGAAATATTTTAATATTCACAAAACCATTGAGTGCATTAGTTAACATTTATTTGTCATATATATGCAGAGATTATAAGAAAAATAAGATTAACATATAGCTAAAATCTTTTCCACTTCTTTTTTTCTCATCACTACCTTCCCCTTCCAAGAAGTGAGTACCCTCTCAAATTTGCTGTATATCATTTCCATGCATGTTTTAAAAATAAGTTTACTATATAGTCATTAGAAATTAAATATGTCAACATTATTTTTTATATTTTGAAATAATTTAAATGGTATCATACTTCATGTGCCATCCTAGGTTTTATCAAAAATATGATTTAATTTATAATAAAATATAGACATATTGATTACTCAGGCACAAATTTAACAAAATATCTAAAATATAAGTAAACATTGGGAAAGAGTGAATACTATACCATATTCATGAATTATAAATCTCTATATTGTTAAATGTCAGTTCTTTCTAAATTGAGACATAAATTCAACATAATTTCTTTCAAAATTGGAGCATAATGTTTCAGTACAAATTGACAAGCTAAATCTAAACTATATATCAAAATTCAAATTAAAGTAGCCAAAGCAATTTTTAAAAAGCAGAAGCATTATAAAAAGTTACATTTCAATATTTACTATCCAATTAGATCCATTACTAAAGACTCTAGTATTATTTTTAAAAAGTTAGATAAAATAATTAATTGAACAAATTAGAGTCCAGTAATAAATCCATACTTGTGTGGTAGATTTTTAACACAAAGTAGGTTATAATTCTAAAAGTTAAAAATTAAAAATATAAATTTTCTAGAAGAAATATCTGCAATCTTAAGATAGACCAATTTTTTTCAGACACAAGCACAAATAATAAAAGAAAAATGATAAAATGAGGTTTATCAAAATTAAAATCTTTTTTTTTCCTTTAAAAGATTTTGTTAAGAAATAAAAGGCAATCCACATGTTGGGGGAAATATTTGTAATACACATATCTAAAAAGGACTTATATTGAGAATATAGAAATATATGAATATATATATAATAACATAACTTATAAATAATATACAAATAAGTTATTCAATAATTTGAAGACAACAAAAAGAAAAACACTACTAAATCACCTGAGTATGCATAAATTTAAAAATTATTTTGCTGAATCAAATAACATAATAATACCTACTATATGTTTCAAATAATACAAATCCCAAGACAATTAAAACTGATATATAGTAATAGTAAGTAGGTTAGCAGTTGTTTGGGGAAGGGGTTGGAGGGAACTATAGTTTACAAAGATGCATGAGGAAGCTTTTGGGATTAATGAATATCTGTATCTTGATTTTACACTTTAAATGGTATTGTAAGTTAACCAAAATAATATTAGCAAACAAATAAGGGAAAAAGAACTATAAGTACAAGTGTACTATTTTACCGAGTTAACCAACAAAGTAACTTTTTAGCAGTAAAAAAGCTTTCAGAATTGGATTCAGTAAAAGAAGAAGTGGGGAGTAGCATGAATGAACAAATCTTTATTTTGTATTGCACACTTGAAAATTAACAGGTTAATACTTAAAGTATATATTTTAAAGTTATGAATGGAACTACACAAGGATTTAAAGACAGAAATGGTTACAAAAACATTGTTTCTGAGGATCAAGATTGGAATGTTTAATAGAGCAATAATCAAACATACATTATTACCTGTTAGTTTTTAGCAGACTCTCCATTACCATTTAACTTTTAACTTTTTTTTATCCATGCAAACTTGTTATATGATTTTATAATAAGAATTTCTCCCCATTAATGATTAGTGCTTCCAGACCTATGGTATTCCCTTTCATGCATTTTTTTTAAAGTAAGTTTTGAAGATTCACCCACACCCATTGTGTTTTGTTTCTGTTAAGAAATGTTAATCCTGGCTGTGCAAAGAACTGAAAATTCCCAAATAACAATCATCATTTTTCCCATGAGGGTTTGTAGGATGTTTTTATGTAAATAGGATTCCGTGTAGCCTTCTCTCTGTAACCTCGTGTTTGCTAAAAAGAGTTATATCCCTTTCTTCTCCCAAGTTACAAAATTAGAGCCCTATTCAGTATAACAGACCATGAAAATTCCCAGGTGCCAAAGGAACAAAAGCAGGGGAGGTGTTGTAATTCTGAGGCAAAAGCGATGGTTTAGTTTATACATGAAAGACTATGGTTCATATAGGAATTTGATTTAATCAGTCTTACTATCACAGAATGTCAAAATAGCGAAGACACCTATTGAGTCCTATCTCATGAAACTGGGTTTCCATAGTCCTAAGCATATTTGCTTGTTTTCGATTTTTAAAACATCAGTAGGTATTAGACATTTTCTTTTAGCCCCCAGTTTGTATCCCTGTCTGAATTTCACAATAACACCCAAGCTTCAAATACTCAGAGAGGAATGGCTTTAATTATTTTATTGAGCTTCATAAATAATTATTTTTCCTTATAATTTGGACATGTAAGAATCCTTGAGATTCTTCCAAAATCCCTAATAATATTGTCAAGCATGCCAAAATGCTAACAGTCAGTCTGTCTGGATTTACAAGTTGGGGAAAAAAATCTAAAGATGTTAAGATATGATGAATTTTTAAAAACTCAAAAAACGGTGAGTTTAATACAAAAATGTTAAATCATCTACTCATTGAAAATAAATTATTTCTGTGCTTATTCCTTTAATAGAATCAAAGCATATAAATGGATCAGATTGTAAATTCCTATTAGAAGGAATACCTCCTATGTGTAGGTGTTAATATGTATGCATAAATTCTAACTGAATGGCCAAGTATATGTAAGAATGAAAAGATAAAGGCACATTTAATTTTCAAACTTGATTATTGATTTTTAAAAATGATTTTAATTAAAGATTCAAAAGAAGATCCCTATGGTTTTGTTCTGAGTCCATGGTGGAACCTGAGAAGAGTTTCATCAACTAGTATTGAGATTTACTACTGAGAAAGATAAAAAGTTTCGGTGTTATCAGTATCTCTTTAATTAAAAATTATATTTAATTAGTCTTTTAAAAAATTCTGGATCCTTAAGACCTAGGCAAGTGCCTGACACAAAGGTCTAGCAACACAATAAATGCCCAATGAATTACTAAATGAATAAAAGTAATCAAGTACCTTTAATTTTTTTAATTGGAAATTCTTTATTCCTAAATTATTCTCTAGAATAATTTACACACCTATCAGTAGTCATTCTAGCTTTTATTGAATGTAGAACAACATGAAATAAAAACAACTTCAAAAAATTCTTAGTTGTTTTAAGTCAGTGGAGCAAAAGTTTCCAAGTTCAAAATTCAAGGATGCTGAATCAACCTATTAATCTAGACAAATTCCCTCTCATTCCTTCCTGTGAAATGAATACAGTCATAATATTCATGACAAAAATGCTATTCAATAGCTATATTTTCTACATTTATAAGTATCCAGATAATATGAATACAAGTAGATGACAATTTTGCTTTGCATTTGCATTGATATATAAAAAAAAAAATAGCCACTGAAAGAGATTTAATATAGAGAGGATTAGAAAAGGAAAAATTAATAAATCTGCAGTTTATGAATTGTTAACCCCTTCTGTGGAAGAATCAGTCCAATACTTAGCAGAAATTTTAAAAGAATTACATCATAAGGGGCAAAGTTGATGTTACCTTCTTTTCAATATTTAAGAAAAAGAAATGATTTATAAATTTTATGGCAGAAACTTTGACTGCATTAAAAAAATCTTTCTGAAAGGTGAATTGGTAAATGATAAAAATATCAGCTTTTCCACATGAAACATATTTTAAATTAAGGCTTAGATTTACCTACTGCTTGGTTTTTATATATAAATGCAAATTTATAGATTTCTTAAATCTGTTGAATTAATATGTCTGTGGGAATATTTTTCTCTCTGGATATATTTAAACATATCAATTTCATATAAAAGTCCATTTTGTTTTAATTTCAATGGTAAAATAAAAATAGAGCACTTAATGAATCAACAAATCTCTAATATAATCACTATTGGGAATATATCTGCCATAATACTAATATAGTAAAATGTCTACATATTAGGTAAAATGACATTGGCTGTGGTTAAATGTCACCTTTGTATTTTAGGCAAAAGCCTAAAAGTGGAAGTAGAAATGTTCATAAATCCACCAAATTATACAAGTATCACTGAGTAAAACATTATTTAGGTGCACTTTGAAAGCCTTCAGAGTTTTATCATATGTGGATAAAACTCATAATGCAAATTATCCATGTATGATAAAACTCAGAAGGCTCTCAGAATGTGAGATTGTGAATTAATTTGAAAACATATAATGAGAAGCTAGTATGAAAACGTCATTGATTCAGATCTAAAGACAACCAAAGACACTCCTCCTCTGCAAGTTTACCTGGTAGTATTTTTAGGTAAATGCTCTACATTAAAACATTCTGTTCCTGGATATCTTGTTTAAAGACTTGTCCTGCTTTTCAGTCCTTCTTTCAATTCTGTAAACCACGCAATTTCTTTCCAATGAGTTCCTCCTGTTGGTAAAGTTATTTTAAATTTTAAGATAATGAGAGTCTGTTTCTGATTGCTGCCAAATATCCATAATGGATATCTAAATAAGTAGCAACAGTATGTTATATAGGCAATACAACCTTGGAAATGTGGGTATTTGAAGTTGGTTATTGGGTTGAGGTGAACCAAAAGACTGAAATATTGGTTCATATCCTATTGCTTCTTTTATTGACCTGAAGTCGTATGCCTAATAAATGTTAAGTTCTCAGTGTCAATTTTGAATTAGAATTCTTCATTTGCAATTATTAGAAATAAATTCTCTTAGGTCACATTGGAATTAACTGAAATCAATTATATAGAGTGTAGTTAATAGAATTAAGGAAGAAAAAGCTGATCAATAGGCAGAGAAGGGACAGGAACTAGAATGCAGTCTTCAGCAAGTAATTATTTCTTGATTCATTATTGGGAATATCTGGAAACTAATGTTTCATAATAGGACACTAGAAAATGCTCATCATAAAACTAGGTGCCACTAGGTGAATTCAACAGTATGATAAAAAATGGATTAGATCCAAATTGTCCTAAAGGCAGAAATAATTTGAATGAGAAAGTTGTCTATTCTAAATAAGTGTTACCATTTTCAAAGTGCCACCAATCGCATAACCCACAACTATAATTTCATGGTAAAGTTCTTATAACTGTGTGAGTGAGAATTTAAAAACTTTAGTGTTATTTATAGAAGCCTGTAAAGGTGGCACCAAATCTAATCAGAAGTAGTCTGTTTAGACATTACAACTTTACCAGAAATGGCCTTTGGGGATTATGGAAAGTGATATTCTTCCAGTGGGCAGAAGAATGTGTGTTCATTTGTTTCTACTTTACCTAAAAGGTGAGATGGTCACACTCAATTAGATGTTGAGTCTTGGAATGAGCAAGATTAGATGAGTGACAGGTAGATTTGGGAAATAGAAACCAGACTTCTCAAAATAGGTCTGGAGCTATTCAGAAAGCATGGCCCATGTCAATAACTTGATTTTGGATTCTACCCCCTAGAACTGTGAAAAAATTATCTTCCATTCTTTCAAGCTACCCATTTCATGTTACTTGTTGTGGAAACCCAC
This sequence comes from Papio anubis, assembly GCF_008728515.1. Classification (NCBI taxonomy): domain Eukaryota; kingdom Metazoa; phylum Chordata; class Mammalia; order Primates; family Cercopithecidae; genus Papio; species Papio anubis. The sequence goes on along the minus strand of NC_044976.1, from coordinate 77,609,665 downwards.
AGAAATTAATGCAAATTTATTTCATGTCAGTTCTCTGTCATTCCCATCTGTATTAGTCCATTCTCATGCTGCTACTAAAGACATGCTCAAGACTCGGTAATTTATAAAGGAAAGAAGTTTAATTAACTCAGTTCAGCATGACTGGGGAGGCCTCAGGAAAATTACAATCATGGTGGAAGGGGAAGCAAACACGTACTTCTTCACAGGACAACAGGACAGAGAAGTGAAGAGTGAAGAGGACCCTTATAAAACCATCAGACAGAGTGAGACTCCGTCTCAAAAAACAAAAAACAAACAAGAGAAAACCATCAGATCTTGCTGAAACTTACTTACTACCACTAGAACAGCATGGAGGTAACTGCCCCATGACTCACTTACCTCCCACCAGGTCCCTCCCATAACACATGGGCATATGGGAACTATAGTTCTAGTTAAGATTTGGGTGGGGACACAAAGCCAAACCATCTTATTCCACCCTTGGTCCCTCCCAAATCTCATGCCCTCACATTTCAAAACATAATCATGCCTTCCCAAAGGCCCCAAAATTCTTAACTCATTTCAGCATGAATTCAAAAGTCCAAGTTCAAAGTCTTATCTGAGACAAGGCAAGCACCTTCCACTTATGAGCCTATAAAATCAAAAGGCAAGTTAATTACTTCCTAGATACAAGTAGGATACAGGTATTGTGTAAATACACCCATTCCAAATGGTAGAAACTGGCCAAAACAAAGGGGTCACAGTCCCCATGAAAGTCTGAAATTCAATAGGGCAGTCATTAAACCTTAAAGTTCCAAAATTATCTCCTTTGACACCGTGTCTCACACCCAAGTCACACTGATGCAAGAGGTGGGCTCCCATGTTCTTGGGCAGCTCCACCCCTGTGGCTTTGCAGGGTACAGCACCCCTCCTGGCTGCCTTCAGGGACTGGTGTTGAATGCCTGCAGCTTTTCCAGGCACAGAGTGCAAGCTGTCAGTGGATGTACCATTCTGGGATTTGGAGTATGGTGGTCCTCTTCTCACAGCTCCACTAGGCAGTGCCCTAGTGGGCATTCTGTGTGGGGGCTCTGACCCCACATTCCTTTCAGCACTGCCCTGGCATTCTCCATGATGGCTTCATTCCAGTGGCAAACTTCTGCCTGGACATTGAGGCCTTTCCGTACATCCTCAGATATCTAGGCAGAGGTTCCCAAACCTCAATTCTTGACCTCTGTGCACCCGCAGGCCCAACAGCACATAGAAGCTGCCAAGGCTTGGTGCTTGCACCCTCTGAAACAATGGTTTGATCTCTATGTTGGCACCTTTTAGCCACACCTGGAGCAGCTGGGATGCAGGGCATCAAGCCCTTAGTCTGTGCACAGCAGGGGGGACCTGGACCTTCCTTAGGAAACCAATTTTTTCTCCTAGGCCTCCAGGCCTGTGATGTGAGGGACTGTAGTGAAGGTCTCTGACATGCCCTGGAGACATTTTCCCCATTGTCTTGGTGATTAACATTTGGCTCTTCATTACTTGTGCAAATTTCTGCAACCAGCATGAATTTCTCCCCAGAAAATAAGGTTTTGTTTTTTTATGACATCATCAGGCTGCAAATTTTCCAAAGATTTATGCTCTGCTTCCTCTTGAATGCTTTGCCACTTAGAAATTTCTTCCACCAGATACTCTAAACCTTCTCTCTTAAGTTCAAAGTTTCACAGATCTCTAGGACAGGGGCAAAATGCCACCAGTCTCTGCATAGCAAGAGTGACTTTTACTCCAGTTCCCAACAAGTTCATCATCTTCATCTGACACCACCTCAGTCTTGACTTCATTGTCCATATCACTATCAGCATTTTGGTCAAAGCCATTCAACAAGTCTCTAGAAAGTACCAAACTTTCTCACATCTTCCGTTCTTCTGATCCATCTGAGTCTCTAGGAAGTTCCAATCTTTCCCACATTTTCCTCTCCTCCTGAGCCCTCCAAATTGTGTCAACCTCTGCCTGTTACCTAGTTCCACAGTTGCTTCCACATTTTTGGGTATCTTTACAGCAGCACCTCACTCCTGGTACCAATCAATGATATTAGTTCATTATCACACTGCTAATAAAGACATACCCAAGACTGGGTAATTTATAAAGGAAAGAGGTTTAGTTGATTCACAGTTTAGCATGGCTGGGGAGGCCTCAGGGAAACTTACAATAATGGTGGAGGGGAAGCAAACACGTCCTTCTTCATGGGGCAGAAAGATGGAGAAGTGCAGAGCTAAATAGGGGCAAAGCCCCTTGTAAAACCATCAGACATAATGAGAACACACTATCACAAGAACAGCATGGAGGTAACAGCTCCCAAGATTCAGTTACCTCCCACAGGGTCCCTCCCACTACATGTGGAGATTATGAGAACTACAGTTCAAAATGAGATTTGGGCAGGGACAGAAAGCCTACCCATATCACCATTTATAGATCAACTGAATCATAGCAATATTTTCTCTTAGCAAAGCATTTCTTTCATAGTGAAGAAAGTTCAAAAGTGGTTTGGTTCATGGAGGATTTATTGTAGTTGCTAGGTTATCTCTTATTGGAGAAAAATTGAATTCATTTTCTGTTGTTGATGAGTTAGTGTGATAGATTAAAGATGGGTACATTGAAGCATGTTCTCTTTGGTGAAAATTATGTAAATAAGTATAAAATGAAGAGTCTTTAACATATATTATTCTGTGTATAAAATGAGACAAGAACTGGTTTATTTGCTTTCCAGAGATGATATGATGAGTCAGGATTTTAAATTATAGTCTTTCCTACAAGAGCTAGATCTGCAAGTATTCAACTGTATTCTACTGGAACTGCAGTTTTGACATAGAATGAGGACTAAGCAGGATGAATAAGTGATAAAAGAAACGACAAACGTATAAAACTACAAGAAAGTAAGATTTAAAATAATAAAATCCAACCTCAAGAAAGTTGCTGAAACAAACAGTATTAAAGGCAAAATAGAGGCTGTATTTTACACAACACAATATAGGCATTTAATAAATGTGAATTTTTTATTACTATTTTCTTGTTATCATTAGTGTTATTAATTTATGAATCACTGCAAACTTAGAAAACAAATGTAAATTGTAATGCTTAATTAAACTAGGAAAAGTGCTATTAGAGTAAATGAATAAGTAAAACTTCTGAGTTCATTTTATAGAAACCTCAGCAGTTTTATGTTATTAAAATCCATAGTAGTAGTTTCTTTCTTTAATAGATAAATTTTCTGATGTTTCTCTGTATCAAATATGGTATTAGTCTCATAATTCATGTAACCATAGCCTAGGTAACCAAAAATATGTATTTTAGCACCTTGTCATATATTTTTCCTAAGTTACACAGAAATGGAAGCAGACCAAAGATGATTTGACTAAAATATTTCAGAAGAACAACAGATTAGGATTTAAACAATGCTTAAGGTTTTCTGCTTTTTATTAAACTGTATTTTTTAGAAATCACATCTCAAATAAAACTAGATTACAGGTTTATAATTCAAGATTTTATGCCTCCAAATACAAAATTACACTACAGCAAATTACTCATAATGAAATATTTCATATCTAATGAGTATTTCCTATGTTCAGAGTACCATGTTAAGTCCCATTCATATATGTGTGAGCTCATTTATGCTCACAGTTGAATGAAAGAATTACTGACATCACCCTCTTTAACCAGAGGAAACGATGGCATAGGGAGGTCAGAAGAACTTGTACATGGTTATAGGAAATTGAAATGAGGTTATTTAACATTAACTGTTTAAAACTACGTAAAAAATAAGATTTCCCACAAAACTCAAAATCTAACATGGCATTTTTCCAAGTATGTTTTACTTTCACCTTAGAAGATAATAGATAAGAAAAAGAATTCCATGAACACAGAACATCCAGAGATGTTGGTTTCAACAAAGGCAGGGATGTGTGTGTATGTGTGCGTGTGCGTGTGTGTGTGTGTGCATGTGTATTTTGTATATATGTATATAAATATGCCTATACGTACATATGTATGTATATATGTATATACATATGCCTATACATATATACACATCTACCTTTATATAGCCATACACTGCATGTGCATGTGTGTGAAGACTTTTAAAACTTTGATAGGCTAATGTGCATTGCAATCTATCAAAAGGAATATATAGACAGTAATTTAGTGAAAATAGTTATTGAATTTCTACTGCATTCTAGATATTGGGCTAGAAATTAAGAATGCAAAAATTACATAGGCCTACATAGTATTGACTGCTACAGAAGTCATGTAGGAGAAGGGCCATTAAAAGTAAAATATGTAATTTGAGCATATAAAAGGCAATTTTAGGGTAACTTTGGAACAAGTGACATTTAAGGTGATAGGAAACAGATGAATAGAAGACTGTATTATTGGTTAATAACCATTCTCTTCAGCTAACCAATTGGTTAAGAATGTGGTTGGTTAGCTGAAGAGAAGGGTAAATGATCTGGGCAGAGGCACATCATGTACAAAGGTGCTGAGGCAATAAAGAGAATGACAGATTTAGATAATTGTGAAAAGTCTAATAATAAGTGAAAAGCTAGATTAGGAAGATTGAAAAGATACAGCCAGAGGTAGAATGTGACAGGTTCAGAGGCCTGGTGAGATCTGATAAGGATTTTGGATTTTATCCTAAGTGTAATCAGCTAATAAAGGGATTCTAGCAAATAGATGCTAATATCAATTATTCATTATATAAAGATAAAGAGAAGTTGCCACTTACTTCCTGGTCTGCTTTAATAATAAATTATATTTATTCTGTTCCAGAATAGATCTTGAATCTCTTTGGTTCTTGCCATGTCTTTTGCTACCACCTTAGCCTGTATCACCATCCATTGCTGCTCACCTTTATTATAATCATGACCTGCCAGGTGTTCTGCTCCCAACTTGGGTGAAGACTCCAGCTTCTAGTCTTAACTCAGGACCCTAAATCCTTTCAACACTTAAGTCAGAGTATATCCCTACCCTGCTTAAATGCCTCCAATGACTTCCTCATGCTAAGAAAGCACCACTGCCTCACGTAGCCTTCGAGAGACTTTTGGGCTTTCATGTCTACCCCTCGATCTCACCTACTCACACTCTGGAGCCCTTCTACCTACTATTCCCTCTGTCTGTTTCTCCGTAGATACTCTGTAGCACAGACATAAAAGGGTATCAATGCTAAGGGAGATTCAGATAATAATACATTTTCCGTCAAATAAGATTTGTAATATTGTTGCTTTGTCTATTTACGTCATCTCTTAGATTTCTAAAAGTTTGCCAAAAAGTATCTGGATGTCTCAAAATCCTGAATATTTTAGACAATTTGAAAATAAAGCACAAAGTCTAACATCCAGTTTTTCTCTGAGGATAAAGCAAAGTTGGGTTTAGAGTATAATTATGTTTTCCTTTGTATATATAGATATATGTGTAGAAAGAAATCTGGCTATTTTTTAAGTGAGAATTAGGAATCTTAATCCCCCAGTGAATGTGATATCAATACTGAGGCATACTTTCCACTGCCCTTGTTAATTATGAGGCTTCACTCATAGGACTTTTAAAAATGCTCTGTTAAACAATAGATGGACTGCTAATGTCCTTGAGTGTCTCTCTCTACAGTGGATGCTGTGACCTGGGTGTAGTTCCTGAGTTGATTACTCAATTTAAGTAAGTAGCTTATTCTGTAAATAGCAAGTTAACACTGTCTGCAAAGGCAGTGTTTTTTGACTGTTCATTGGCTATAGGAAATCAACTCTGCTCTAATTTCCTACATGAGTCATTAGGGTGGAAGTCAAAGGAATGCAGGCTGATGTGAACTTTAAATACACTCCTATGATATAAAATTACATGTGAAAAAATTTTGGAAGAGGCACACTACCTTTTAGTATCAGGAATATGCATGTTTGCTGGCATTAGTAAATAAAATTTAACAACTCTAAGGTTAGTCTTAGCCATTGGAATCACCTCAAATTCATAGAATATATGGAAACCTTGTAAAGCTAGAACTGGAAAGATTATCAATTTAAAAGTAATTACAATCTAGTCATATATATTGGTACCCAATTTTAATATAATATGCACATAGTGTGACTCTTTGCAATATTATTTCTAATTATTCTTAGTCTTTACTTGGTTGCCAAGTTCTTGACTTCTCAAGAGATTTCTTACATGTTAGATATTATTAGATTTGGCCATTACATTCTCAATCTGTAAATCTGATATATACACACATTAGTTATAAGGGATATAACTATTTTTTAAAATAAGGAATGAATTTTCTAAGTAAATATTGGTATTATTCATGGATCAATGCCACTGGCAACAAGTTGTCCTTTATGAAAAAACAAATGCAGGCACAAACCAAAAAATGTCCAAACCACTTATATGATAACTGCAGACCTTCCTAGAACAGCTGAAACTTCAAGGTAGAAAAACACCTGAATGTCATTTACATTTCCAGGTAGATATATCTAAATAAGAGAATGCAAAAGAGGCTACATGTCTGAGGGAAAGAAACTGGGTTTATTTCCTTTAGGTAAAAAGAGATAATAATACATGTATCCCAATCCTAAAATAGCAACAACCACATATTTTCACTCTTGAAAAATATTATTTCTTAATTCAGCTCCAGCAAACTATTTAATCCAGGAAAAAATTTTGAACAATTTTCAGCAAAATGTCATCATTGCACTGGCAAACTAAATGTCTTTTCTGGTAATAGCAAATACATTAATAAACCTGAGAAATTCTTATTCTGGGGTATAAATATTAGTGAATGGAACAAAGAGATGGTTTTTCTTTTGTTTGTTCAAGACATTTGGAAAAGTAAATGCCAAGGTTGGGCCAGCTGGGGGTTCCAAGATAAAAGATTATAAAAGATTGTCAAGTTCTGAAATTGAGGCAGTAATGAATAGCCTATTAGCATCCCCCCCACCCCTCTAGAAAAAGAGCATGAACAGTTGGAATCACAACTGAATTCTACCAGATGTACAAAGAAGAGCTGGTAACATTTCTACTGAAACTATTCAAAAAACATTTTAAAGGAGGCACTCCTCCCTATATCATCCTATAAGGCCAGCATCATTCTGATACCAAAACCTGGCAGAGACACAACAAAAAAAGAAAACTTCAGGCCAATATCCACTTTTTGTTTTGAGGTGGAATTTCACTGTCACCCAGGGTGGAGTGCAATGGCATGATCTCGGTCCACTGCAACCTCTCCCTCCCGGGTTCAAGGATTCTATTGCCTCAGCCTCCCAAGTAGCTGGGATTATAAGCATGCACCACTACACCCAGCCAATTTGTTTGTGTTTTCAGTAAATATGGGGTTTCACCATGTGGGCCAAGCTGGTCTCGAACTCCTGGCCTCAAGTGATCCACCTGCCTCCCAAAGTGCTGGGATTACAGGCATGAGCCACCACACCAGGCTAATAATCCTTGATGAACATTGATGCAAAAATCCTCAGCAAAATGTTGGAAAACTGAATCCGGTGACACATCAAAAAAACTAATCCACCACAATCAAGCAGATCAAGCAGGCTTCATCACTGGGATGCAAGGCTGGTTCAACATATGGAAATTAATGGATGGGATTTATCACATAAACAGAACTAAGGACAAAAACCACATGATTATCTCAATAGATGCAGAAAGTGCTTTGGATAAAATTCAACATACTTTCATATTAACAACTCTCAATAAACGAGCTATTGAAGGAACATACCTCAAAATGACAAGAGGCATACATGACAAACTACAGCCAACACCATGATTAATTGGCAAAAGCTGGACGCATTCCCCCTGAAAACTGGTACAAAACAGGGATGCCCTCTGTCACCACTTCTATTCAACATAGTATTGGAAGTTCTAGCCAGGACAATCAGGCGAAAGAAAGAAAGAAAGGGCATCCAAATAGGAAGAAAAGAAGTCAAACTATCCCTGTTTACAGACGAAATGATCCTATGTTTAGAAAATCCCATCATCTCAGCCCAAAAGCTTCTTAACTGATAAGTAACTGCAGCAAAATCTCAGGATACAAAATGAATGTGCAAAAGTCATTAGCATTCCTATAAACCAGCAAGCTAAAATCCAAATTGTGAGATCCAAATCACGAGCTAACTTCCATTCATAATTACCACAAAAAGAATAAAGTACCCAGGAATACAGCTAGCTATGGAGGTGAAATATCTCTACAAGGAGAACTACAAACCACTGCTCAAATTAATCAGAAATGACACAAACAAATGGAAAAACATGCCAGGTTCACAGATAGGAAGAATCAATATAGTCAAAATGGCCATACTCCCTGAAACAATTCATATATTTAATGCTATCCTCATTAAAATACCATTGACATTCTTCACAGAACTAGGAAAAACTATTTTAAAATTCATATGGAACCAAAAAAGAGCAAGGCAATCCTAAGCAAAAATAACATAACTGGAGGCAATCATGCTACCTGACTTCAAACTATACTACAGGGCCATAGTAACCAAAACAGCATGGTAGTAATACAAAAACAGGCACATAGACCAATGGAACAGAATAGGTAATCCAGAAATAAGACCACACACTTATAACCATCTGTTCTTCAACAAGCCTGACAAAAACAAACAATGAGGAAATAATTCTTTAAATGATCCTGGAATAACTGGCTAGCCATATGCAGAAGATTGAAAATGGACCCATTCTTTATACCATACACAAAAATCAACTCCAGATGGGTTAAAGACTTATATGTAAAACACAAAGCTATAAACACCCCGGAAGAAAACCTAGATAATACCATTCAGGACATAGACACAGGCAAAGATTTCATGATGAAGACATCAAAAGCAATTGCAACAAAAGCAAAAATTGGCAAGTGGGATTTAATTAACCTAAGGGGCTTCTGCACAGCAAAAGGAACTATCAACAGAGTAAACAGACAATCAACAGAATGAAAGAAAATGTTTGCAAACTATGCATCTGACAATGGTCTAATATCCAGCATCTATAAGAAACTTAAATTTAACAAGGAAAAAAACCATAAAAAGTGGACAAAGGACATGAAGAGACACCTGCCAAAAGAAAACACACATGCAACCAGTAATCTTATGAAAAAGCCCTCAAAATCACTTATTATTAGAAAAATACAAATCAAAACCATAGTGAGATACCATGTCACACCAGCCAGAATGGTTATTATTAAAAAGTCAAAAAATAACATATGCTGGCGAGGTTGTGAAGAAAAATGAATGCTTATACACTGTTGGTGGAAGAGTAAATTAGTCTACCCATTGTGAAGGACAGTATGGTGATTCCTCAAAGACCTAAAGACAGAAATACCATTCCACCCACCAATCCTATTACTGGGTTTATATCCAAAGGAATATAAATCATTCTATTATAAAGACACATGCATGAGATGTTCATTGCAGCACTATTCATAATAGCAAAGACATGGAATCAACCGAAATATTCATCAATGATAGACCAAATAATGCAAATGTGGTATATATACACCATGGAATACTATGCAGTCACAAAAAAGAACGAGAATATGTTCTTTGCAAGGATATGGATGGAGATGGAGGCCATTATTCTTAGCAAACTAATGCAGGAACATAAAACCAAATATCACATGTTCTCACTTATAAGTATAAGATAAATCACAAGAACACATGGACACATAGAGGGAAACAACACACACTGGTGTCTATTGGAGAATGGAGGGTGGGAAGAGGGAAAGGATCAGCAAAAATAACTAATGGCTTAATACGTAGGTGATGAAATAATCTGTACAACACATTCCCATGACCTACAGTTACCTACACTACAAATCTGCCCATGTACCCCTGAACTTAAAACAAAAGTGAAAAAAAAAAAAAAAGATTATCTATAATGAAAAGATTGTGCCCAACTTTCATCCATAATGGTGATCACTCAGCAGCTGTATTTATATTTTGACTCAGTTCCCTGACTTTGGCTGATTGTAGCAGTGGAGAGGTCTCAATCCAAGGTAGGATAATCAAATTATCTTCCCAGCAAATCTGGGAAGGGAGTTCAGGGTGGCATTCTTTATGTAACTGGAATTATATAAGCTCTTGCACTCTAGGGTGGCTATATTGTATTTAGTTCTTTGGACAGAATCAGGGAAATCTGGTCTACAAAGAAGGAGAATGCTGAAGTACACCAAGACAAAAAACAAAGACAGTGGAGTGAGGAACCTCCCTTGGCCTCTGTTAAATTTTCACATCTTTTTTTCTATTTTTCCTGATCCTTTGATGTCTTCCTGCCCTGGGTTTCATTAAATATTTCTAAATATTTATAGTAGAATCTTCTCCCTTTTCCTAAATCAGATTATATTATATTCCGTTTAATCTAGTGTAAAGCCAGAAAACAAAGTTCATAATGGCAATATAGTTGCTAACTGGTAAAGAAGGCACATAGAGGAGAATGTATTGTCAATTAAGCACTAGGTTATAAGGAATAAAGGGTGGTAGGTGCAGGGCAGAAGGTGGAATTAAAGACGAATAAATATTTCTGGAGTGAAGAATGTCATGGCTTTGACACTTGACTCACATGCTAAGATACACAGCAAAAGAAAGAGAAAGAAAAAGAAAAATAAAACGGATACAAGAAAATATATGCAGGGCCTGAGAGTGCAAATGGTTGGTATATATCAAGTTTAGAGTTCTCTCTGTATCTTCATAGGATATTTTGGGGGAAAGCCTTCCAGTTAGCTATTACCCTGCTTTAGAGGAACCAGTTTAGGCTAGGGTAACATAAGGGGGAGCATAGCAAAAACCATATGCACACACAACACACACACTTTCCTGTTTACCAAGGCACCAAGTCAATTACCAGAATAGTGGCTATAAATTCAGTTGTCTCTATTTCTTTGAGATTCTGCAGCTATACAAAATGATTAGAGCAGCAGAGGTGTTATCAATGGAAAATAAATGCCTACCAACATCATTAAGATCATCTTTGTCTTTGATACCAGAGAAGTAAAATCTCTTGTTTTAAATGCTATTTGCCAACCTCTGCAAGGAATGTGAGATATCTGTAACAGTTCTATAATTAGGAACTCAGCTATTTCAGTTGCTGTGGATTTCTTGTACCTTTAAGGTTTCTAATTAGTTGGTCATTGTGACCAAACCTTTACTGCAATTTTTCCCCAGAACCTATAAGAAAAACTTGAGTTAGGTCCTATCAGGTCTGCTATTAATCAAGAGTGTCTGTTTTAAATGTCTGGATGTCTCATCATGAAAACCTCCTAGTGTCTCCCATTTGTAAAAATGTAATGCACAGGAATATTAAAGACAAAGTGATTTGGCTTTTATAATCGTATCAAATTTTATCATGTTTTTGTCCCTTCTGATATGAAAATACTAAATTTGGAAGCCAGAAGTTTCATTCTTAAAAGAAATGTGGACGGTAGAACAAACAAAGGAAAAACACCAAAAAATGGGACAGAAACAAGGAAACAAATAGTCTACTAAAATAATTGAGAGGGTCTACATCATCCCCCTGGTCATTGGAACTAGCAAGTTCTTTAAGCCTAAAAGTCCAAAACTATTGAAGCTGTCCTCAACTTTTATCTTTTCTCATCTTGCATGTAATAAAAAGCCTAATGTGGAGAAATATGTGTGATTTATTATTTGCTGTTGTAATAATTCATATATCATAAAATTTTATATCTGAAAAACTCCTAGAAGTTATTTTTTAGTCTCCCGATTTTACCAAATACATAATAGAGGCCTAGAGAGGTTAAAAGATTCTTACAATAATCTGTATGTTTTCTGGTCAGCCATAAGTCACAACGTATGCTTCATTTACATTATCTCTGGATTTCTAAAATCACCTCCTTAAAGTTTGCATTGTCAAGGTTCTTTCACTCCACTAAGAAGCACGGCTATGGAGCAATTAGCACAAATTAAAATGAATGTTTTACTATTTGGTAGAACTGTAAAAAACATATCTTCCATACTATATGCTACACAGAAATACATTTAATTTATCTTAATTGCTTTGATATTGCTTCTTTAGAAGGCTACAGCAGCCTCAACCACCTCTAAAATCAAACTAAACTACCTTTTTAAAGGCTGGAATTAGATTGTTCTCTCATTAATAACTCATTTGCATTCTGTCTTCAGTAACTGTGGTCATACTGACCACCTCTCCACCATGTATTACATCTCCCAACATAGCAATATTCTTTTGAACCACTGTACTGGATATTTCCTTAAATCCCATAATCTGAGGTCCTTTTAAAAGATGCTTTTTCTGTTCTTTCCAGTTTATATTTTCTTTATTTATTATGTGAAGAAAACTCATATAAATCCTTTCTGGGCACCATTATTCCATTAGACCCTTTCTCCATTCAGTGTATTACATTTTTGAATGGTGATGTTCATATATATTGAGTTACAGACTGCCCTTGACTTAGAATATTTTTCCTCAGCAATGTTGGTAGATCATACCACTCTAGTAATATGTGAAAGAGACCAATGGCAAACTGCAAAGGTTGTGCAACACAGTTTTTGTCCATGCCCAAGCAACATGACTAGAATGAAAGCAGACATCAAGACTTTAATGCCATTGGCATCATTATCCAAACTCTAGTCAACTAAGGTAAAAAATATATTGACCCATTGTGGCTGGCTTGTGTTTATGTTTGTTGTTTTGGTTGTTGTTTGATTATTTTTGATTACCGAGGGGCTGTGTGTATGTGTGTGTGTATTTGCATGTATTAGTTATAAGTATATGGCACACCTAAACAAGATGCAGTTGTGCATGTGTAAATCACCTAAATTCTAAATTGTCAGACAGCTATGAGAGGCATTACTTCCTTAACTGCCTCCAGCTCCTTTGGAAATTTCAGAAACAGCCGTTGTTCTGGGCAGGAAATGAGTTCAAAAGCAATGAAGAACACCAATCACACTGTCATCCCCACCATCACACACAAATGTGTGCTTGTGTGTGCATGCACGTGTATGCTTATAGTATTCCAATCAGTCTGCAACTCCATCTACAAATTCTACCTATAGAATTAAACGCTCCAACAAAAACATATTTCTTAGTTTTGCCTTCAAGAAACACATGATCTGGATATACTTCTAGAGATCCATAATACCTCAGTTTCACTTAAAAAAAAAAAATCTCCCTCCCTTAATAACGCAGGTCTTTCAAAGTCATTTCTTCCTGTTACCAAAAGAACTATAATTGCAAAATATCCTTTTCCCTCCCCCTGCACGGATCATCTTTAAACTTTTATATTAATAAAAATCTTCTGTACTTTTTAAAAATTTTGAGATTCGATACATTTCACTCTCACTGAATTGTAAACAGTTCTATTTTCATTCAGCATTTAGATTTTATTAGTTTTTCAAAAAACATTGAATTAACATGCTGAATAATAAAAGAGTCAATAAGATGTTTTCACAAGCTTTGCTTACCAATTTAAAAAAAAGGTTGTTGAAGGGCTGACAGATTGAAGACAGTAATAGTTAATGGACATACAGTGCAGGATAAATTGCATTCTTTGTGGAAATTTATAGCAAATAATTTCTGAAGACCATTTTCATTTGTCAGAGCAAACCATGAGAAAAGATTACAAAAACAAAATAAACTTCTACGTTACTCTTAAATAAAGGATCCAAACAGGATTTTTAAAAGTAAAACTACAGTCAAAGTGAAATGCATAAAAACAAACTTTTTAAATCTGTCGTTTGAAAGAACCACATGTACTTCACTCGCCCTTGAATTCCAGCACCTCATTTTTAACTGCACTTAGTTTACATTTTACTTTCAGAGATTAATCTTTTCTTTTGCTAAGTGCATTGGAAATCATGAGCACTAACTATGTAAATGATGCTAGGAAATGTATCCCCCAAGTATGAAATAAAGCTCTAACTAGATAATGCTAATAAATATTAATATATGGAGATAGCAAAGGAATTTTAAATGATTAAGCTGCCCAAAATAAGAATAATAACATACCTAAAGTCCTCCAGGCACTCATTCAGTATTTTAGGGCTCTACAAATATTAGCAAAAGCAGAGCCTGCAGAAAATTGTATGTCCTAAAGCTTTACAACTTGAATCACCATAAGAAAAGGAATAAGCAGTGGCTACAACTTAACAGGTGAAAGACGGACTTAGTTGGTTAGACCTGGTAATTAATTCTGATAGATATAGCCTACCTTTTTAACTTTCAATAATCAGGTTTTCTTCTTCACAAATTACCATACTTTAGTCATTTTGTGAGCAAAAAGAAAAATAGTATTTTGTAGGTTTTAGGAGTCTCTGGAGAATTTGCTTTTGCCCTAACCACATTACCTATTTTTTCCAGACAACTGGATTATAAATACTGGAGTAAAGGGAATGAGCTGTTAAGCAGAATGTAGAAACCTGTCACCCAAAGCAGAAGTAGAGTGCACTAAGAAACACTCCATGGGTACCTCATGCCTTTGTAGGTTCACAAAGTAAGAGATGAAATGAGTGGCAGATTCCCTAACTCCCTAGCACAAGTCAGCAGCATAGACCAAACATATATTTATTTTTTATTGGTTCCGGTATTTGAAGAATATCATGCCCAAGCCATAACAAATAACATCAATTCAAGGGGGCATTCTCTCTACTGCTCTGTGTTGAGATTGTTTCCAACATACTCTACTATTGCTATCAGGTGACCTGACTGATGACTGGGTCAATGGGTCTTCTGAGAAAGAATTTGTACTAGGCCATAAATGCTTTATTTTCCCTATTAAAGAAGGTGACGGGAATAGATGATGATGACTTGCTTGGATGCCAGATCAATGCTCAGGTTCATCATAAAACCCCTTACCACCACCTCCACCTCAATCCCATCAAGGAAAAGATACAAAATTATACTTTTGTATATGGTGGTAGTATAACAACAAACTCTGTGTATTATCATAAGATAATTTTGCATCTCTGCAAGATTTGAGAGATACGAGTATCCACAGCCATATTAACAATTATCCTGTAGTCTGTGCTGTAAATAAGAAAACTAAGTTGGAGATATTAAAAGTCAGTTTTTTTTTTTTAATCATAAAACTACTGTTGCAGTTTAAATTGCACTTCTTGCTTACGGGGATTATGTAAAACCAATAATAAGAAAATGACCTGAAAACAATTGAGTAGCCGTAGCACGATTGTTACCCTGCTTGCAAAAATCAGAACACAAAAAAAGGGAAAAGGGACTTGTTAGAAGAAGCAGTACAAAGCAAAGAGTCTATAGATGTGATTTCAAGTTATTCAGTGAATTTCTATACAGTGCATAGCTTTCAGCCTCAATAAAAAGCCAATTATTAATCCTGCAATTACCCAGCCTTATCACTACTGCACACACATGCTGACTATGGCTAGAGTTCTAAATGATATTCTTTTTATTAGTATGGCCAAAGGGAAATTTAATTAGAGATACATCTCTTGAATGGACAAGGGAAAATATAAGGATTAACAAATTAATCCTAACATTTAATTACATTAAAATGTTTACCATTCTGTATAGAAAATATTGACACTCTAGCTAACCCCTTTTTAAAATCTGTTCCCTCTTATATCACAGTGAAAACATTATTTCTGAAGGAGAAAAAAAGGTAGGATTTCCTTTCTGCTAGCTTGTGTACTGACTGAACAGGAAGAAATAATCAACCTAGTTTATTCTGGACTCTATCAGTTCCTGACCACATTCCATAAACGCAGGCATTTGGAAGAAAACAAACTGATCCGCAGGTTACAGAAACCAAAATATGTGCTGATGGAGAGATAAGAAACTGTGACTAAATGAATCCAGGTAAGTCTAAAATAGAGTAATGGAAAGAAACCCCAGCAGAATATTTAAAGAGATAGTCATGCTTACATCACAAACCTTTATTAACCAAGCTAACAACTAAATTCTTATGCCATAAATAGTGTAATTTCTGCCTGTTCGATATGGTTTCTTTTTTCTTTCCTTCTCCCTCAACTGCATGTGTGCACAGGTAAGATAATGTGTGTGCTGTTGTGGTGGATTTCTCAGTTGTCTACAAATAAGGCCCAGTTATATGGCTTTAGAACACCTACTCAAACCTGCACATGTGCATGCCGTAACTTTACTATTATTGTTTTGACATTTAAGAAACAGATGGATGTTTTTCACTTTGGAAGCCAAACATCTGTTCTTCAGAATTCTCTTCAGAAGCTGGAGTCTTCTAGCAGGAGCATATTAAATTAAAGAAGCTCTTTACCACCTCACCCCTATTTGTGCCTCTCAATCCAAAATATTTTAAGAAATGGAAAAAGGAAACTTATGAATAAGTTTACAAGCATGAAGACTCTGCTGACATTGATTAAATAAGTCCATACAATGTTCACTGCAAAGTAATCTATGCTAATGCAATTTACTAGTATGAAGGAAGAAGGAAGTTAAGCTTTGAGCTGTGATATATGAAGAGTTGCCTGAGGAATCAGGTAGCCCAGCACTTCAGAAAAATTGCATAATTCCCATGAAAAATAAATTCTGTCTGTTTTTATTAAGAAAAATCTAACCTAAAATGCATATAATCATTTGTGCCTGGTTCTGGCATATTGAATGCCTGGTTAGAAGGGAGAAAATTTCACAAAATGTGCATAGAAGGAATTCTTTTTTGTATTGTTTTGTTTGGGTTTTATTTTGGGAGAGGGCTCTGTTTTGATTTTACTCTGAAAAATAGAAATTGCCAGCTTCATCAAAGAGTAGTTTGCAAAATACAAAATTGTAAAGCCCTCAGAATGTATCTAGTTCATCTGGAATTTGTAAATATATTAACTCCCTATTCTCCAGGGGAAAAATGGTATGTTTTAGACTAATTTTGGATGTAAATTCTAAACAGGTGGACAAAGCAGCAGGAAGCTGATATCAGCCTGCCTGCAGGGGTCTCGCACCGTATAGTTGTAGAAAATGAATCACAGGGATTGGTAGTAAAGGATATCAGATTTTCCAAACCAAGTATTTATATATGAAAAGAGCAGGAAAGCTTAGTAAATTCAAATCCATGGGATTCAAAGCCATGCATCTACAACATATAATCTTACGGACTCACTGCAGGCCACTGACTGTCCAGTGAATAGAAGAATGCACATATTTTTAATTTAACTTTTTAAATGGTATGCTATAGTCTAAGTGTTCACATGATAAAAAACATTTCTTCTTATATACATGCTACACATGTGCCTTGGAATAAAGTTGCTTTTTGATTACCAACAACATGTGTGAGCTTCCTGCTGGTAACACTGTTTGTGACATTGGCAGGAAAAGAGTTCAAATGAAGAGGTGAGGAACTTCACATCCCTCCTAGCATCATATAGAAGAGAACAAGAGAGTCCCTGTGTCATTTTTGAGCACAGTACAAATTGTCCTGAGAATAAGTAACAAATGCTGTTTTTGGTGGCACACTCCCAGTGGGGACATAGATAATTTTTGTGGAATTTCCATTTACTGCTGACATTCCTAGAGATGCCAGGGTTTTTAGTGTTGTTGTTTTTTCCTAGTTCACAATTTGCAGAAAACGTGAGAATTTTAATTTTAAAATGCATTTTTAATGTCTTCAAAAACCTTGGACATTTGATTTTTTAAATGACTTTCGCTTACATGGCAACTTTCAGAATGATGAGTTCATCTGTATCTCCAAAATGTATGTGGGGAAAGATCCTCAGAAACATTTGCCCAGCCTTCTCACAGCCACACTGATTGTCCCGGGTGTTTTGCTCTGTATGACAAGGAATATAATGATAATAATGTAATTAAGATTTACTGAGCATTTACTACTTACAAGGTTCTGGATTAAATGTTTTACATTCATTATCTCACTTAATCCTCACTCTAACTCTGGGGATAGCAGCTTTGTTGTCAGAGACGTCTAAATTCAAGTCTAGCTCTACCAATGACTAGAATGAGTAATTTTAGACAAATTAATTAACTTCTTCAAACTACAGCTTCATCATCTATTTTGTAAAGGGGATAATAATGCTATTATTATTTACAAAATAGATGATGAAGCTGTAGTTTGAAGAAGTTAATTAATTTGTCTAAAATTACTCATTCTAGTCATTGGTAGAGCTAGACTTGAATTTAGACGTCTCTGACAACAAAGCTATAGATGAAACACCTCTTGATGCAAAGTTTACTGACTGTTCTCCAAATTGATCCTTTTAATTTTCTTAATTGCAGTGCAGAGTGTTAACCTGCAAAAGCTCTCTAAAAAAAATTAGTAAGCCCACATTGTTTAACTTCACATGGACATGCTTTCATAAATTCTGGGAAACATTTTCCTCCAGCGGCTTCCTTGACTCCCGTAGGTGATCAGGGTGGTCACTTGGTATTAACTTATCGGTCACTAGGTGTCTAACTTTCTGTTTCTTCTTACTGGACGCTCTTCTCTGGGCAGCTCAGTCAGACAAGACCTAAGATGGCCATGTACACATTCTACTCCTGGTAGTCCTCATCTTAGTAAACAGCTACCCATTCATCCTTGCTTCACCAAAGTCTAGGCTGGCAAGTCATTCTCACAGAGCAGTACTGGATCAGATCAGTTAAAAGTGCTGTTAGTCAGCCTCCCTTTATTATAGATGTGTGTTGGTGGAGTTAGAACAGTTTGCATTCCTTCTCATTGTCAAGGGTCACATATAAAATTTCCTTGGAACTCTATAGAAGACTTCCAACATGGGTTTGATGAAGTAGGGCAAGAAATTATATCACTACTGGGATGCAGAAGAGGATAAGATTCAAAACAAAAGTTTTGCAAATATTTTATCCTTATAAGAATTCTCCCTCATCCACTATCTTGAAGTCTCAAAGTCTCTGAGAAACCCCTTAATTCTTAGACCAGGTTCAAAAGAATTTGTATTGTAAACATGCATATGATGATTCTGCAAACACTCCAGCATGTTTCATATCAGTGACTGGTAGATGTTTCAATTATTTAATATCCTTCTATGTCTGCATCTGTATTATTACATGTACTTATATATCTTTTTAACTTAAATTTGTACCAGTTTCCTCAGTTTATACATCTATTATTTTTTGACTTTTTAATAGTAGCTATTCTGAATAGTGTGAGATAGTATCTCATTGTGGTTTTGATTTGTAATTTTCTAATAATAAGTTATTTTGAGGCCTTTTTCATAAGATTATTGACTACATGTATGTTTTCTTTTGGCAGGTGTCTTTTCAGGTCCTTTGTCCACATTTTATGGGGTTTTTTTCGTTTTTTTTTTTGTTAAATTTGTTTAAGTTTCTTGTAAGATTTACAAGATTTAAATTTAACACATAAGCAACTTCAAAACAGGAAAGATGATAGACTGGATAAAGAAAATGTGGTACATATATGCCACGGAATACTATGCCATCATAAAAATGAACATGATCATGTCTGATATGGTTTGGCTGTGTCCTGCCCAAATCTCATCTTGAATTCCCACATGTTGTGGGAGGTACCCAGGAAGAGGTAATTGAATCATGGGGGAAGGCCTTTCCCATACTGTTGTTGTGATAGTGAATAAGTCTCAGGAGATTTGGTGGTTTTAAAAAGAGGAGTTCCCCTGCACAAGCTCATTCTCTCTTTTTGTCTGCTGCCATTCTTGTAAGACGTGACTTGCTCCTCCTTGCCTTCTGCTGTGATTCTAAGGCCTTCCCAGTCACATAGAACTGTAAGTCCAATTGAAGCTCTTTCTTTTGTAAATTGTCTGGTCTCAGATATGTCTTTATCAACAGCATGAAAACAGATTAATTCAATGTCCTTTTCAGGGGCATGGATGAAGCTGGAAGCCATTATTCTCAGCAAACTAACACAGGAACAAAAACTAAACATGGCACGTTCTCACTTATAAGTGGAAGCTGAACTATGAAAACACATGGACATAGGGAGAGAAACAACACATACCAGGGCCTGTTGGGGGAGGGAGGTGAGGAAGAGCATTGGGAAAAAGAGCTAATGTTTATCATGTTAATACCTAAATAATGGGTTGATAGGCACAGCAAACCACCATGGCACACATTTACCTATGTAAGAAACCTGCACATCCTACACATGTACCCCAGAACTTAAAAAACAAAATAAAATAAAAAAGAAGAAATATGTTAAATGGCATAAAAATATTCCTTACTTGTTTGATCAGCATTAAAATGTTAGAATAATATTAAAGAAAATTGAATAATTTCAACTAATTACTTAATTGAATTCAATAAATTTAATATTGAATGAGTAAGGAAAAATAAAATGACAGTAAATACTCATTGTTAAAATAATCAGAGTTATATTTTACTGAAAAAATATGGAAAATAAAAGTCTTTTTTTAAAACCAAGTATCTTCTACTTTTATTAAGAAACTTCCTTCTCTTTAGATTGTCATTATCCATTTTATTTCTTTTCTGGGGTTTTTCTTGAAGTATATAGAACTCATTCTACTAGAGTTACTAATGTGTCAACATTTTCATCCTTTTTGAGAGGTTTATAAATCAGCCATAAAATATGTGATGATGGTGTAAACTTGGCATATATTCTTAGTGAGAAACATTATTTTTTTCACATTTTTAAAATGAAGTAGTTTGGCTGCTATAAACCTACACAGGGGCAAAATATAAATGTTTTCCAACTCTATTTGTGTTACACCCTCTTCCTAAAAAGATTTGTTCAACCAAAAGGAAAGAGGAAAATCAGAGACAGTTCAAAATGACAGCTTTAGGGAAGTCATTACAAGCTTGTTCTGTCAAAGATTTTTGTGTTAATAGCTTCATGTATACATCAATGCATACATAATAATAACTTTAGAACTTATTCAACTCCCACCTAAGGAACAATCTAGAGAAAACATGGAAAACACATTCAATAGACAACAGGCAGCATACAAGCTGAGATATTTATGTAAACATTATTACCATGGAAATTTCTTCTCCTCATTGCCTACATTTTTGTTATCAAAGCTCACTGAATATAGTTAATAAACAAGAAGATAACATAACAGAAGTGGCAACATGTTGCCAAAAAAGAACAATATGGATAGATCACTCACAGATCTGCCCAACATCTACAGAGAAGTCTCTACACAATGCCCCTACTCCTTGAATGGGACAAAAGGATACAAGGGTGTGATTGTCACTGTTGTGTTACATATATTAAACCTAAGGAAAGATTCAAGTTATATTTCATTTTATCATCCTGAAATACAAAGACATTCCACAAATAATAAATACTGAGAATAACTTTCTTATATCCAGCTTTCTCATATTTTCATATAAAAAAGCTTTCATTGAAGTATTGTACACCTAAATATTAAAAAGCAATTACAAAGAATTAAGACATATATTTGCCATTTCCTTTTTTCCACTTGTAGAGTAAAAAGAGTCCAAATAGTAATAAATAAAAGAAATGTTACAGTGTTACCACATAGCTGATGATAAAAAACTAGGAATAATAGAGTAAATCTGCAGAATTTGGAGAAATTCACGTTTGTATCCTCTCTCTTTTACATTTCAAAGGGGACACAGGAGTGTGAATCTACAAAGAACATAACAAACTTAGAAGAAAAAAACAAACAACCACATCAAAAAAGTGGGTGAGGGATATGAACAGAAACTTCTCAAAAGAAGACATTTATGCAGCCAACAGACACATGAAAAAATGCTCATCATCACTCACCATCAGAGAAATGCAAATCAAAACCACAATGAGATACCATCTCACACCAGTTAGCATGGCAATCATTAAAAAGTCATGAAACAACAAGTGCCAGAGAGGATTTGGAGTAATAGGAACACTTTTACACTGTTGGTGGGACTGTAAACTAGTTCAACCATTGTGGAAGACAGTGTGGCAATTCCTCAAGGATCTAGAACTAGAAATAACATTTGATCCAGTCATCCCATTACTGGATATATACCCAAAGGATATAAATCATGCTGCTATAAAGACACATGCACATGTATGTTCATTGCGGCACTATTCACAATAGCAAAGACTTGGAACCAACCCAAATGTCCATCAATGATAGACTGGATTAAGAAAATGTGGCACACATGCACCATGGAATACTACGCAGCCATAAAAAAGGATGAGTTCATGTCCTTTGTAGGGACATGGATGAAGCTGGAAACCATCACTCTCAGCAAACTATCACAAGGGCAAAAAACCAAACACCACATGTTCTCACTCACAGTTGGGAATTGAACAATGAGAGCACTAGGACACAGGAAGGGGAACATCACACACTGGGGCCTGTCATGAAGTTGGGGGAGGGGGGAGGGATAGCATTAGGGGATATACCTAATGTAAATGACGAGTTAATGGGTGCAGCACACCAACATGGCACATGTATACATATGTAACAAACCTGCACGTTGTGCACAGGTACCCTAGAGCTTAAAGTATAATCATAAAAAAAGAATATTAACTTAAAAAAACAATAATTCTCTAAGCAAATTTCTTCATTCTTTTTCTTTTTTTATCTATGATTTTAAGTTTAGAGGTATATGTGCAAGTTTGTTACATAGGTAAACTTGTGTCATGGAGGCTTATTGTACAGATTATTTTATCACCCAGGTATTAGGCATAGAACCCATTAGTTATTTTTTCTGATGCTCGCCCTCCTCCCACCCTCCACCCTCCACCTTCCGACAGACCCCAGTGTCTGTTGTCCTCTATGTGTCCATGTGCTCTTATCATTTAGCTCCCACTTATAAGTGAGGACATGTGAATTGGGTTTTCTGTTCCTGCATTAGTTTGCTAAGGATAATGGCCTCCAGCTCCATCCATGTCTCTGCAGAGGATATGAGCTCATTCTTTTTTTATGACTGCATAGTATTCCATGGTGTATGTTTCACATTTTCATTATTCGGTCTATCGTTGATGGATATTTAGGTTGATCCCATGTCTTTGCCATTGTGAATAGTGCTGCAGTGAACATCCAAGTGCATGTGTCTTTATAACAGAATGACCTATATTCCTTTGGATATATACCTAGTACTGGGATTGGTGGGTGAAATGGTATTTCTGTCATTAGGTCTTTGAAGAATCACCACACTGTCTTCCACAATAATTGAACTAATTTATACTCCCACCAACAGTGTATAAGCATTACTTTTTCCCCATAACCTTGCCAGCATCTGTTCCTTTTTGACTTTGTAATAATAGCCGTTCTGACTGGTGTGAGATGGTGGTTTGGATTCGCATTTCTCCAATGTGGTTTTGATGTGCATTTCTCTAATGATCAGTAATGTCGACATTTTTTTTTCATAGGATTATTGGCCACATGTATGTCATCTTTTGGGAAGTGTCTATTCATATGCTTTGCTCACTTTTTTAACGGGGTTGTTTGTTTTTTTTATTGGAAATTTGTTTAGGGATCTCACATATTCAATAAAACATTTAGTGCCTGACAAGAAAATCACCAAAAAGTTTTCTGAAACATTTCACGAACTTCACAGAGATTATATTTTACTTCCAAGGAATGCCAGTTTAGTTTACCAATAATATGCTTCATGAATATTGACTTTTATATTTCTGCTCTAGAAAATGTCCTCCCTACTAAAAGCATAGGAAAGTAAGGAAATCCTTGATGGAGGGTAACATTACCTAAAGGCAGAAGGAAAGAAGTTTCCTAGTATAAGACCAATTCTTTGTATCTCAGAGGACAGATAAGATATTTCACATGATTTTCCAGATAATTTTTGACTTGTTCTCATTTCATGATGAATCAACCATTTCAGAATCACAGGATTCTAGTCCCTCACCACATATCATTCATTAGTGAAATTCCATAGTCAACTCCATAATATCTGGTGTACTACACATAAATAATTTTTGAGGGTTATATAAAAATAATTCTGATTTAATATTTAACTTGCTATGATCTATAAAATTTCTGACAAACAAAAGAACTTTAATAATGTATTCATCCTATCAGATTTGTTTTACTCTCTCTTTTTTTTCATAAGACAAACACTTATGTTTATAGTACAAAAAATAGTCAACTTGTTTTTTATTTTGTTTTTCTATGGAAGATCTGATACCAAGACTCTTTGCGGGTTATAGAGACTACTTCAACTTTGTGGGCTTCGAATGGGAAAATTATATTAAATGACTTCCAAAGTAACTTACATCAACTATACTTGCTTTCTGTCATTGAACTTCTCTTATAAGTTTATGAAAGACAAGAGAAGTCGTATGTATGCCTATAATGTACAAAGCCTTGTACATATAATAGTTAATGTAAAGGAGAGAGAAAATAGTATGGCAGGAAAGGGGACCCTGAGCAATTGAGCCACTTCATCTAACTTATCTGTGCCTTCAGTGCCAAATCACATATATAATACTTTCATTTGATGATGGAGTGCTACTATGCACGACCAACTTTAAGACTTGGTTTGTCAGATTAAACCCAATTAATGATGGACAACTCTGGTTACATGGTAACATGGTGGACCCATGGTTAAGTGTTCACTCTCTAATAAAGTCCAGTAGCAGGGCAAACCTGTTGCTCAAAAGGAGAGCAGTTATCTCTAGAGGAGGACAGAACTTTGCTTCAATATCCCAAGGGCCTGCACTGCAATTAACCCATAAAGGCCTGCCAAAGCCTCGAAAAAGCATCCCTAGCTATCATTGACATGTCAAGCACCATTGGCCCTGCTGGGTTATATGGTCAAAAAGGCAGAGCAGTTTACACAGCAACCTGGACCTGTTGCAGAGCCCTCTCTTGACCTGAGCTCCACTTGAAACAAGCAGCTTTTTGGGTCACTTAGTAAATGGGCTGGAGTAACACACCCAAATAAGGAATATGTTGCTACCCAAATTGAAAAAGGACCACTAAGTATAGCCACCCCCTCCCCTTTTTTTTTTGGTACCTACAATCATACCTCTAGAAAATAGATTCATCTCGTTTTCTTTTCTTTCTATTTTTGTTTTGTTTTGTTTTGTTTCTTGAGACAGAGTCTTACTCTGTTGCCCAGGCTGGAGTGCAGCTTCATGATCTTGGCTCACTTCAACCTCTGCCTCTTGGGTCCAAGCAAATCTCCTGCCTCAGCCTCCCAAGTAGCTGGGACCACAGGTGTGCGCCACAACTCTGGCTAATTTTTGTATATTAGTGGAGATGGGATTTTGCCATGTTGTCCAGGCTGGTCTCGAACTCCTGGCCTCAAGTCATCTGTCTGCCTCGGCCTCCCAACGTGCTGGGATTACAGGCATGAGCCACCGCGCCCATCCAGATTATCTCTTTCTTTAAGTGGAAACTGAATTTTATAGGGTGTAAGTACCTTACTCTGGTTCATATAGATAGGAAAGAGCAGAACTTAGTCTGAACACAAGATACATTTTGTTCTTTTGAAAGGTTGTATATTTTCAATTACTCTTTTCCCTTGTACCCTTTACCCTCTCCAACTTTTAGAGAAACTAGAGAATTATGATAACACTTCAGGAAATGATAAATATCAGCTTAACACATCGTGTGTGTGTGTGTGTGTGTGCGCGCGTGTAAACTGCCATGCTAGGTACTGTAGTTGCAGCAAATACAAATAAAATAAGTATATGCCTTTAGTATTGTCATGTATTTTATTGATAATTTACCACACGTCAGGCCTACACTTGGTACAGGGAATAGTAATATTATTAAAAGACCATAGTTTCTATCTTCAAGAAGCTAAGTCTAGTGTATGGGCAAATATGCAAACTAAAATCACATCTTAGTTAATTGGTATTAAATTGGCATTAAAAATTTTTATTTGAGCAAAAGGTCATCTGTATTAAAAGACAAAGAAAAGTGATTAAAAATTGCTAATGTTATAAGGATTATAAGTAGCTCAGTATTACTGGGTGTAGGTACATGGAGGAAAGACCAAAATGAGCTAGACAGACAGGCAGGGACCAGATCATAAAGGGCTATGCATGCAGTACTGATTAGAAGGCTTGAAATATTTTGAGCACAGGGGTGGGAAAATGATTATAGAATTTTGAAATTGAAAATAATATTGTTTTACAGAAATGAGGAGGTTGGCTTTGAAGACATGATCTGCTATAGGTAGACTGTGCCCCATACAGCAGTTAAAAAGGCATCATTGGAAAATTCTTTGATACTGTTCTATTGGCAGAGTGAGGTCTATGTATTCTCCTCTGAATCCGAGAAGTGAAAAGGAAATAAAAGTTGGTAGGCTAATGTAATCACCCAGTCAAGATTATTGTGTGAGCCATACCTAGTACAGTAGCCTTAGAAATAGAAAGAAGGTCTGGGCGCGGTGGCTCACACCTGTAATCCCAGCACTTTGGGAGGCCCAGGCAGGTGGATCACAAGGTCAGGAGATCAAGACCATCCTGGCCAACATGCTGAAATCCCGTCTCTACTAAAAATACAAGAAATTAGCCAGGTGTGGCAGTGCATGCCTGTAGTCCCAGCTACTTGGGAGGCTGAGGCAGGAAAATTGCTTGAACCCAGGAGGTGAAGGCTGCAGTGAGCTGAGATCATGCCACTGCACTCCAGCCTGGGCAACAGAGTGAGACTCCAATTCAAAAAAGAAAGAAAGAAAGAAAGAGAATAGAAATAGAAAGAGGGTATTAGGTATGAGAAATGTTTAAGACATAAAGCTTAAAACATTCAAGAAACATGTAGTTTGGTGGCAATAGACTTGTAGATAACAATTTATATTGAAAATCAGAATGTAATGAAACTATGGTACAGTCATAAACACTGTGCCTTGGAGCATAGAGCAGACATCGTTGGTGCACGATCCATATCCCTTCTGTCCTTTACTTTCCAGTCTTGCAAATGGTATCCACTGTCAATTCCCAGCCTTAGGACTTTCTCAAATCTCTTCTGCAGAACAAGCTGGAAATACTCCCAAATTAATGCCACCAACATTAGCATTAATAGCACATAAGAGTTTGGCAAATAACACATAGGAGTTTCAGGATAAATTCTACAGTATCCTCATGCCTTAGATATGATAGTACCAGGATTTTTTTTATTCTCTCTTCCAAAATTTCCTAGAGAGACTGAGCCCTAATAGACTGCAGTGATAACCAACTCATTAACACTCATTTTTTCTCCTTCTATAGCCCCCACAAGTGATTTATGGGATTACCTGTCAACAAACTACTTTCTCTCTAACCTCAGGATCATCCTCTGAAAATCTGAATGAACCTATAACAGATAAAGAGATTAAATTAGTAATTTTTAAACTTTCCACAAATAAGAGTTCAAGTGTGGACAACTTCATTGGTACGGTGTATTAAACATTTAAAGAAGAACTGATACCAACTTTTATCAACTCCTCCAAGAAATATAAGAGGGCAGAATCCTTCTCAACTCATTCTATGAGTATTACCCTGATACAAATATCAGACCGACATCACAAGGAAAGAAAACTGCAATATCTCCTATGGATGTGAATATCTCATGAGGAAATATATATTTATATAATATTATATATTAATATTATTATATTATATATATAATATTAGATATTAATTTATATAATATCTCATGAGGAAATATATATTTATATAATATTATGATAATATCTCATAGGGAAATATACTTAAATCTCTTTATGAATAACATAAAAACCCTCAACAAAATATTGCAAACCAAATCTAGTGACATATAAAAGGAAATACGGACCATAAACAAGTAGGCTTTGTACCAGGAATGCAAGATTGGCTTATCATCTGAAAATCAATTAATGTAATACATCAGGTTAGTAGAATGAAAGACAAAATGCATAATCATCTCAACAGACATAGAAAAGCATTTGACATATCTAACATCTTTCATGACAAACATCCTTAGCAAACTTACGATCAAAAGGAACTATTTCAATCTGTTAAAGGACACCTACAAAACAACCCACACTAACATAACACATAATGATGAAAGACTGGATGCTTTCCCTCTGATTTTAGGAACAAGATAATGATATCTAGTTTCTTCTGTTTACGTTGTACTGGAGGTCCTAGCTGGGGCAGTGAATTCTAATCTCAACAAAGCTGTTATTAGAAAGAAATACATCCAGTAAAATTTAACATCCTATTTTTTAATTTTAAAAAGCTCTCACTGAAGTACACACTATGCCTCTATGATAAAGGCAGTCTTGCAAAGTTCAGCTGACACCATAATTGAAATATTCTAAGAATAGATACCAAGCAAGAATGCCCACTGTCACACTATTATTCAACAATGCACTGGAAACAAACTCAGTTTATTAACAGATAACCTGACACTATTTTACATGTAAAGTTGTGAGAAACTACAATGAAGCGGCTACAAATGAAAAGCAAATCTAGCAGGGCAATATTCCAACAACAATTATATTTCCATATACTTGTGGCATAAATTTAAAAAGTGAAATTTAAGAAATACTATTTTCAGTATCATCAAAATCATAAAATATGTAGGAATAAATTTAACAAAATACAGCAAAGATATCTGAAATTAAAATTACAAAATGCCATTTAGAGAAATCAGAAACCTAAATTAATAGATATTCCATAAGCATGAACTGGAAGATGTAATATAATTAAGATTTTACCTTTTTTCTAATTTAATCCATGTTTTAAGCAATCCCAATCAATATCCATATCTTTGTAGAAATTAACAAGCTGATTTTATAATTTATTAAAAAAAATGCAATTGACCTAGAATAGCAAAAATATTTTTGAAAAGGAAAATATAGTTGAAAGACTAACACTTTCTGATTTCAAGACTTGCTATAATATTACAGTGATAAGCCGGTGTGTTATGGGTTTAAGGATAGATAAGTGGATCAAAAAAACATGCACATTCTAAAAGCAGAACAGTGCACTTGAGTTTTGGCAAATGTGCCAAAGCAAGTCATCAAAGAAAAAAAAACCTTTTCAACAAATGTTGCTGGAGCACTGGATAAATGTACAGAAAAAATACATCAAGACGCCCCCTCACATCATAAACAAAAATCAATTTGAGAGGATTTGTAAATTTAAACATTAAAGCTAAAACTTTGAAGTTTTTAGAAAAAAAAATATTTTGCAACTGGTGGTCAGCAAAATTTCTTAAACAGGATGACAAAAGCAATAATCATGAAAGAAAACAGGATAAAAATATTTTCTCCATTTAAAAAAATTTAGCAAAAAACACCATTGAAAAATGAGTAAGCAAGCTACTGGGAGACAATACTGATAATACATATGTATCTTCAAAATATTTATATACAAAATATATATAAGCTCTTACAAATCAATAACAAAATACAAATCAATGCTAAAGACAAACAACTTAATGGATTTCAGAAGATACTTCACAAAAAAAGAAATAATTAGTAACCACATGAAAAATTTATGGCAAACTGAAATCACATAATACCACTTTAAACATTCTAAAATAGCTATAATTTAGGCTGGGCGTGGTGGCTCACACCTGTAATCCCAGTACTTTGGGAGGCTAAGGTGGGCGGATCACTTGAGGTCAGGAGTTCAAGACTAGACTGGCCAACATATAGTGAAACCTGGTCTCTAATAAAAAATACAAAAATTAGCTGGACGTGATGGTGTGCATCTGTAGTCCCAGCTACTTGGGAAACTGAGGCAGGGAATCACTTGAACTCAGGAGGCAGAGGTTGTAGTAAGCTGAGAGTGAGCCGCTGCACTCCAGCCTAGGCAACAGAGCGAGACTCCGTCTCTCAAAAAAAAAAAAAAAGCTAAAATTTAAACTCTCGAAACCAATTTAATGAGAATATAGTGCAACTGGAGCATTCCCATATTGTTGATGAAAACATAAAATGATGCAAGTTCTTTGGAAAATTGGCAATTTCTCATGAAATTAATGTACAACTACCCTACGGTCCAGCGTTTCAATTCCTAAAGCAATGGAAATATAAGTCTGTAAGCCTGGATGTGGTAGCTCACACCATGGCCCAGTTTTTTGGTTCTCAATGTAATGAAAATATAAATCTGTAAGTCTGGACATGGTGACTTACATCTGTAGCCCTAGAACTTTGGGAGGACAAAGTGGGAGGATTGCTTGAGGCCAGGAGTTCAAGACTAGCCTGGGCAACATAATGAGACCCCATCTCTACAACAAATAATTTATAAAAAATAAATACATAATAACACATAAACTAGAATGTTTAGAGTAGCTATATTCATAATAGCTAAATATTGCAAATAGCTCCAAGTTCCAAGAGAACAGAAAGAATGCTGACATATTCTTGCAATTGCAATCACTAGTCTCAATAGAATAGAATGAACTATCAAATCATCTTATGTCATAGTTTAAGTCTGCCAGGAAGCAAATACTAAAGAAGTAGGGCTACAAAAATGTATTGCTATGATCTGAATGTGTCCCCTCAAATTAGTGTGTTGAAAACTTAATCCTCAATGCAACAGCATTGGGAGGTGGGACTAACAGGAGATATTTAGGTGGTGAAGGGATCTGCCTTCATGATGGAATAATGTCACTCTAAAATGGGCTGGCGTAAGTGGTTTTCTCTCTCTTACCCTTGCACCTTCTGCCATGTAAGGATGCAGTAAGAAGGCCAGCACTGATACCAGTAGCTTCATCGTAGGCTTCCCAGCCTAGAAATACATTTCTGTTCTTTTCGAATTACCCATTCTTCTATAGAAGCTCAAAATACATTAAGACAGAGAGTAATACCTGAAGAAAGAGAAGAGAGAAAATATGACTGACCAGGACCCCTCTTGCTGTCATGCAGTCCTGAAGGTCTCTGCCAGTCCACTGGGGAGATTCAATCAAAGATTACCCATAAAAGGGGCCTTGCAGTGGGTGTAAATGTTGAGACTCTTATACTAAGACTTTGCTTAGTCATTGCCTAGAGGCATCCTGAAGTGCAACACAGCTAACTACAATTCTTGCAGCTTGGCAGTGAGTTCTTTCTCTAAGGGGGATCAGAGCACGAAATTTGTGTTTTACACCCAACAGTGTGGATGAACCTGAACGTCATTATTCTAGTAAAAGAAATTAGATGTAAAAGAGGCTATATTGTATGATTCCTTTCATATGCCATGCAAAATCAGGCATTTCTACATATATAGAAATCAGAATAATGTTTTTCTTTGGAAGATTGAGAATTGACTGGAAGAGGGCATGAGAGAACTTTCTGGAGTAATGAACATTTTCTGTATCGTGATCGGAGTACCAGATACATGAGTGTGTTCATCAAAAGTCAGGTAAACTGCACACTAAAGTGCTACAAATTTACTTCAATTTGAAAAATAGCTATTTAACCACTGCTCCTCCCTACTCTACATACAAAAGATACAAGCACTAGAAACCTAAAATAACCATCGAAATCACCTATAAGTCTCTACTCATTTACACTTACTGATACTTTGTTGTTGTTGTTGTTGTTGTTGTTGTTGTTGTTTTGAGGCGGACTTTCACTGTGTCACACGGGCTGGAGTGCAGTGGCACGATCTCGGCTCACTGCAACCTCTGTCTCCCAGGTTCAAGCAATTCTCCGGCCTCAGCCTCCTGAGGAACTGGGATTACAGGCATGCACCACCACACCCCGCTAATTTTTGTATTTTTAGAAGAGAAGGGATTTCACCATGTTGGTCAGGCTGGTCTCCAACTCCCGACCTCATGACCCACCTAGGCCTCCCAAAGTGTTGGGATTACAGGCGTGAGCCACTGCACCCTGCCCTGATAGTTAATTTTTAGGGTAACTGGGATTGAGCAAAGGTTGTTGAATTTTGTCTGGCATTTCACTGAGCATGACGTGTGTGTTTGTGAGTGTGCGTGTGTTTGTGTATATTTTCTAGGCGTGTGTTTTTATACAATTCTATGTATTAGGGTGGTGCAAACTTAATTGAAGTTTTGGCACTAAAAGTAATGGCAAAAAACACAATTACTTGTGCACCAGTCTAATACATAAACACGGTTCAGTGTACATCTCTAATATAAATTACAAACTTTAAATAAGTTCAGGTATATCTACAAAGAAGATATGGAAAACTTATTTTGAGGTCTTCATGAACACACAGCGAGGAGCTCATACGTGGGTTCCTGTACTAAAATATTCCGTACCCAAGTTATTTTTATTAAAGTAACACATGTTTAGGGTTCATGTATAGGAACAGCTCTGGCCACATTCCACTCAGCCTTCTGCTCTGCTTCCCAAAGGAAAGTACTCCTACACTATTATGGTAGATATAAATTTAGTTCTTTTTCTTTTTTCTCTTGAGATGCAGATGGAGTCTTGCTCTGTCTCCCAGACTGGAGTGCAGTAGTGTGATCTTGGCTCACTGCAGCCTCTGCCTCCTGGGTTCAAAAGATTCTCCTGCCTCAGCCCCCTCCAGAGTAGCTAGGACGACAGGTCCATGCCCCGCTACATTTTGTATTTTTAGTAGAGATGAGGTTTCACCATGTTGGCCAGGCTGCTCTCAAACTCCTGACCTCAAGCAATCCACCTGCCTCCCCCTCCCAAAGTGCTGAGATTACAGGTGTGAGCCAACGTGCCCAGCCAATTTAATTCTCTTATACCAGTACTCCTGTCCTGGATTTTTTCCCACCTATAATCCTAATGTAATTTTTAGATTAAATAGTTATTGTTTATACTATTTTAAATATATAAACATATTATAATGCTTAAGCCGAGTGACTTAATAGCATTTTTTTTCTTTCCTGTATCATTAGTAGTCTTTCCTATGTTAAAAATTGCCCTATTTGTATGTGTTTGCCTATTTATTTCTATAATAATCAGTTCTTCCTAATGAGCTAGGAGGTGGAACTCAACTCAGGAGATGGGACTTGACTCCGAAGGTGGGGCTCAGACACTAGATCAAACTGAGGACTAGCTAAAGCAGAGACAGGACAAAAGCAGCTTTCCATAGGACATATCCATCAGTGTGTGATCTCAGTTTACCACTGCAATGGCAACACCCAGAAGTTATGGCTCTTTTCCATGGCAATGACCCAACTCCCTGGAAGTTTCCACACTTTTCCTAGAAATTTCTTCATGACCTGCCCCTTAATTTGCACATAATTAAAAGTGGGCATTAATATGACTTCAGCACTGGCTCCGAGCTGCTGCCCTGGGCACAACGCCCGTGGGGTAGCCCTGTTCTGCAAGGGGCAGTAGCTCTGCTCCTGCTGTCACTTCAATAAAAGTTGCTGGACCGGGCGCAGTGGCTCACGCCTATAATCCTAGCACTTTGGGAGGCTGAGGAGGGCAGATCACCTGAGGTCAGGAGTTTGAGACCAGCTTGACCAACATGGAGAAACCCTAACTCTACTAAAAATACAAAATTAGCTGGGCATGGTGGTGCATGCCTATAATCCCAGCTCCTCAGGAGGCCGAGGCAGGAGAATCACTTGAACCCGGGTGGCAGAGGTTTTGGTGAACCAATATCACACCATTTCACTCCAGCCTGGGCAACAAGAGTAAATCTCCGTCTTTTTTTTTTTTTTAAAAAAAAAGTTATCACCACCAGCTCACCCTTGAATTCTTTCCTGGGAGACTGCAAGAACCCTCCAGGCTAAGCCCAAAATTTGGAGCTTGACTGCCTTGCATCACTGTTACATCCAGTAGACTAAATATAATTTTTAATATATTCAGGTGTCCTATATAATTTACCACTTAAATTTATTTGCAGAACTCTCGTTCCTAAAACCTCATATTTTCCTGATACAATATAAATTGGTTACTCTTTTGCTCTACCACATAGTTCTTGTCCTGGAATTTTCCTGCTCAGTCTACTTTATCTTTCCAATTTTTGTGTTGGATTCCCAGTTTCTTTGGTTTTGTGTCTTGTCCTTTCTTGTTTAACTTTCTCACCGTGGTAGATTCCTGTTAAACTGTGCAAAGTCAGTAATTCTTTTTGGAGAACTTGTGTATCTGATAATGTCTTTATCACATATTCACATTGAATTGATATGTTTTCTCAATAAGGAATTATATGATACATC
This sequence comes from Papio anubis, assembly GCF_008728515.1. NCBI lineage: Eukaryota > Metazoa > Chordata > Mammalia > Primates > Cercopithecidae > Papio > Papio anubis. The sequence continues at coordinate 77,575,757 of NC_044976.1, read as the reverse complement.
TAAATTTCCCTCAGAATTTTGAAATGATTACTCTGTCTTCTAGCTGCCAATATTTGTGTTGAGAGTCTGCTGACTGTATGAAAACTTTATGAGAAACATATTATTTTTTTTCTCTCTGTAGAAGTAATCTGATACGAACATCTATATGTTTTGGTTAGCAATTCCACTAACTTACATGCATCTATTCTTATATACCTGCCTTCTCCCCTGTTTCAATTAATTGTCTGTGCTCCCATGTAAGGCAAACACTACTACTTCATTTATTGATTCATTTTTTCACTCATTTATTTGCTTATTTTTTGCCTGGCAAGTATTTATTGTGTGTCTATTTTATGCCTATAACCTAATTCTATTCTTGATAAGATAACAACTACAAAAAAATCTCTACCCTCATAGATCCTTATTTGAAGGCCTGAGGAAATAATAAATGCAAAATAATTACATTAGATAGTAAACGAAAGCATTATAAACACCACCCTTTTTACCTTTTAAGAAGTTTGCTTCTGAAACCAATTCCTTTGTCTCTTTCATCATCAGCCTCAGTATCTACTGAATAATTTCTATGAGCAAGTAAACACTCTATATTGCAGATTAAAAATAAATTCTTATACTTCATTCCCCTTTACTTATTGCCACATTTCTCTGTTCCCTTTTAGAGCAAAACTCCTATAATTTGTGGTCTCTATTCACTGTCATCACTTTCTCCCTTTCTCATTTCTTTTCACTCCATCACCTCATAAAACTGCTATCATCAAGACCCCCTGTTGTCAAAACTAATGGATGATTCTTAATCCTGTTGTCACCTCCATTTAGCATTGGAAATAGTTGATCATTTCTTCTTTTTGAAATACTTTCTTGACTGGACTTTTGGAATACCACTCTTGTTTTCCCCAATCTCACCAACAGTTCCTTCTTAGTCTGACTTGCTAAGTATCCCTAAATGCTGGTATGACCCATGACTGAATCCTCAGCCCACATCTCTTCCCCAGATGAACTCACTTAGTTTCATGTTTAAATGTTATCTGAGTGATAATGAATTCCAACACCATTTAACCAACTGTCTATCTGTGACACCTTCTCTACAATTATCAACCATAGTAACTAATAGCAACTGAATATTTCTTATGAGTCAGAAACTGTTCTAGGAACATTTAGAACAGAATTAATACATTTAGTTTCCCAAGAACTCTTTTTACACACTATGAAATTGAAGCACTGTGTACTTAATTCAGTTTTTAATATTATATAGCTAATAAGTCATCCACCCAAATTTAAACCCGAACCATCTGGCTCTACCTGCCTGTGTTCTTACTCATTACACTATGTTCCTTTTGGCTGGTTAAAGCTGGCATTTCAGACTAAATACAGGAAGACATTTAATCTAAATCAGATTTGTTTTTAGTAGGAACCTTGCTGTATGTAGGTATATTTAGGTATAAATATACATCTAGCATTTGAAGATTATACAGATACATACTCAGGGCAGCAATCAGGTAGCAGTTGATTTCTCAGACAGACAACAAATGTACACTCTTCTAAAATATTATTTTCTCTACTTTTCTGTTTTCATTCAGTTGAAAATGTGATCACAATGAATATTAATGTTGAGGAATTGGGAGAGAAGAAGGAAAAACTTAGAGCCAGCAGTGGAGGTAGAAGACATGCTTATAAATACAAAGGCTAAAAACCTGCTATAGATGTAAATGAAATGACTATCAAACATAAATTAACTATTTCCATCAGCTTGTTGATGAATGCAATAGAAGATCACAATAGTAAGATAAAAGTATTTCTACAGAGTAAATGAACATGTTTCTTGCTTCACCTGATATTTGCTATTGAGTTCGTATAATGTGGAATGATATCACAACTGAAATAGTAATAAACTGTATCAATAACCGAAAGCAGCACAAATTGAGTACAAATAACATGAAAAGAGAGAGTCACCAGTTCCCTTAGTCAATAAAGATCACAGCTTTTCAGATCATGCTTGAATTGCAGTTATTAATCACACTGCCCACTTACAGCAGACAATATTGTGCTGCTGATGATTGATAATCATCTTGGGCATAGCGTCAGCTTTTCTATGAACCAGGAAGACTTGGGCCATATTTTTGAGACATCACAGATTGTTGGAATCTGCACTTCAATACATGCTCAAATCAGTTAGTTTTTTATTATTATTGAATATATTGGGAGAAAACAACTGAAGAACAATTCTTTAGGTTTCTTAGGTCATTTTTGTAATTCAGGTGAATTTATGACACATTGATCATGAACATAAAAGTTATTAGAAGCAATTGTTCTATAATAAAAATTGAGTGCACATAATGTGGTTATAGCAGAAACATCTGCCACTCATGCAGACATCATTCTGTAAACTCATGTAACTAACTCTATTTTCCTTTCTGATTGTATCAGGGTAGCTTGCGGCATGACAGTGATTTGAGTGACAGGCATCCACCCTGGCACAGGGTGATGCATACTTAAGTTTTGTTTATGGGAATCATCCCTCCTTGAAAAATGTAAATTTTTAAATTGGTTTTTATTGAAAAGAGGTATATAAGGAAGCAGTGTTGTTGCCTTCAACCCTTAAAATGTCAAAGTTATTATAATAGTCTCCAGCTTTCATAAAAATTTTACTAACTTTTTAAATTGACTTTTTGGTTTTGTAATGAAAAAGAACATGAATTATTTAAAAGTTTCAGACAGTTTTTATTTAAAAATATTAGAATACCGTAAAATGCAAAAGACAATGTTCAAGAAAAAGCATAATATTCACTACATTTAAAGAGGTTAACATCCTCGCATCTACTTCCTCAGAAACAGCCAAAGTCATTTTTAAATTCTAGAGTTACAATGACAACAAGTATATATATATATACGTGTGTGTATATATATATATAACTATAGTAAAATATATGTTACAGATTACTTATGAAAAGTGTTAGCATGTTAGATTTGGAAGGGACTTTTGAGGACATCCTATGTTGATGCTGGAAACAACATGGAAATCCCTCAATGATATTCCTGTCTGAAGGTCCTCCAGCATTTGTTCATCCACTTCACAGGAAATTTCTAACTTCATAAGGCAATATTCTGCATTAGAATATCTCTTGTTTTAGAAAGAACTCATATTAAGCCAACATTTATCTTGTCTCCACTTTCAAAGAGACACCCTCCTAAGCTACACGGCATGAGAAACTACTTTACAATACAGAGTCTTAAAATTTGCATAATTATGTGAAATAATATTTTGATGTTGCAGTGTAACCAGCTAATTCAATTGTTTATATGAATATCATAATAAAATATGTTAACAAATATGACTCAAAAGCATTTTTGGTAAAGTAATTGCGATGTCTTTATATACTCAAATGACTTTTATCAGAATAAATCAATTCCCAATTTGGTCAGAACTGTGTGAAGGAAACAAAATGCAAGTGGGAAAAAGATGCATGTGAATTTGATTTCTGCAGTTTCTTTTCAGTCCTGTTTGACTGTATCTTCATTCCCTTACCATGTAGCAGATGTAATGGGTCATATATCTAACACTATAAACAGCTTTCCACCACCAGAGCTGCCATGTAGGTGAAATGTGTTCCCTTGCCAATAAACTCATGCTTTCTCTTCAGTTATACCAATCTGTAAGTTGACTTTATACATTATGTATTTATTTGTCAAGCTGTTTATTGATTTGTGATGAGAAGAAAGAATTTTAAAAAATGAAAAAACAACACATATAGACTCCAATAATCTTGGGCCACTGTGTTGAGCTAAAGAAGAAACAGAGATTTCTTTAGAATTTTTTTTAAAATCCAATATCCTCAAAGATAACTTGGCCATCATAATTACATTTTTGTCTTTGAGTATCTGGCATTCTTGGGTCAAGTTATTTATCAAGAAAATGTTTCAATGGATCACTTAAATTTTTATCTCAGAGAGGATAGGAATCTAAAATTTTGTCTAACCATGTCATTTTAAGTTTTATGAGGCGGCATGGGTAGATCTCAGTTCTTCTGACTCAGAATTCTGTTGTTTAAGTAATACATGCAAAATAACTTGGAGGTTCACTAAAAATTCTACTGAGTCATTATTTTATAGCTTTCATAGACCAACCCTTGTTTAACTTTTTTTTTTTTTTTGTAAAGCAAGTGAAATGTTTTCTCCACTTCAAGTTAGGAGAAAGGGGATTGTAAACAATGAATGGTTAAGGCCTACCTCTTCTGCCAAGGTTAGGTAATGAGAAAAACAGGCATATTACATATTTTAAGAAAATTTATGTTGTTTTGACTTGCATTGGGTAACATTAAAAAGCAAACTATCTCAAACATTGCTTTTCCACTCACTGTCTTAAAATAGGTATAATTGTTTAAGCAAATCTTGAGTAGGTAGTGTAAGAAAAGAAAAAATAGCATAGTAGGTGTTAGGCACAGTGGCTCATGCCTATAATCCTAGCAATTTGGCAGGACAAGGTTGCTTGAGCTCAGGAGTTCAAGACTAGCCTGGGCTACTTAGGGAGACCCTGTATCTACAAAATGTACTAAAAAAAATTATCTAGGTGCGGTGGCCTGTGCCTGCGGTCCTCCTCGAGAGGCTGAGGTAGGAGGATCGCTTGGACCCAGGAGGTTGAGGTTGCAGTGAGTTGTGATCATACCACTGCACTCCAGCCTGTGTGACAGAGGAAAACATTGTCCAAAACAAGATTTAAAAAATAGAAGTTTTTTTTTTTTTTTTTTTTAAGGCAGATATTTCTTATGGGAGAATGATACAGTATAAAACATGGAAACCATTTTGATAGATTCAGAGAAGAAATAAATAGAACAAAGACAAAGTAAAAGATAATATGTACAGAGTATCAAAGATATGCACACAGAAGCTGGTGGTTGAGAACCCTGAAGAGAGAATGAGCAAATTTGCCATTCATGTAGTAGGCAAGAGGGATGACAGGTTGTTATTGCTTTTAAATTTCTCACCATGTTTATCATATAGAAACTCGAAGGATATAAGCTAGATAATATTTAGTTTTGTTTTATTTTTGTTTGGTTATACTTCTCACATACTATAAAATATTTAGATAAATAAATCACAAATCCTAGGACAGAAATAGAAATATATTATACCTGTTTTGATACATCAAAATGAAAATGTAAGAAAAAATACCATTAATTTTATCACACATGAAAAGAGTTTATTTACTAAAAGCTACATCCTCATAAATAGGGGACAGATTAGCTTATTGCCTAATTGTCACTTTGAAGTCATTGCAAGTAAAAGCATGTTCTACCTCTCTGCAATGAATCTATGTACTTTCCAATGATTCAGAAAAGTCTAAGTGTAGGATGTCTGTCCTGATTTTCCAGGGACCAAGCAGTTTTTTGGGACACAGAATTTGCAGGTTTAAAACTAGAAATAACAGCTTATAACTCTAATGAATCACAATTAGAACCCTAATTATAGCCCCTATATATGAATAGCACAAAATAATCAAATATACTAATCTACTTCCTGAAAACCCAGCTATTGATGATCCTCCTCTGTCTCGTAGATAAAATAGAATGGAGATTATTAACTATTAAAAAATGGAAGATACCATAGAGAAAATATATAAATATATCTATATATGTTATATCGATATAAATTTTAGTGGTGTTCTGAGTAGTATTTCAATTAAAAGATAATTATTATTCTTCACCATCATGGGGCTTTTTGAAGGAAAATAAGTACTGAATTCCTCCATGCAGAGAGTTAATTGAGGGAATTACACAGCCAAATTTCTCATTATGGTGCAGTTTGTTAGTTCAGAAACAAAAGCTTCTTGCAATAAAGCATAAAAATAGTGGGGGGAAAGAGTATAAAATTTGAATGCAGTGAGAAATGATGGTACCAGAAACATTGTGTATTGTGCAGAGCACTAAGGACATTTGCCAACTGAGAGAATAGTCTTTGAACAGAAATAGAGAGGGAGAGAAGGTGAAGAATATGTTAGAAACGGGGTGAAGGAATATAGTAGCTCCTATAAAACTGGAAAGTTCAGGTAAGCAAGACTGTGGGAAGAAAGGCTGTTTGTAATAATTTCAGGAGAGGTAGCAGAGTTAATAAAAATATAAATAATTTGATACTTAGTCACTATAAATAGAGGTATGTAGTTCAGACGTCCCTGAAATATATGAAATAAAATATGTATTTAAAAATGTCAGTGGACCAAAGAAACAGATACAGTTTTAGGGGAGATGTATTTTAGGGAGTAGCCCTCATCATAGGTGATGGTATCTAGTCTTAAGGCCTGAAATATCATTTAGATGCTGATAACCCCCAAATGTATATGCATAGCACAGACTTCTTTCTTGAGCTCCATACCTGGATCAAAACTGAATATTGACCTTAACAACATTGCTCAGTGTCCATTCTCTTCAACCTGGCATCCTCCCACCATTTCCTGTCTCCTTTAAATCTTCGCCCATGGAGGGCAAGAACAGAAAGGAGAAAGTCAAAGAATACCAAATGTAACATGCTCAAAATAAAATCTGAGTTCCATCAGACTCATCACAGTGTATTAGTCCATTCTTATCTTGCTAGTAAAGACATACTCGAGACTGAGTAATTTATAAAAGAAAGAGGATTTATTGACTCACAGTTCAGCATGGCTGGGGAGGTCTCAGGAAACTTACAATCCTGGTGGAAGGAGTAGCAAACACGTCCTTCTTCACATGGCAACAGCAAGAAGAAGTGCCAAGCAAAAGGGAAAAAAGTTCGTTATAAAGCCATCAAATCTTGTGAGAACTCACTCATTATCACGAGAACAGCATGCGGGTAACCACCACACGATTAAATCACCTCCTAATGGCTTCCTCCCTCCACATGTGGGGATTATGGGAACTACAATTCAAGGTAAGATTTGGGTGGGGAAGCAGCCAAATCTTATCAACCAGTATCTACCTGCTTCCTCTCCACTATTTCCTACCTTTTTTGATGGTACTATGATGGTACACAATTGACACCTGCAAACTTGAGTTTTTTTTTTTTTTTCTTTTTCCTTCAGATTCATTATTCAATTAGTCATTGAGTCTTTTTGGTTGTATACAAAATATATCCAGGTATAATAGCTTGCCGCTATCTCCAATTCCATCTCCCTCTCTTGCTTCACTCACGTGGTCTGCTTCAACAGCCTCTGCATCAATCAGAACCTAAGGAGGAAAGAAATGGCATCCTCACGCTGGGTAATTGAAGAGACTATTTGCAAGTATGGGAAGGGCTTAGGAAAAGCAGCAAGGAATGGTGCTGCCCTCTAGGCATAGTGACACTGAGAGGGTTTTACCACACCAGGTCTAAAAGGTAAGAGGACAAAGAAAGTTGCCTGATGACGCCAGCTGTGCGTAGTAGGACAAAAACCAGCCTGGGGAGACACATCAGAGAAAAACAAATCCCTTACCTCACTCTGCTGCTTCGCTCTGATTTCCTACCAGTATCGCCATTGGCTAGACTCAACGGGAAGTCACAGGGCAAGGGGTCCTCCTGATACACACACTCGGTGCCAGTCAGTGTTCCAAAGCACACGTGCAGTGGAGAAGGGTGCACACAGGATGAAAGACAGCACATCTTCTGGCTGCTTTCCTATTCCATTTTGCCTCGCTGCAGTTGATTCATCATTTTCAAGTCACCCCCACAGAGAAATATTCCTTATGTGCCTTTTACAGTTGCCAACCTTTGTGCTACTTATTTTTACTCTTTGTCTTATTATTCAGTGTCATATTCTTCTGCCATCGTCACGTGTAACTATCCCAAATAATTGTATAGATGGAAGGATTGATGGATGAATCAGTAATGGATATTTTAATGTCCTTTTTCTCTCCACAAAAATGACTCTAAACTCCACTGGACAGGGATTTAGTATGGTTTGTTCACTCCTGTATCCGGAGTATCTGAAACAACGGTTCACCCAGTAAATACTTGTTAAATAAATTAATGAAGACATTTTTATTATTTGAAATAATGCAGTTGATATTAGGGGACAACATATTTGATAAAGTAAGTTAAAAAAGAATGCTTGTGATTCGTCTTAAAAGAAATGCATCTTGTACTCACAGAAGACCATCTCCAATTGTTTCGGATACTACAGCAACCGTCGTATAATAACAATCACTATTTGTAATCTAGCCTTCCTTTTATTTGTTCACAATCAAGTACCACTTGTTCTTCCACGATGACAGCTCATCTTTTTTTATATATCTTAACTGTTTAATAACCTCAGTTGATTGATTTGGTGATACAGAACTATTTTTTCTGATTACTTACTATATCAATCTAAGGAAATAAATTATTTAATATTGTATGTTACTTGTCTAACACTTTTCATGCATTATTTAATTTTCACACTAATAACTATAATTATCCTTATTTTGCAAAGTATTAACCTTGACACTCAGAGAATAAAAGTAACTGCCCCAAAGCTATAAAGCCTATGTAAAATAAAACTAATAATCATCTCAGTAAATGTTTAAAATGCTTTATCATTAAAAATACCTTACACCCTGAAAAAGAGAAAAATATATAATTTACAGTAAAAATTAAATATCAGGCAAACACCAACATCAAGAAAACACCTGTGTATGTAGACCCACCACTCAGGTTGACAATTCTCTTATTTACATTTTATTAGTAATTATGTATTCATGAAGAAAACATTTAATTTTATATGTTTTGGGATTTTATATAAATGTAATAATGTTATATATACCCCTCTGTGACTTGCTTCTTTACCTCAATTATCCTATTTCAGGGATTTATTAATGTTAATGCCAATACTTGTTAAATCATTAATGTTCACTGATGTATAATATTCCACTTTATAATATCTCACAATATTTTTTATCCATTCTACTGTTGACAGGTATTTGGGTTGTTTCTACTTGGGAGCTATTTAAAACAATGTCACTATAAACATTATGCACATCTTTTTCAGAAAATATAAAAGTTCCTCAGGGTATACACTTGAAATTAAAACAGGTAGGTCTTAGATATGATATGTTTACCCCTCTAGGCAATGCCAAATTGTTTTTTCATATTTGTTTTAATTAACATTTCCCCTAGTGGTAGATGACTGTGAAGGAAGAACAATGGCCCTCCAAAGATTTCCACATCCTAATACCTGGAATCTGTGAATATGTTACTTTACATGGCAAAAATGATTTGCCAATGTAAATTAAGAACCTTCGGCCGGGGAGACTATCTTGGATTATTCATGTGGGTACAATAAACAAAGACCTTTAAAAGGCAGAATTGTCCATTAGAGTGATTTTATGTGAGAAGAATTCAACCTGCTTTTGCCGGTTTTGAAGATGGCAGAAGGAGCCATGAACAAAGGAATATGGGCAGCCTCTAAAATCCAGAAAAGGCAAGGAAATAGATTCTCCCTTACAGCATCTGGAGACCAGTGAGACCAATATTGGACTTCTAACTCACAAAACTGTAAGATAATAAACGTGTGTCATTTTAAGTTTGTGATAAACTTATCTTTATCACTACAATCTAACATATTTTATATTTTAGTTATTTTATTGTTTTTATTCTTTCTTTACCCACTAGAATGTAAACTCCCTAAGAGTAAGAATTTTCAATTATTCTTAATGGAAAATTAAATCAGTTTACTGCTGACTGCCTAATACATAGTGAATCCTTAAAAACTATGTACTGAATAAATGAATGAATACATTGGGCCTGGTTCTTACTCACTTCTTAAGTTCTGACTGCAAATTGTACAGTTTCCATGACACAGAAGGTAAATAGATGTTCCCTTAGACACCATTTACATTTTTTCCTACCAGGTTGCTGGAAGCACTATCAGTTTGGCATCACTTTAGCGTAATTGCTGTGTCTCTTCATTTACATTCTTGGTATTTCAGCTACTCTAAATATACACTACAAATCTATGAGGTCCTTCTTCTTGCTTTAACTGTTCAGGTACTTCTGTCGCTCAACATCAAGATTCAAGGAGTTCATCACTTGGATGAGACGGAGGAAGAGGATGGGTATTTTTTGTTCACCAGAATACTGAGAGTGACAGTACATCTTTTTAGGATAATGCTTTTTACAGTGAGATTTTCCTAGTAGTCACCCTACTGTGATCAGGACCAGAATTTTCTCTTCTGTCCCCTCTGTCCCTAAAACTCATGGGAAACAAAATTGGAGTTCATTAAGTTCAGCAAATGCTCTTAAGGCCAAAGCCAGCTTCAGTGTTCAACATACCATGGTAAGCTCCAACCTTCCCTTAATTAATCCCAAGTCTAGGTATTTCTCACTTTCTCATATGAGACTAGGCCCCGAATAGAGGTCATCACACAGCTACCAAATAAAATGGATTGTGAAATACTTCAGATTGACTAATCTTATTAATTTTTCCAGTAATATACAATTGTTCTATATTCCTGTAGAATCTACTAGACCCATTTTTAGCACTGATCTCTTATTTTCTTAATTCTTCAGGTCATTGGAATGTGAATTTCATAACAACAGGTACTTCTTTTTTATGTTATGCCCATTGGGAGACTTCCCAGTACCTACATAGGTACTCTAAAAATTTTTTTAAATGAATTGTGTGAATGAATAAATGAATCTAAAATTTAAGTCGTTTATTAGAGATAATTTTCCCCCCAATTTTACTGTAGTACAGCTCAGGTTATAAGATATCAAGCTATATATTGACACTAACTTCAGAGAAGCTCATTTTTTTAAATAAGGATGATGTAGCCACAGAACCAATGTGCTTCTAAAAACGGAAAGAATATACTACCTGACTTTTTGCTAGTAGCTATCTTCAAAATTCATGATTCTTAAAACTTTCCATAACAATGCCTTAGCCACATAGAGGTTACAGAGAGTTTTTCATAAACAGTACCACACTGTAGCCTCCTATAGTTTTGTGAGTTGTAAAAGGGAAGAAAGCTTTGGTTAGAATTGTAGGCAAGAAAAATCTAATGCCTTATGGCTGATTTGTGGCATTGCCAGGATCATAAATTAATTCGTGTGTATTCTATCTCGGATCTTTCCTTTCTTGCTTCAATATTACTTCACTACAAACACTAAATTCAGTAACCTAGATCCCTCGTGATACATACATAACCCTAAATGAATTGTTAGTTATGAAAGCTCTACCTTAGGATCCACTGATACTAATCAATCAGTTAACAATGGCAATGTGTTACATTCAAAAAAACTTTACACATGTGGCTGTGCTTTTTCTAGAAAGAATCTGGTATCTCTGAAACCTAACATTTATTTTTGTAAACAATCACAACTTACATGTTGAAATCAATTCAATGTGTATTTTACACACAAAAAAACATTTAAAGAATTACAAAAGGCTGTAAAACTGAGATAATTAGCCATTTGCCAGAATTTCTGACTGCTGCTACATGGATTCACATGTTAAATATCAAATATTTTACTTCAACCTAAGTTCTAATAATAGTGGGATTGGCAGTGTTTTTGAAGAAATCTTACTCAAAATCATTTCTATAGTGAGAGTAGCTTGGCCATGTAAAATAAGGTAATACCTATATCTGTCCAAAAATTTATGTTCTAAAGGAAATAAAATAATTTTCCTCTTGTTTCTAGGTCATCCTGAAAAGGGATTAAAGTTTCTGGAATGAAATGCACAACTTTATTTATGTATTTTTCCACATGAAGAATACTCAAATGTTAAGGATTCTAACACATATTTTCCTCAGATAAATACAGTATCCTTTTCTACTAAGTGAAGATTTTGAAAGGTCTCTTTGGACTGTTTAAATATCAAAACATAACAGTTTTAGGAATTCAGTGTAAATGAATTAGGAGTAGGCATATTAAATTTTCTTTTAAATACACCAAAAGTTTATAGCTAAGATTAAATATTAAAGACAAAGACAAAGTTTTCCAAAATACATGCTAAATCTCCCACCTGATACAAAAAAAAAAAGTAAGGAAACTTTTCATAGAATTACCTTTTTGAACATTATGTCATATAATCAATGTATTTAGTCTGCAGAGGCAAGACTAATCTCTCTCCTGACTTTTGCCCTGGATATTATTAATGAACTCTTCATTAACTTCCAGTTTTGATAACAAATATGCTTTAGCTGTCTTTTTCTTGCACAAAAGGAATGAACCCACACTTTTCTCATTGGATGGTTTTCAACTGAGAGAGAGAAAGGACACAAAGATGCCATTAGCCATATCACACACTGTAGGGGATTTCAATCTTACTAGGAATGTTATATTCCTCTTGAATAAAAGCTTCCAAAGAGCAGGACACATTATTTCTTCAAAGAAGCTTTCCCTTTTGCCATCAATTGACATGGCTGAGAAATTACTCATATAATTCTTCATAAGTGAATATGTATCCTAATCTGAACATTCATATAAGGTTATATTTTCCAAAGCACTTTTCTATCGATAACTTGTTTGGGATATTATATTTTTTGGTGCAAAGCTGCTTGATGAGTATGACTCAGTTGTCAGGTTAAATGTACAAATAATCAATAATACATTTATAAGTTTTCCAATGATTATTTGCATTTGTATAACTAAAGAGAAAAAAAATACTGGTAGGAGAAAAGGGCTCTTCTTGGTTGTCAGAGAAGCTATGAGTCATTTACTCTCACATACTTATGAAGTCTCACTTATTCCTGAAAATGGAAGATGTAAGTTGATGTATGATTCAAAAGCATGAATAAAAACATGCTGTCGTATTTGGCTTTGTTTCCTTGACATCTAAGCTGCAACCCAAATGGTGAGTATGACTTTAACAGGTTAAAGTGGTGGCTCATGATACAATCCGGAAAGGAAGTAATTCAATAAGTTTTGTATAACATACAACAGCAATGCTATCTGTTCCATTGATAGCTAAATAAAACACATTTTATTACTGCTTCCATGATAAATTAGAATAATAAGCTAGCTGATTTTTTTTCAGTGGCATATAGATAACCCTGAATTAAGATTTGGAAAATTTCAATTTGGTTCTGACTATCTTATTAACTCATCAGCTTTGTTTTTATGTATTATAACTAGCATTACCTTTCCAGATCTCAAGTATTTCATGTGTACAATTATAGAACTGCAGTGAGCGATCACTGGGGCACCTTCCGGATTTTAAATTCATTATATCTGAAATTCTGACACTGAAGCTGACTGTCTCAGTTAAGGAAAGTGTTTTAGAACACTGACTTGTTTCCACCTAGACACACCTCAAGCAATTAGATGTTTCTATACTTTCTTCTCCTCCCAGTCTTTCTTGGACCACCCTACCACTTCACTAAAACTGCTGATTTAAGGACATCAGTGACTTCCATGTTGATAATCCAGTGGTCAGTTCTTTTACTTCTAGACTTTTACACAGCATTTGATACAACAAATTACTTGCTTTTTCTTGAAACATTTCTTCCTCTGGTTCCTGGAACATTATTGACATCATTCTCTCTAATATCTACCTCAATATGTGACTCTTCCAACACTTTTGCTTAATCCTCTTTTTCTTGACTTTTAATGACAAACGTCTCAAGCATCATTTCTCAGATCTCACCACTTTTTCATCTACATTAACTACCTAAGTGATCTTATCAAGCCCCGTAGCATTCAAAACATAGTAGCAATTCATAATAGCATCTCTGGCCAGGAATTATCCCTTTAACTTCAATGTTAAAATCCAACTGCATACAATATGTCTTTATTTGGGGACCAAATAGGCATTTCAGACTTAATGTGTCCAAAACCATTATCCTGATTCCCACTATCTACCTGCTTCCAAATCTTTCCTTCTAGTCTTCCCCATCTAAGTAAAGGACCATCACATTCTTCTGGTAGTCAAGAGAAATATTTTAAGATCATCTCTAACTCATCTCTGGAACAGAATTCCTTCTCTATAATTTAAAAATCTTATTTAAAAATATTACAGATATACAGAATTTTCTTAATTCTACCTTTTTGTTCATTATATACTCATTTATCCACACTGAAAATTTATTTTATTTAATCTTCAATTCATTTTTAAAAATAACATCACAAGCACTCATGAACATATCATTCAATATAAACACGGGTACTCAATGGATAATCTACATATGCATCCCCCAGCCTTCTACAACATCCCTCTGCCACTCCTAACCCAAGTAATAAACATCAAGATACTTCATTCACTATTTCCTTGCTATAGGTTTATATATTTTTAACTCATCTTTATGTATTCCTCTACATTTTATTAACTTCTTAAAAACACTTTCATGGTGTATGTACATTTATTTTGTACTCAATATTATATTGCTGAAATTCATCCATGTTGTTGCATGTGGATGAGGTTAATTCACTGTAACTGTTTTACTAATATGATTTATTAATATTAATATGTTAATACTAATTCCATTATGTGAATATCCAACAGGAGATATTCACTCTTGTGTCAGTGAACTAAAATGATTGTTTCTAGGTTTTGGTCACTGTGAGCAGTACATCTGTAAACAATCTTGCACATGTAAAAATTTTCTCCCAGCTGGTAGCAGATGTTTTTAGTGTCTTGCCCAGATTCTCAGGGACTCCTTTACTGGTTTCTGTTGGTGCTGCTGCTAAACGCTTCCACCTGCAGCTTTCCCTGAGGGAGAGCACTTGCAAAATTGATCCAACTTTATCCTGGGTTGCTGGAATTGTGCTCCTCCCACCCATTCTCCTCACTGGAGGGAGCTGGGAGTCAATGTAGGTGTACAAAAGCCCTACTACCTAGTTTGACTTTGCTGCTTTCACTATCCTGCTTCCTAACTCCCTGTTAAGTATCTCCTAAGTGCATTGCCTTAACAAATTATTGTCCAAGAATCCCTGTCTCGGGGTCTGCTTCTAGGAAATTTGACCCAAGACACATGTATCTACCTAGGGTTGTAGAGTGTAGGAAAGTACAATTTTACAAGACAGTGTCTGTTTGTTCAGTGATTGTATTACTTTACATTTCCACCAGTAACACATAAATGAATCTGTGGATCCATATCTTCTCTATCACTTGATATTTTGAGATTTTTAATTTTTTTCCAATAGAAGAGGTATAAAATAGGATCTCATTGTGATCTTGATTTTTTTTTATACTCACTAATAAAGCTAAGTAGTTATTTGTATGTATTGGCCATACATATTTTTATAACATGCTGGTTCATGTCTTTGTTTTTCTCTCATTTTTAATTAGTTCTCTGAGTTCTTCTGAACAAATCATGTGTGTTTTAATACATTATTGATATCATTCCATTGTTATTTGTAGGCATTGCAAATACTTCCTAAATTTAATTTGTCAGTTATACGTTCATTAGTGTTTTTAGACAAAAAAAAAATGAAAAAAAAATATAAGAGCAAAATTTAGTATCTTTACACAGCTAAATATTTTGTTGATTTAAGAGGGTTTTGCCTACTTCAAGGTCTAAATGTTGTTATGTCATGTATTCTTTATTATTCAGTTCTGGGTAGTTTTTAATCCCATTAGAATTTCTTTTTCAATGATTAAATGATTTATCAGAGTTGTGATTATTTGATTTCTAATTATTCAGAAAAAATTTACATATCTTGTTATTTTCTTCTAATTATTATATTATCAGTGCATATGATCTGCGTATACCTCGTCTTTGAAATTTTGAGGCTTTTTTTACCTTTTAACATTATCAATATTTATAAATCTTCCATGTAGACCTAAACAATAGAATTTTCTAATTGTTGGATGCAGAAATGGTTTTTAATATCTCTCAGATCAAGCTTATTAATTTTGCTCTACTGATCGTATTATCTGCTTTTCTTTGTTTGAATTATTTTTGTGTTGAAATTTCATATTATGATGATAATTTTCTAATTTTTTCTTGCAGTTCTAATTTTTGCTTCATATTATCCAAGGCCATTTCATTAATTGAATACATGTTTAGAATTTCTATATCTTCTTACAGAATTGGACATTCTGTTCTTGTGTTTTGAGCCTTCTTGATGCTTGTTTATGATGGTCTATCCCTAATAATATCTCCTACCGTCTATTCATCACATATCGTGGCTAGAGTGATCTTTTAAAACCTAAGTTAGAGAATGTTACTCATCTGCTGAAATATTGTAACGTTTTTCCCTTTGACTCAAAATAAAATTCAACATTACAACAGGCCCCCAGTGCTTATTCTGACAAATGACTGCCTCCTCTAACTTATCGCTTACTGTATCTCCTTGCTCCTTCAGTGCAGCTGCAGTGTGGCTTCTTTGCTTTTCTCTGACCAGGCCAAAAATGTGCTTAGTTCAGGGCCTTTCATTTCCTATTTTCTATACCCGGATGGCTGCTGCCCCCACACAACTGTGTCTTGTTTGTTTCCTTCACTCAAATCCCCATATTGGAACACTCTCTATAAAAATGTCACTCCCCAACAAACACATCATCTCTTTCCTGTCTTTACTCTGGATATTTTAAAATAATTTTTCAACATCATTTGTTTTTCTATTCTTTCCATAAAAGTCACACTTGTTATTTCGCTCACTGACGTGTGCGGCAGACTAAACCAATCATTTATTTCCCTAGAGAACATCCACCCCTCCCCTTCTATTCTTTATTTTGGTGAGAGATCTAACTCCTCAACCACGTATTACATCTTACAACCGGTATATCCCAAGAGTCACAGAATTAAGAGTGTGTGATTGAGTGTTGAGTTAGCCCTGCGGGAGGAAAGGATAAAAACAGAGAGTATAACAGATACCAAAGCACAGATACATGTCGTTTTCAAGACATCAGAAAACAAAATGGACATATATTCAGAATATTGAACAGATTAAGAACCCTACATTGACTAAGTAGATACTTTGAAGGGCACAGACTTTGACAGTCATGGAAGTGTGTCTCTTAAACCTCCTTTCAAGAGAAAAACCATTATGAGGAGTGTACTCAGCTGACAGCACCCACTTGCCACTTTGGAATCTTCCACCCTATTCATGTCAAGGCACATGCCCCAGCATTCCAGGGCAGCTCCTATACAATGACTGACCATGGTGGGGGTACTAGCTGAGTCACGCCTGCCCAGTGCAGCTAAACTTTCATAAGAAATCTTTGTTTTGGGGCTCCCTACCAGGCTTGTTAAGGTTTCCTCAGAGTTCTGTGTAGCTCTAGGCTCCTCCTACCAAATTCTTCTTTCTTCCCTCACTTTCTTCATAGGTGTCAAGCCCATGTTGGGTCTGGAGTTGGTTCCTGCCAGTGGGTTCGTGGACTCGCTGACTTCAAGAATGGAGCCGTGGACCTTTGCGGTGAGTGTGACAGCTCTTAAAGAAGGCATGGACCCAAGAGAGTGGTAGCAAGGTTTATTGTGAAGGGTGAAAAGACAAAGCTTCCACAGTATGGAAGGTAACCCTAGTAGGTTGCCCCTGCTGGCTGGGGTGGCCAGCTTTTATTCCCTTATTGTCTCCTCCCATGTTCCACTTCTGTCCTATCAGAGTGCCCCTTTTTCAAACCTCCCTGCGATTGGCTACTTTTAGAATCCTACTGATTGTTGCATTTTACAGAGCACTGATTGGTGCGTTTTAGAGAGTGCTGATTGGTGTGTTTTACAATCCTCTTGTAAGACAAGAAAGTTCCCCAAGTCCCCACTTGACTCAGTAAGTGCAGCTGGCCTCACCAGTCAATATCAACAGTCTGAAGTCTCTCTCAACTTCCTCCTGCTTTCTCTCTCTTGTATCTTTTACAGACATTCTCCAACTCCATTGCACCAAAAAAGTCTCTTCCATTTCTTTTTTTTTTTTTTCTTTTTTTAAAATTATTATTATACTTTATGTTCTAGGGTACATGTGCATAACGTGCAGGTCAACTTAGTGTCTACTTCCTAGATAACTGGAACTGACAACAAACAGAGGCTCTTATTTGAAGGGGGCCATTAAAATATAAAGTGACAAGAATTTAATTGGGATATATTTGAAATGTGCTGACTATTTATTTATTCAGCAAACATTTGGGAACCCATTATGCATCAATGTGGTTGTCTTCACAAATCTGATGTTACATTTTTAAGAGGAAAGCAAAACATTTTTCTTTCTTCTTCTCATTATAGTCTTAGGAATTCAGAGAGAATATTTCTCTGTTCTTCCATTGTCTGGGTCATGATTGCAGTGTTTCAGAATGTACCTTATCTCTTGTGAAATGAAATAACTTTCATTTTAAATAACTAGGCTTCTTCGACTAGCCACATTTGCCAGACGATAGTAGGCCATAAAAAGTAAAGAGAATCAAGTACCTAACTGCCCAATTAAAGGTCAAAACAGTGACAAATCAAAGTAGAAGACTGTATTTCTGGAATGTTTGAATTCTCCTAATAATTGGAATGGAAATAAAAACAAAAAAAAAATCACACTATTATCAAGGGTTTAGAATAGATTCATTAATAAAATAAAGTTTACCTTCCTTTTATGCAATAGATATGTCTTGGAAAGATGTATGCAAATTGAATTTGTCTAATCAAATCATGTACCAATGCTTTTTATTACGGAAAATTATGAATCTCTTACCAAAGAATTGTCCAGAGTTTTTTGCTGGTTTTGCTTAAATCAAGGTGAATTCTCAAGATGGCACATTTCAATATACTAAATATAATAAATAATTGAAGTGGAAATATTTAATAATTACATTCAAAAGCTATATCTTGGAAGCTGGATTCCTACAAATTGAAATGGGAAATGCCTCTAGTTCAATTTGATTTCTCTAAATTTGTAAAATAATGTTATTTTAAAATCAATATTTTACTCTTTAAGTTATCTTTGCCCCTTTTAAATTTATCTTTGCTTTCATGTACTCAGAAAGAAGAAATAAGGACAAATTTTCTTCCTACAATATATTAATAGTCTCCTCTTTCCTGAAAATATTTTTATTGCAAATATGTAATGATACATATATAAGAATAAGGATATTTTAAATACTATTTTAAATGTTATTAATATAATTTTTTAGCTTGTACAAATTCTCAAACAGAGTTCATCTATAATTGATTCCTAAAGACTGAAAGATGGTAAAGGGAAGATGATAAAATTAGCTAGTTTCTATAGAAGAAACATGATCTGCTGAGTAATAACTATGAATTCCAAATGTCAAAATCGATTCTTCTATAAAATAATTTCAAAAGCTTCCATCACCAGGATAAATTTCCATGTTAAACTACCAAATTCCATCCAATAATTTGTTTTCCATGGAATTTTTGTAACAGAAACAGAACATATTACCATGACAATTTGATGTATTCAATCAACGAAAATATTTATGTGCTGATTTCATGAAAACAAGTTTTATATCCAGATAAAGATGAAGATTAGGAGAAAATAGCTCCTGCTCAGAATTTCGGAGCACCAAGGGCCAGACAGTGATGTCCAGATAGTGGTTTTTGAAATTTCAGTGTTTTAGAGGGTTTCTCAAATGGCTCTTTTTGATTCTGCAAGCAGATTGCCTCAAAGGGACAGCTGTTTCCCTGGAGTTCACTTAAGTATCTGCAAGCATGATCTTGATGGGTCATATATTAGATATCCACTGATTATTCAGTTCGCTTCCCCAGGACGCTATAGTTAAGAGGTTACACTGGCTTTCCATTCAAAGGCAGAGCTAAAGCAGAACACAGAGCAGAACTACCTTTGAATTTACAGTCACTGTTAGCTTTTTTCCACATAAAATATCATGTGCTGTAGATTTTGAAAATACAATAGCTGAATCCACATGCCTACAGTTTTTAAACAACATAAAAATGTAAAATTGTAGAATATCACATTGCTCTCAGTGAGCTGAGGTCGCGCCACTGCACTCCAGCCTGGGTGACAGAGCGAAACGTTGCCTCAAAAAAAAAAAAAAAAAAAAGAGACTATCCTAACTTCTAAGATTTTTTCATATTGGGAAGATAAAAATATGTCACCAGATTACCTTATATAAATTATCTCCCCCTTTTCTTTCAAGCACTGACACATGTACTCTTGAAACATGGACTTTAGGAAGGGCACAGAAGCCAATTATTGTGAAGCTGTGTAATAAACTCAATAATGGTAAAGATTTCAAATGTAGATATCTCTAGGGGAGAACTGAAGCGAAAGCAAGTAACTTCTGCTGCGTAAATTTACAAGTAATATTAACCCGGCAGCAGCAGGTAATATTCCTGTGTCCTTTTCTGTATGGGATTTTGTAACCAGAAAATATAGAAGCTAGAGAGTGAGAAATCCAAAAAGCCCCAAATCATGTGAAGGGTGATACTAATTTCAGAAATGTTTGAAGAGTTTAGGTCTAAAGAACTTTGAGTATTCTTGCTCTTGATTATACTGGACATGAAGATTTAATATAATGTAATGTAAATTCAAGTTATGAATATACTCATTTTTTAAATTCAGAGGTCCTGAAGAGAATCTGCACCTAATGAATTAAGTTCAATTGATTTGTGTTAAAGAAAACTTGTAGAGTTGAGAGCCTCAGGCCAAAATAAAATGCAATGTTAACTTTGTGTGTGTGTGATTTTCTTTAAGTGGGGGAAATTTTTTCTCTCTAGGATATGACTCTGGGTTCCACTATTCTTTCTATAACATGAGCTGTCCACAAGAATTTGTTGAAGAATTTTATAATTTCCTTGAGACTTAGTTTTCTTTTCTTATTTCATTTTTAAATATTTATCTTCATTTGAACCGATTCACTCTATTTTATAGTTTACACTTGGCAGCAGTTACCTATTACTTGCCTTAAAATTATGGCCGAGTAACTCTAAGTATCCCCAAATTCCTCTAAGTAACTAACCAACTTAATTGTGTTTTTGATGGGTCAGCAATTTAGACAGGGTTCAACTGTGTGATTCTTCTGTTCTATGTGGTGTAAAATGAAGTTATCTGATGATATTCAGCTAGTAGATGGACTAGTCTTTGGGTCCAAGATGGCTTCGTTCACATGTCTAGAGGCTTTGCAAGGATGGCTAAAAGGCCGGGCTTAACAGGGTCTGGCCACCAAAACACCTGCACATGGCCTCAGCTTCATACTCTCTGGGTAGCCGAACTTACAGGACTCTAGACAATCAAAGAACTGTCCTAGGAGAGATAGATAGAGGCTAAAGTGTTCCTATATCATGGTCTTGGAAGTCCAAGATTGTCACTCCTCCTACATTCTGTTGGGGAGTGAAACTTCACCTCTCATTAGGAGCAATAGCAAAGAATTTGCAGCCGCCTTTACCATAGTCTGACCTCTGGTCACCAATTATTTATGTTTCTCCCATTTGCAAAATACACTTGATGTCCTCTCAAAGCTCCCCAAAATGTCATCCTATTACAACACAGGATTTTGACATGTAAATCAGTTCTAGGTTAAATATATATATACCTATATTCTGCTCCAATCATATATTTCTGCATAAATCCAAAAACATAATGGTTTAGAATATATTTATTATTTTTCATGATTCTCTGCATTTACTGGGCTTGGTTGTGTGTTCTAATTCCATATCTTTCATGCTGTTACATTTGAGCAGCACCTGGGACTAAGGTTATCTAATGACTTCTTTACTCTTCATCTGGTGTCTGGGCTGGAAGACTGAAAACCTGGGATATGGTCACCCATATCTCTTCATGCAACCTCTCCAAATGGCTAACTTGTGTTTCCTCACAGCAGGATAGTTAGACTTCTTACATAATGGCTGATATCTCCCACAGCCAGGGACTAAAGATGCCAGCTGTTTAAGACTCAGAGGCGAAAACGGGCACAATGTCACTTCTATCATATTTTATTGGTCAAAAACTGCCAAAATTCAATGGGAGGAGATAAACATCCCACATCCACAGAAGTCTCAAATAATTTGTGGCCACCTCTAATCTGCCACAGTCCCATCTCTGGCTGCATTCCTCCAAAAACCAAAATATATTCACACCCTCCAAAGACTTCCCAAAGTCTTATCCAATTATATTATCAGCTCAGAGTCAAGGCTTAGCATCTTATCACCTAAATCAGCTCCAGGTGTGGGGATCTCTGGGTACAGTTCCTCCAATACATCTCTTCAAGTAGAGTTCTAGTCTACCTGAGGCCTTGTGAACTAACGAGACAAGTTTTATGACGTCCCCCCGACATATCCAACAAACATTGATGAGATAGGCATAGGCTGGTCACAACAGACCTTCACTTTCATGGAGGGTAGAGGAGAAGAGAAACCACAAAAAGTCACTGTAGTTCATGGAAATTCTGAAATACAGCTGGGCACTTGTTAACAATCATTGGTTAGAGACCTTCCATTCTCCTTGGAAGTAATTCCTTGGGTTTATTGTTAAGACCTTATATTCACTGCTCCATTTATATAAAAAATGGCCAGTGTTGGACACTATGTAACCTTTTTTTACTACTTCCTACTTGTAGATATTTGGAGTCCTAAAGCTTCTTTTGTTGTTGTCCTGTTCCTAAACCATTTAGTCTTAAGCTAGTGGTATAATTCTCTTAAAAACCTTGTGAATTTTCTACAAGCCTTTTTGGAATTCACTCAATCAAACAAAAACAAAAAACCACACCCACCAATTGTGTCAAGACAAGCTCTTTAGTCACCTGGGAGACTACTGTGCAATAACGTCATTAAGTTTATTCTATCATCCATACTCTTGGTTTATTTACCCAAGGACTACATTTTCCTGCCTTGGAATTAGTCTTTTGCTTGAGACCATGCCATACTTTGAGAATATTTTACTAGAAGAGATGGGGAATGAGAGACAGTTTTAATGTCAATTTTAACATGTCCTAACTTTATGCTTCCTCTAAATTCTGCTGGAAGACTGGAATGTTTTATGTTTAGGTTATCTCTCTTTTTGTATTTTATCTTTTGTATTTTATCTACAGTCCTGGAATTCTCCCCAGTGAGATTGTGAGTTCATTACTTGTCCTTTCTATTCTCCATACTTCTACAGATAACAGAGCTGGTGAACTTTTTTTCACTATATAAAAAGACTCTTCTTTGCTCTAAACTCTAAATGTTTCTTTAGTGTCCTTCAACTCCTAATAGTTTTTTCAAGACCCTTCTAGCATTCAAAAAAATTCTCTCACATGTTTTCCAGATTCTATGTGCCACCTATGTTCAAAGCCAATGTCACGTGTTTTAGGTTTGGGTGACGGCAGGTTCCCACTTCTTGCCACCAAATTCTGCTCTGATTATCTATTACTGTAAGAAAAATAATACCAAAATTAGCAAATAAAAACAATAATCATCGTATTCTGTATCATGATCTTGTGAGTCAGAAATTTGATCAGTACTGAGGCAATTCTTTGATTACATTGGTGAGTTTCCCTGGTGGTGCTCATCTGGCAGAGGCTGGTTTAGATGGTCAAATATGGCTACTCCCATAGCTGAAGTCTTCACAGGAATGTCTAGAAGCCTGGCTTCTTCTGAGACTATCCACCAAAGTACTTACATGTGTCCTATCTAGCTTAGCAGTCTTAACATATAGGACTTCTTACATGTGTCTCAGGGCTCCAAAGAATGTGTTAGATCAGATCTGGGTGAAAATTGAAGGCTTCTAATAACCTAGCCTTTGAAATTTCAGAATGTCACCTCCACTGCTTTTAATTGGTCCAGTAAGTCACTCCAACCTAGATTCAAGGGGAAGAAAAGTGTAGTCTCCCTCTCACTGGGAGAAGTAGCAAATAATTTGCAGCCATTTTTAATGTACCACACATTTCTACTACACAGAATCATTTTCATAAAAACGCGTAATGTGATATGGGCTTTTGGGCATCTTCGATATGAAGGTTGTTTTGAAACTAGCAGTTAATTCTACAATGAATAATTTTGTTGTGTTTAAGATTCATATCATTAGTTTTCATGAGGAAATTCCTTGAGTCTTAAAATAACAAGTCTGCAAATACGTGTTTTAAAATAGTTTTCTAAATATTTTGTGTGTGTAGTTATGATTCTGTTCTGAAGTGCAGATACATCTTTGGGAAGATAAAGTGTTTTTAAGAAGTAGGTAAAATGGATTTGTTTACAATTAAATTTGGGAAAATTTTTCACATTATGAAAGTATTTTACATAAGGACCTCATCAGGGGCTGCAAGGTAAATCTATGAATTACTTTGGGTGATAAGATTGTCATCTGTAGTAGAAGGCAAAAATGGCCCAAATTTTTACCCTTCCAAAATCCATGCCCTTGCCATGCAACTTTACAGTTACTTCAAACTTTTTTTTTTTTTTTTTTTTTTTTTTTAATTTCCTCTACTCTGGCTCTGGTCTTAGCAAACACAAATAGAAACGATAGTTTGTCAGTTTTGAATCTGGGTCTCATGAGTCTTTGCATACTTGCACTTCTGTTATTCCCACAAGAATATGCTCAGACTAGCTTGCTGGAGAAAAAGTGAAATGTGGAGCATAGCTGAGTTGCCCAAGTCACTCTGACTACAGTCAGCCTGGCTTAGCCAACAGTCAGCATACCCTGAGACATGTGGGTGAGTCTGACCCCTAAAGAACTCCAAGCAAAGCCAAGCCTAAAGCACCAGCACACAGACTCATCAACTAAATGAGTACTATTATTTGAAACACTTACTTTTGAGATGATTACTCATTAAGCATTATTGTAGGAAGATGTAACTGATTCAGAAGTCAGTATGAGGAGTAGGGTGATGCCATGAAGTATCACTAAAATGTGTAGCACTGGTTTGGGGACCAAATGGCAGGCAGAGTATGAAAGAGACTTTAAGAAGAAGTTGGACAAATGGCAAGGGAGCCACATAGAGAGCTAAGATATGATAACCACGTTATGCAGTTGCAAAACATTTGTTAAAACTCTTAACTGCTTTAACTAAAATAAAGTAACTAATGAAGGTTTATCTTGGCACAGAAATTTCCAGGAAGAATTGGAAATAGCAGTGGTTTCTTATTAACTGTATGCAAAAATGTACCACAGTAAAATGATGAGCTCAGAACAGAGCTAAGAGTGTGCAAATACAATTTAGAGGAAAGATAGTGGGACGTGAACTTGCCAAATTGGAAGGTAAACTATTTCTCATTTCTAGCCTCTCATGCTAGACATGGCCTCAGGTCAAATAAAGAGTGTGGATGTGGACCACTTTATGATGATCTCTTAGAGGATTAAGTAATTAACAGTAGATTCCCTCACCTGGACAAAATGTAACCTCTAGGAACTGAATGGAATGGTTCCCTAGCAGTATGTATAACCCAAGCACCAGAATCAAGTTGGACAGACATCACATAAGTAACTAACTAAATAAATAAATAGTGTGTCTTTGGAGCTTAATGTGGACTAGATCAAATGTTTAAAATATACTCAGCAGGTCAGGCATGGTGGCTTATGCCTGTAATCCTGGCACTTTGGGAGGCTGAGGCAGGCGGATGGCTTGAGTTCAGGAGTTGGAGATTAGCCTGGGCAACATGGCAAAACTCTGTCTTTACCAAAAATACGCCAGCCAGGCATGATGGCACGTACATGTAGTCCCAGCTACTCACGGGGCTAAGGTGGGAGGATCACTAGAGCCTGGGGAGGTTGAGGTTGCAGTGAGTCGTTATTGAGCCACTGCACTCCAGCCTGGGTGAGACAGGGAGACCCTTTCTCAATAAAAGTAAATAAATAAAATAAATACATTCAACACTCTGTTTGTGTGTGTGTGTGTGTGTGTGTGTGTGTGTGTGTGAAGATTTTTGCTCTGTAGCCCAAGCAGGAGTGCAGTGACATGAACACGGTTCACTGCAGCTTCAACCTCCTGGGCTCAAGTAATCCTCTGGCCTCAGCCTCCTGAGTAGCTAGGACCACGGGCTCATGCCCCATGCCTGACCACACTTAACATTTTTGAGAGTTGCATTGGCAAAAGAATCAACAGGCTGGTCTACAATAGACTGAGACTTTTCAAAATATAGAGAGGCTTCTAGGACCCCATACTTACAGGATGAGGAGCAAACTTTGAATGACCTTTATTGAGCATATTTGCTAATGCTGCCTTAAAAAGTGGCAAAAGAGTTCATGGAAAAGAAAAGATAGTCCAGAGGGTAGAGCTAAGAACTATAGAGAATTACAGAAGGGAAACTCTTCATAGGTATGAGAATTGGACTTAAGAGCATTCTGCATCTCCAGAATAAAGGACTTGATTATAATTTCCCAGTGTAATTTTAGAACATTTAGATGAGTGACTGCTGTAGAGCTTCTCATTCTTTCCTTTTTCCAATGATAGTACATTATTGCTTTTAACCTACCACTATTCCACTACTGTAAGTTGGATGTGGGTGAAATAGAAAATTTGTCTTCTTTTAGTTTGTAGGTTGCCAGGTCAGGAATAGCTATATTCAAATTGATATAAATCACAATATCCTGGAGTTGGAGCTTATGTGTGATTGGATGAGGAGGTGAGTATATTTTATATAAGGGAGATAAATGAATAATTCTGTCCATCAGAACAGACTAGGGTCTTGCAAAGTGGCTCAGATTCTTCATTTCTCTGGATTCACATTCTTTGACACATAAATTGTTGATGACCTTTCTCTCTGACACTTAGCTGGATTGTGAGCCTAGAATTCAAGAAGCCTTTGAGTTTATATTTTCTCTCTCTTAATCCTTTGCTATCACCTTGACAACATACCCAGTAACATGGGATATACATGGGGGATAGTCAGTGTGCCAAGCCAAGTTCAGCTTATATCAGCAAAAATCCAGCTCATCCCCATACACCTGAATGAGTCTAGCCAAGACCTAAAAATTGGCTACACAAACCCAGTGAAAATGATCTCCTGCACTAGTCTACTAGGTAGACACTTATTTTTTAAGATATTGTTATTTAGGCTTATTTATTACTTAGCACTTTTGTGGCAATATATATTTGATAGATTGCCTTAAAAATTTTATATGACATATTTCAGTTAAACATAAAAGTGTAGGTAATCATAGAAGTAAAAACTGTATATCCAACCAAGTTAAGAAATAAATATTCCAAGTACTTTGGAAGTTTCTGGTCTGTACCATTCAATTTCTCTTCTTTTCTATACTCCAGAGATAATCACACTTGTACATTTTTATTATTCTCAAGCATTTTAATATTCTACTATGTAGCTATTTTTCTATAAACAAAGCATCTTTTTATTTAAAAAATGTATATAAAGATAACATTCATTATAACCTGCAATGGCTTTTTATACTCAACATTAGATATTTTAACTTTTATAATTTTTAAAACCATTACTCTGGTTCCCTCATTTTCACTATTGCATTGCATTGCTTTGTATAGGTATGCCACAATTTATTACAGCATTTCCTTTATGTGAATATTATGTTGTCATTTTAGGTCATTGGACATCTTTTTGTATACTGGTTGGATGTAGAAATTTTGTTTTAAATTTTACATCCCACAGGTCTGAGGAACTGAAACAATGAAAAGTCCTTACTTCAGCATGTATTTTATTCATGGTTCAAGATTTGTATCATATATTCATCTAGAAAACACTAAATGTAATACTGTTCATGTTGGCATATTTCATACTTCATGCAAAACTGGTAAAGCTCACATAAACATGGATTGGATTCAACCACCAGGAACATTCAGAAAAATTTTTGAATAATATATATTTAAATATTTTATATACACTTAGTCAATGCACTATCACTCCTGGAAAATACAATAATTCGCATTAATTTTTCATAGCTTAAAAGAGGCAAAATATTCTTCTTAGCAAGTCACCTTTTAGTCTTTGCTGGTGTATTAGTCCATTTTCATACTGCTATGAAGAAATACCCAAGACTGGGTAATTTGTAAAGAAAAAGGTTTAATGGACTCACAGTTCCTCATGGCTGGAGAAGCCTCACAATGATGGTGGAAGTCAAAAGAGGAGCAAAGTCATGTCTTACATGGAAGCAGGCAAGAGAGCGTGTGCAGGAGAACTGCCCTTTGTAAAACCATCAAATCTTGTGAGGCTTATTGACTATCATGAGAACAGCCCAGGAAAACCCACCCCCATGATTCAATTGCCTCCCACCAGGTCCCTCTCACAACATGTGGGGATTATGGGAGCTACAATTCAAGATAAGATGGGGTGGCGACACAGCCAAACCATATTAGCTGGGATCATTGTTCTAGGTCTGAATTAGAATACAGAATATTTTATGGGAGATTAGGTAACATTCTGTACTAAGAAGTTAGTATTATGATATAAAGTGTGTAACGAAGATCTCTTAAATGGATAGTTGTGAAAAAATATAATACAATCACACACTAAATTTATTATTCAGAATATCTCTTAGTGATTGAATATGAGGCTTGATTTTCTTAAATAGATACAAATATGTTACTTTCATGTGTACTAAGTGAGATGTCATCATTTCAGTAAACTCAGAAACATTAAAGGCATTGTATCCAAACAAAATTGTTGACCTCTGCTCTCCATGATGGCTGTGCCGCAAAATGTCAGCCTTATCCTTAATACCAAAATACTTATTTTGAAAATATTTGCACTTCACATCATTCACTATTAAGGGGAGTTTAATTTTCAAGTGTGTGCAAATCTAAACATCTAAACAGACCCATATTAAATAATCATGTATATTATATTTTGTGTCTCAAAATAATACTATTAGAGAGGATTGAGACTTGTAATTATTTTTTACAGACCAAAGACTGACCTAATTTAACTGTCCTTATTTTTAATTGTAACACATTTCCTATTTCCATTGTTATAATATCATTTATAAGACTTTAGAGTTTATAAGAACTAAAGAAATAGTTCACATTAAGTAACTATCAATAATTTCCTTAGAAAATATTTTTATAAGAATGATTTATTCACTTTTTTATGAAAATGGTGTATAAACATTGAGATTTTACTCTGTTCGAATGTTGTTTAATGGTTACAACTTGCTGTACTCTATCTTGATTCAATTTTAGAGCTGTTTGTGTTTTTATATTTAGATTTTGCCTTTACTTCATCTACAGATTTCAATATAAAAAAAATGTGTCTGAATAATTATTGCAAATAATTGAGCATTAACTTAGTCTGGAAGTCCTCAGTTTTCAGATTTTACATATATTTAAGTAATATTTTCTGTTTAAAAGCTAAACTTATAGCAACTATGTATGTTTGTTTTGCTTTCATAATTAATGATATTAATTAGCAAAGCAGATTTTCAAGGTTTAATATAGTGAACTAGTCTCTTCATATCTTCATTTAAACTTGTTTTTTCTTAAGTTACAGATGATCCTGCTGTATTTGAGGTTCTTACAACTATTGCTTTGCAACAAACAACTCCAAAATTTAGTGGCTTACCACAACCTTAATTTATTATTTCTCACAATTGTGTTGGTTGCCTGAGTCATTTTTCTGCTGGTTTCAGCTCGGCTTACTCATGCCGCTGCATTCAACTGCAGAGTCAGTAAGTGCTAAGCTCAGCTGGAATGACTGAGAGAGTTGAATCTGTCTCCAGTTTTTCACACTAAAAGAGGCTCTACTGTTTTAAGATTATGACGTCCTCAGGATATCAAAATGTCCGGGTCAGCTATGGAATGTGTGGGAGTTCAGTAAAAATAAAAATGTGGGTCCTCTTGTTGATGGCAATAGCAGAGCATTAAACCAAATGCAAGTCCTTCTAAGTACAGATCCCTGTCAGACTTCATGGTCACATGCCCCAAAGCCAGCCCTGGAAAAGGGCAACAGTTAAAGTTGTAAAATATCTTGGAGTCTTGGCTCTTAGATCACACTACTTCACATCTGACACATTTTATAGCAAGACCAGCACAGATTTAAATGGATAGACCAGGATGGCAAGAATCTGTGATCATATTTTGCATTCTACCACAAAAGATGTTTTAATTCTGCCCCTTCTTATATCAGCTACTCACCGTCAGCATTTTCTCCATTCCAAAAGAAATAATAATCAATGTTTAAACTTTAATTAAACTATTTAATAAAATCAAATGCATTCTACTATTTTAAAACCTGCTTACTTAATTTCCAAATCTTGATTAACAGTGAGGGAAGATTGAAAACTAGAAAATAAATAAAATTATAAACACATATATAGATTGACAATAAAAATATATTTGGAAGGAAAAGGAAGTCTTAAGTGACCATAAGGTTGTATTGTGAGACTATATAGAGAAGGCTACCAGATAATTTACTATGAACAAATGCATCTGGGTGAGTGTGTATGAAGCTATTCCATTTCAATACAATAGAACAATGTAATCTCCAGATCAAGTATAAGCCCCTGAAAAGCACAGACATACAGTATAGCTCAAATGAGAATTATACTCCAAGGGTGCAAAATAGACCAGGTTGTCAACGTGCATTTCTGACTTGGTGTTAAAAGGAACAAGTTTGCTTTAAAGGGAACAGAGAAGAAAGGCTTTGTAAATCAAAAGTCTTTAAGAAACAGACAAATCTGCGACGCTGATGTTTTTCTGAGATCAACCTATATATATTTTTTTCTGAGATCACATATATATATATATATATATATATATAGAGAGAGAGAGAGAGAGAGAGAGAGAGAGACAGGATCTTGCTCTGTCACCCACACTAGAGTGTATTGGCATAATCATGGATCACTGTAGCCTGGAAGTCCTGGGCTCAAGCAATCCTCCCATCTCAGCCTCCTGATTAGCTAGGAATACAGGCACACACCACAACACTTGGCAGGATTTTTAAATATTTTTTTGTAGAGACGTGGTCTTGCTATGTTGCCCAGGGTGGTCTCAAACTCCTGGCTTCAAGCAATCCTCCATCCTCAGCCTCCCAAAGTGCTGGGATTACAGATGTGAGCCCCTGCCTGGTCTCCCTCATGTTTTTAGAGCAGCTGTGTTGAGGTCACATTGCTACAATTAGCAATGAAAGGCTGTTTTATAATTTTGAAGGATTCCATCCATTTTACCACCAACATTTAGATGTTTTCAGTTTAATTTTAATATTGTCTTTCTGATTTATTAACTTATTTTTCAATGCCTCCTTCTAAAAGAAACAGGCCCTAATTTTCTCCAACAATTCTAATCTTCCAGTAACATTCTATCACAGCTTCTCTGTGCTCTCATTCTAAATACCCATCATCTTCCTTTTCTAATGTCTAAAAACAAAAGGAAGATAATTGTTTTCAACCCTTATAATTGTTGCCTACATCTAATTTGTACAGGATCGAATCATTTGTTTAATAGAAATGACATGAACATAATATATTTTGTCATAAACTATGAGAATTATGTATTAATCTGTTCTCATGCTGCTAACAAAGACATATCTGAGACTGGGTAACAAAGGCAAGAGGGTAATTGACTCACAGTTCAGAATGGCTGGGGAGGCCTCAGGAAACTCACAATCATGGCAGATGAGGAAGCCAACATGTCCTTCTTCACATGGTGACAGCAAGAAGTGCTTAGTAAAAGAGGGGAAATCACCTTATAAAACCATCAGATCTCATGAGAACTCAGTATCACGAAAGCAACTTGGGAAAGATCCTCCCCCATGAATCAATTACCTCCCACCCGGTTCCTCCCACAACACGTAGGAATTGTGGGAGTTACAATTCAAGAAGAGATTTAGATGGGGACACAGCCAAACCATATCACATTGGTTGGACCTGTTACTAGAGGGAGTAAAAAGTTTAGTAACAGAACTGCTAAAGGTTTCCTGGTGTCTTCCATTAGGAGCCACCGGTTTTTGTTGTTATTGCAGTTTTTCCACTTGAGAAAGACACAGTGAAAAAGCAAAGACAAGCAGGGATGTCTGTTTACAACTTCAGGGTAATTGAGGGATTCACCCATTCTGCTGAGAGTGCAACAAAGAGAAGAAAACCCATTATTGGATGGGGGCAAAGAATCCAGGGAGAGATCAGATTGGCAGAAGTGTGGATCTCACAGCACTGAAGGCAGACATGAGACAGGGCCCCCCACAGCTTAGGACAGAAGGACTTCTTCCTTGCCTTGCACTGATCCTAAGTGAGGCTGAGGACATTTAACAAGCTGGGCTTTGTAGGAATTTTCAGCTTTCCAGATGCTGCTTGATACTGCCAGACTGCACTATGTTAATTAAACTCTTCCTACAATGTGGTGATTATGGAAGAGGTCTGCCAATGTCCAGCAAAGTGTGCATTCCCAGGAAGAGAGGACAGGGGCTCTGCCAAATGATGAGGGGAAATCTAAACACCAGGACCCAGGTTTTCTAGAAAAGTGTTCTCAAAACAAGATTAATGGCATCCTGTGCTTTCAAATAAAACAGTGAATTCAGTCTCTAAAAAGCACTATCTGTTGTAGATACCTTGGAGTATCTACAAATTTATTAATTTATTAATTAGAATTGTTTCAAATAACCCTGAGTCTCCTGCCAAGGACGTCAGTAAAGAAGAGTAACAGAATGTGTTCCTCTGCAGGAATACACTGCCTCTACACTGCCCTGCCTTGGATGGTGGTGTTTGGCATGGGAAGTTGCATTCTAGCAATGGAAGAATACAATTTGGAAGAATTTGTGTAAGAAGATCCCATTTTTTTGTGAAGTAATAGCAAAAATGACTTCTGTACATGTCTACCACATGTCTGCAGATAGATGATGACAGTGATAGATTAGAGAGACATGATTGATATATAGATAGGTAGATAGATAGATAGATGATAGATAGATAGATAGATAGATAGATAGATAGATAGATAGATAGATAGATAGATAGATAGATAGGTTTGTTTTGTAATTAAATAAGGCTGTAAGAAAATAAACTAGTGAATATGACTTACAGCAATGGGTTGGAGGTAGTATAGAAAAAGGGAGATGGCCAGGAACAGTGACTCATGCCTGTAATCCCAGCTCACAGTGTGGCTGAGAGAGGAAGATCACTTGAGCCAGAAATTCAAGTCCAGCCTGAGCAACATAGCGATATCCTCTCTACAAAAAAATTTTAAAAATTAACCAGGGGTGGTAGTCTGTGCCTGTAGTCCACCACTCTTGGGAGGCTGAGGTGGGAGAATTGCTTGAGCCCAGGATTTCAAGGCTGCAGTGAGCCAGGATTGTGCCACTGCACTCCAACCTGGGCAACAGAGAGATAACAAGAAAGAAGAGGAGGGGGAGAGGGAGAGGGAGGGGGAGGGGAGAGGAGGAGGGGAAGGAGAGGGGAAGAAAGAAAGAAAGAGAGAAAGAGAGAAAGAGAGAAATAAAGAAAGAGAGAAAGAAAGAAAGAGAGAAAGAAGATAAAGAAAGAAAGAAAAAGAAAGAGAAAGAAAGAAAGAGAAAGAAAGAAAGAAAGAAGGAAAGAAAGAAAAGAAAGAAAGAAAGAAAGAAAGAAAGAAAGAAAGAAAGAAAGAAAGAAAGAAAGAAAGAAAGAAAGAAAGAAAGAAAGAAAGAAAGAAAAAGAAAGAAGGAGAGGGGAAGGAAGAGAGGGAGGGAGTAAGGGAGGGAGGGGAAAAAATGGAAAAAATAAATTTCTTTTTAAAAGTTGTTAGCATATATATTATTCAATTTAAATTTTGTATTTATATAAGATTATGTTTGCATGTATATTTGATTAGAAAATTTAAAGTTCCTCATATAGTTTGAAACATTTATTGTTAAAGGAATAAAAAGTTACTTCTACACTCCTTTCATGTTAATTCCTGAGCAAGGAAATATCTGGACAGTAATTAATATTTAAGATACATGTGGTCAAACGCAGTGACTCATGCCTGTAATCCTAGAACTTTGGGAGGCTAAGGCAGGGGATCACTTGTGGTCAGGAGTTCGAGACCAGCCTGGCCAACATGGTGAAACCCCATCTCTAGTGAAAATACAAAAATTAGCTGGACGTGGTGGTTCATGCCTGTAATTCCAGCCACTCAGGGGGCTGAGGCAGAAGAATCTCTTGAACCCAGGAGGCGGAGGTTGCAGTGAGCCAAGATTGCACTACTGCACTCCAGCCTGGGCAATAGAACAAGACTCCATCTCAGGAAAAAAAAGAAAAAAGATACATGTATTTGGGCCAACTAAATGTCAGGCATTATTCAAAGTGTGGGCCTAACAGTCTCCTTCCTCATTACTCCCCTAAATGCATCATAAGAGCAATGAAGTAGTGGGATGCATCGCGGGCTATGAACAAAAGGCTTCTCGTGGTGAAACCAACTTTACCAAATAGTAAACAACAGCAGTAGGGATGGAGAACACTTTCCTGGTAGGGCAAGAAAGACAAAGGAGATATTTATATATCCATGGTGTAAATGAGAAAGATGAAAATGTGTCTAATAATGTTCTGTACACAAACATAGTAGACAAATTTATCTCATGACACTTTTTTAAACATAACATTTTTTCATGTGTCTGTTGGCTGTATGAATGTCTTCTTTTAAGAAATGTCTATTCATATCCTTTGCCCACTTTTTGTGGGGTTGTTTGTTTTTTTCTTGTAAATTTGTTTGAGTTCTTTGTAGGTTCTGGATATTAGCCCTTTGTCAGATGAGTAGATTGCAAAAATTTTCTCCCATTCTGTAGGTTGCCTGTTCACTCTGATGGTAGTTTCTTTTGCTGTGCAGAAGCTCGTTCGTTTAATTAGATCCCATTTGTCAATTTTGGCTTTTGTTGCCGTTGCTTTTGGTGTTTTAGACGTGAAGTCCTTGCCCATGCCTATGTCCTGAATGGTATTACCTAGGTTTTCTTCTAGGGTTTTTATGGTATCTGCTCATCATCACTGGCCATCAGAGAAATGCAAATCAAAACCACAATGAGATACCATCTCACACCAGTTAGAATGGCAATCATTAAAAAGTCAGGAAACAACAGGTGCTGGAGAGGATGTGGAGAAATAGGAACACTTTTACACTGTTGGTGGGATTGTAAACTAGTTCAACCATTATGGAAGTATGGCGATTCCTCAAGGATCTAGAACTAGAAGTACCATATGACCCAGCCATCCCATTACTGGGTATATACCCAAAGATTATAAATCATGCTGCTATAAAGACACATGCACATGTATGTTTATTGTGGCACTATTCACAATAACAAAGACTTGGAATCAACCCAAATGTCCATCAGTGACAGAATGGATTAAGAAAATGTGGCACATATACACCATGGAATACTATGCAGCCATAAAAAAGGATGAATTTGTGTCCTTTGTAGGGACATGGATGCAGCTGGAAACCATCATTCTCAGCAAACTATCGCAAGAACAGAAAACCAAACACCGCATGTTCTCACTCATAGGTGGGAACTGAACAATGAGATCACTTGGAAGGGGAACATCACACACCGGGGCCTATCATGGGGAGGAGGGAGGGGGGAGGGATTGCACTGGGAGTTATACCTGATGTAAATGACGAGTTGATGGGTGCTGACGAGTTGATGGGTGCAGCACACCAACATGGCACAAGTATACATATGTAACAAACCTGCATGTTATGCACATGTACCCTAGAACTTAAAGTAAAATAATAATAATAAAAAAAGAAAAAATAAATAAAATAAAAAATTAATTGTTAAAAAAACATTTTTAAGATATTACTTGGTTTCAATAATTTTTCATTTTCTTAATACATTTACTTCTGAGTAAGGTAAATCAGGATCAATTCTTTGCACAAATAATTACAGAGAAAGTCATTCTTCTCAAATGTGTATCCAGCTTATTTCATTCTCTTCCTATTCTCTACTTTGCAGTGGAAGATGCCACGTGACCTTTGGCCACCCTGTAAGAAATTAGTTTGATGTCAGGAGCCCAATACTATTGTCCTTTCACGGGCAAAGCTCCCAATGAGATCAATCAGAGCTTTCCTCCTAATCTAGGGGACTGCAATTTTGTCCCAGTGCAGGAGAAAATGTGGGCAAACATAGTAACTGTTCAGTCATCATCCATCACTCAACATAGTTAGGAGCATTTGAGGCTGTTTAACTCCCACTGGGATGGTGGCCTTAAATTCCCAGAAAAAATGCTGGGTCCTTTTTACTTCAATATTTCCACAGATACGTTCTGAATTTTCATGAATTCTGCCAATCCTAGTTTGAGGATTAAATCAGATACTTGGCTGGGTGTGGGAGGGTGGGGATGGGGACAGCTGGGGTTGATGGAAGGCACAGAATGGAGGGAGACAATGAGCATTTGACCAAATGAAAAATTACAAGGGGACATGGCATATAATTTCCCTGTGAATATTTTTCCATATGATGTATGATGACTATAATGAATACAATGCAGAAACAACAACCTAACCTAGTAAATTATATTTTTATTCCCTAAAGCATGTTTAATATTCTCCAAGCATAACTTGGATAATATGTTATTTAAAAACAGATGTATTTACTAGAAAACAAACTGTTTCAAATGTAATATCTGAATTATTGCTTGAATTATTTTACTTTAGTCATATAAAGGCAAAAAAAAAACAGCATTCATATTACAAAGTATTCCAGGACTCAGGTTTTGCTTTCTAATTATTATTCTGTTAAACTAATTATTAATAGCTGTTTGTTTTGTTGTTGATGATACTTTATTCACTATGCATAAAAGAAATAATTACTTATTGACAAGATTTTCTGCTTATATTTTCCTCTGAGATTTTATCTTTGGCTTAAAAACCATGACTGCATTTTTACATTCCTTAGGTTCTATTGAAGGTTGGAGTAGCTCATGGAATCTTTTTTTGTGTGTGTGGTAAAATCATTTAACATGAGCTCTACCCTCTTAACAGGTTTTGAGTGTATAATAGAGTATCCTTAATTATAACCACAATGTTGTACTGCAGATTTCCATAGCTTTTTAAACATGAATTAAACTTAAATAATGTGTTCAACAAAAATAATAAGCAAAGAATGAATATGATGTGATATAAACTTATAGGAAGTTCAAGTACAGACAAAACGAATTTGTGATGATAGAAATAGGAACAGTAGTTTCTGGAGGGGAGGGCTGGGAGGCTGGCAAAGAGGTGAGGACTGACCAGGAAAGGAGATGAAGTTTGGTGACGGATATGTTTAATTATCTTGATCTAGGGATGTTCCCATGGATGTATATGTTAAAAATCATCATGCATTACTTAAGATCTGTGCATCTTACTTTACATTTATTGTATCTCAATAAAATACCATGAACAAAACACAGAGATGGGAGGGAGAAAATGAAAATAAAGAAAGAATGGGAATAAATTGAAGCAAGGCTCACATCCCCAAGAAGGGAAGAGAGGACAGGACAGCATAAATGCACTTCCAGATCTTTACATCGCTCAGCTTGTGAAAAATGTAGAACTGCAAACCAGGCCTAAGAGATCCAAGAGGTAAAATACCCTATTGCAATAGGATTCATTTCTTGACAATGGTGGGTCAAGTCCTTCCACATCATTTCCGTGATTCCCTCAAAATCCCAAATGTCTTTGCAGGAAATCCTAGGAGTTAATTAAATAAACAAACAGAATCTCTCTCTTTTTCAAAACCACTATCTGAATCTATAAGAGCATAATGTACAAAAAAAATCAGAATTTCAAATTCTATTTTAAATCTTTAAAATATGCTGTCCGTATTTTCTATAGAATATATTGATTGGTGTTCTATATTATTTTGTAGTCCTAAGTTCAAAAGCCCTCAATCTCCCATCCCCCAACACACACACACACACACACACACACACACACACACACACACACACACAGTGCTGCTGGAAAATATCTTACTGGAGAAAAGACACACCAATTGCAAGTACTTGGGAAGATACAGTTCTGAAATTGAATATAATTATTCATTAGTAATCAAAGAAAATGAATCTTAGGCATCTAGTTCATCTCCATGTCGTTTCAAGATTTTTCTGTCCATTAAGGTACTCACATAGAAATATAAACAAACAATATTGTATTTTATTAGTTCACATTTTAATATGACATTTATATTCCATTTTCTATTTCACTAGTTGTCATGTATATTCCTATTGTTTTCATATTCTTTCTTTTGCCAATAGTGTTTTTCTTAATAAGGTTTTTCTTGTAAAGTCAATTCTGAAATGTTTGGATGTTCCGTATAATCAATTTTCCACAGCTCTGTAATGATTGCTTCGTAACATTCTATGGTTACTTTTATTGCTTTTGTTTTCACTTGTAAAACTATTATCAGAACTGAAAATATAAATGCAAGTGTAGAGTTTTCCATATCACTGCAAAGATTGAAATTCAGACTTTTTGAAGAGCAGTTTATAAAAACATGACAATATAATCAGAGTTAAAGGATGATGACTTTTTGATGGAATATTGTTTCTATAAAGCCAACTTATAAATGCTTTACTGAATGACCTCATGTTCATGTTTCCAGTTAATAAGCAGGTTGCCAACTCCCAACATACAGTTGTCCACTGTAATTAGTCAGTAAGTCTAAGTATCTAATGGTATACTTAAATTATCTAAAAAAAAAAAAAAAAAAAAAAAAAAAGGAGAAATCAGTCAATAAATTACCCTAGTATCTGGTATTTTTATTAGTTTACTTTTTACTAAAACATGACAAATACAAAACAAGTCATGTATCCATTCAATTAAATTTGAAATTCTTAATGAATTACCTTACTGATAGGTCATCATTAGACACTCTCTCACACACAAACACACAGAAATGATAATTAAAGAGAAGAAAAATCTAGAACATATTATATCGTGGAAAAAACTTACAGGCAGAACTCTCCATAGAAACCGTTAGTATAAAAAATTAATCATCTTCGTACAAGGTTCTAAGCCTTTGGTTTTCAATTTCATCAGACTTAACATGTCATCTATCTGTCTATCTATCTATCTATCTATCTATCTATCTATCTATCTATCTATCTATAATGTTTTAACTATGATATGAAGGAGAAAAGGAAGAAATTACTTTATAAAAAATTCTATACATTTAATAAGTAAATGCTTAGACATAACTATGCTAGTAACCATAATGAATGAAATAGGAAGATGCATGTTCCTCTAGGTGTCATCCCTGTGAATGCTAAAGGTACAAATGTAAATTGATTCATCTTATTGTATTGTTATCTCAAAACCAGAGAAACACAGTACCACTGGTGATGTGATTTTGAGAAATGGTGAACATCTCTTGGTAAAGTTCTTAACAAGACAAAGTACAAGTTTTCCTCAATTTGTATGGTGAGTTGCATTACTGGAAATATCTTCGTGTACTGAAACAACACAAAAATTCTTGACTTTGCTAGGCTCATTTATTTAGAACAGGTCTTACACAGGCATGTATGTTCAACGGATCAGTAGAAATTCATGGCAAACAATATAGTCAGTCATTATACAGGAATTTCCCATACAAATACAGAGCTTCTAGTATCTGCAATTGCTTACTAAATAACAGCAGGGTTTCTCCATTTCTCATGACAACCAAATGCCCCAACACATTTCCCAAAGGACTTCTAGGGGATTGTACATCCAGTTGAAAACCATTACTCTAAATCAATTACACTACATCTATTCACTACTATGGCCAAATCATTGATCTAATCAATTACAACAACAAAGTTAAATTAATGTGAAAGAGAATTCCTAGAATTTCTGCACCTTCCTGTTTTCCTCTTGCTTTTAGCCTAAGAACCTTGACTGTAATGGGAGAAGAAGCTTCTACACTCACATTTGACTTTCTTTGACCTCACCAAGGTTAATGCTTACTATTACTAAGCACACATGCCTTGCCTAGGAAAATCATCATTTGCGTTTGCCTTTTCATTTTTTTTTCAGAGGTAAACGAGTCATGTAAGGGATTTATGAGTTTATGTGTAATCATAAAATATGAGCCTGGAGATACTCTTACTCCCTTGACTGTGATTTTAATAACAAGAGTTAAAACTTAAAAGGACTGCAGACTATTGTACCAAGCCCTGCTCTAACAAATGTTACAGATATTAATACATTTAATTCTCATAACCTTCTGAGGAAGTTGTTATTACCATTCCCACTTTATAGATGAGGAAACTGAGGCACAGCCTAATGTCACACAGCTGGAAGGCAGTAGAGTGAGACTGAAAACATGACAGTCTGGTGCCAGAGTCCATGTGCTTAACTAATTATGTTACACTCTTCCTATGTACATGGGGAAAATGGAGTGGAAGGGATAGTTATGAACTAGTTGTTTGTCTAGAAGCTTCAGAATTTTGTTTTGTTGTTTGCATTTTTAAACATCAGATGATGTAATTACTCCTTTCTTCTCTATTGGATTTCTCCTCAAATTATTGCTGTTGTTTTAAAATAAGGTCCAGAGCTCCTAACACAGAGAACCCATGGAAATTACCCTCAGCTTGCTGGTACTGGGTATGGCTCTGACTTAGAATTATGTATGGAGTCTGACAGAATATGCATTGGCACATTGTGTTTCTACTCATAAATCTTGGCCTTCCACTTTTCTGGCTTGAATTAAATTATCCAGTGAATATTTTTATTCTCCTGATGGTCTCTACAAGTGGATTTATAGGTACTTAGGAAATACAGAATTATTATGAATCAGAAATTGTAGTACTCTAGGTTATAAGTTCTGTGAGGGCAGATAATGTGTTTGTCTCAGCACTTTGTCTCCTACTGCGATGCCTGAGATCTAATAGATGTTCAATAATATTATTATTATTAAATAAATGAATTAATAAATGATAAGTAAGATTTGATAAAACCTACTTGATTTGAATTTGCTCATCCTGACACTATTGCTCTGAATACTCTCTGTTCTAAGTCAAATTCATTTCACCTTCCATCACTGTTAAGTTTCTAAGCTGATCAGCATTCTGTGGTTCTCTGCCAGACATGATCCAACTTATCATGCCTCACAGCTTCGGAATTAAACATAGAATCAAATTTCTATTGTATTCACCTTTTTATAATTGCAAAGTATTTTTTCATTATATTGAATCACTGTTTACTATCTGCTTATAATAGAAATAAAACTATTTAATAATCATGCTGCATTTTAAACATAGTTTTCCCTCACAACAAAGTTTTACCTTCGGAGAATAAGTTATTCTCTAAGCTTTGAAAGAATATATATATACACACACACACACACACACACACACACACATAATTATATATAACAAAATTTTAAGCTAAGTGCTCAAGACTGTTTTCTTCATTTATATAATTTTCGTATGACAAACAATATAAAGCACTTAAAAGTCTATAAAACATTCATTGTACCATTAAATTGGCATACATTTGTAAAAGTTTACCTTTCATTACAAAGATATGTCAATGTAAGATGATGTGGTACACAGCTGCTACAGAGATTGGACCCCATGGCATGAATTTGTTGGAGATCATAAAGATTTAAAATGACAAGCTAATTCTAATAAAATATGTGCATAAGACAGTAAAATGAAGTGAACTAAATATATATTTATTATAAAGAACAATTCCTTGAACAATATAAAACAAGCTTAGAAGAGCAGTATTTTAAACAGGAGTGTCTTTATAACCAAGAAACTTTATGAGAAGATGGTATGAAGTGATGCAATGATTGAAAATATGGAGCAGGAGTGACACCAGATCCGTGGAGTAGATCCAGAAGTGGGATACACTTTTCACAGGACGCAAGAACAGCTTTCCAGTTGTTATGATGCTTTGTCTTTCTAAAGGGAAATCCAAATTTTACATGAAAATGAATACCTCAAGGCCAGACACAGTGGCTCATGCCTGTAAACCCAGCAATTTGGGAGATTAAGGTGGGTGGATCACTTAAGTTCACAAGTTCGAGACCAGACTGGGCAACATGGCAAAAGCCTGTCTTTGCAAAAATAAAAATAAAAAATTAGCCAGACATGATGGTGCATGCCTGTAGTCCCAGCTACTTGGGAGGCTGAGGTGGGAAGATGATGTGAGCCCAGGAGGTGGAGGTTCCAGTGAGCTGAGATCATGCCACTGCACTCCAACCTGAGCAATAGAGCTAGACCTTGTCATATGTATATGTGTATGTATATGTATATGTACATGCCTCAAAGCAACTATAAAGAAAAATTCCCATCTGAGGAATAAAGTAAAACCAAACATTGATTCTATTATAGGAAGTCTTAGACTGGCATATAGAACAAGAAACCAGAGTGCCTAAAATCTCGGGAAGATACTAGTAAGTATTTGTAATGGAAAAATTTTAAATAATGTGTATGATTTTTAGATAATTGCAAGAAAATTTTTAAAGGTAACAAAAGAATGAAAACAGTAGAAACATGTCATTTTAGTATTGTGGACCATTGCTAGTTACAACTCTCACCTTTGTCAAACTTAAAATTATAACATAAGACATTTATTGAGATCCATGTCCTGGCACACAGACTTAGCAAGAAGGTTAACCATTGACATTTTATTGACACTAAAATTCCCCCAAATCTGCCTTGTCCTATTGTGAGCCATTTCCCCTTTATTATGTCCTCTGAAAGCACTTGCATCTGCTCTCCTTCCAATTTGTTTTCTCTCCTTACTTCCAAAAATGCACCCTAAGGCAAAAAACTGTGTTCATGATCCCCTCTGTTATTATAATAGAATGGGTAGGTGCTGTTATGTCCACAGATATACTTCAGTTTCTCATTACATCCCTGAAGGATTGCAGACATATTTTCCATTAGTTGACAGCATACTTTTTATAAAACTTCTTGGTTATCTAATCCTGGACCGTTTAATAAATTCTTTCATGAATAAATGAAAAATGAACTGAATTGCTATGTGCCGAATGAAAGGTAGTATGTCAACAGATACTTCACTGTCTTAAAATTCAATACAATTCTTTCTGTAACTATTTTAAGTGGAGGGGGCATTAAAACTTTGATCACAGATCTGAAAACTGTATTTAATCAGGAAAGTTATAATTACTCACTTTTTCAAATTATCTCAAAATTACACCTAACTGATCTGCAAAAAAAACCAATATTGATTCAGAAGGAACTTCCTGGATACAACATACTGTCCTAATAAATTAAAAAGAGGTGTGTTCTTAGTTTTTTCTTTTTTTTTTTTGGTTTTCAACTTTATAACCAAGAAATTTTATGAGAAGATAGCATGAAGTGATACAATGATTGAAAATATGGAGCAGAAGCGACACCAGATCCATGACCCTAGAAGAGCTACTGAACTTCTCTGGTGACTCTTTATTTTAAAATGATGAAACTGATAGTACCCATTCGATAGGCTCAAAGAAAGAACTCAATGAATTTATATGTGTAACGTGCTTTTTACATTCCATTTCTGGCATATACTAATTGCTGTATAAACCTTTACTGTCCTAAAGATTCCAATAATAGTTCTCCAACCCAAAAATGAATACTGCAATTGCAGAAATTATTTTAATATGACCAATGTAAATATATATGCACTGCATGCACATATATTATACATGCATATATGTATATAAAAAGAAGCCATTTGTAAAGATTTCCTATGAAGACTACAGGATATGAGTCACATATATGTACTTTTGTTCAATGTAACAAATATCTCTTACTATTTTCTCCATTTACTCCCTATGCTGGATAATCGAAGGACGTATCTCTTCAACTTTATCAAATAGGGGTTACCAATGGGAGAGCCTTGATAGATTATATCTGTAAAGATGGCCCCATCTAGCTGAGGGCAGAGTTTCAATGTCTGAACTGATTTCCCCAGGGAGGACTCACTGGATATGAAGTTTCACTGAAATTCACACCCAATAGCAAAGTGCAGGGAGGCTCACAATTAACCACAATATGTTCAGTTCTTCCAATGAGCTTTTTATAGAGACAACTGTACTTAACCTGCATGTTCCTTCTGTATGAACCAGTGATTCATGTTAGTTAAAAATAGAATCTAGGGAACACGAATATAGCCTAATAACTGAAG
This sequence comes from Papio anubis, assembly GCF_008728515.1. NCBI lineage: Eukaryota > Metazoa > Chordata > Mammalia > Primates > Cercopithecidae > Papio > Papio anubis. The sequence goes on along the minus strand of NC_044976.1, from coordinate 77,532,022 downwards.
GAATTTCGTATTTCTTTCTGTTGTTTGAGTATATTGACACAGTTGGAAAAATATTGCTCACAGGTGTCAAGCCAAATGACATAATTCCTGGTCACAAGGATACATGTAAAGGTGTGCTTATTCCAGTGGGGAAAAAAATAGAGTGGATACCATGTCACTGCTCAGAAGTCCAACCTTGAACAGAGTTAAGAAATGATTAAGAAAGTCTCTTTTCCCTCATTTAATTATTTACTGGAATGTTTAAGGCTATTGTTTTTCCAAAAACAATAATTTTATTGATGTCAATTTAAAAAGTATTGTATTTACAAAAAAGTCATTTATAGTTTATATATTTTTTCCTTTATTGGAAGGTGGGGATTACATTTTTTGATCAAGTGCATCTTGTGCTATGATAAGTATATTACATACATATTCTTCGTTCATGCTTATAACAAATAAGTACTATCGTATTTTCCAACTTTACAGATGAGGAAACTGAAGGTCTTTAAGTACTGTCCAGTCTAAGCTGTTTCAGGACTGAGGCAGGAATTTTAACCAATTCTGTTCCATTCTAAAATCTATGCCCTTAGGCTACACTATGCAGTTGTTCTACCTGACATGAATATTTTGAGTGAATTATGTTTTTATTTTTTTCAACTGGCTGTTTTGACAAAGTACTAAATAAGGAGTAGTGCTTTTCCAGCTTCCCTTTGAGTGGCTCAGGCCACTAAATATATATATATATATATATTTTTTTTAAATTATTCTGTTTCCATTAATGTTTCAGTTTTCCTTTAAGTGGCTCCACCACTATATTTTTTATTTTTCTGCTTCCATCATTTCTCTATTTCATCTTTTGGATTCAGGGATGTTATTACTTAAGCAAAGATACCAATGGAATCATAAGTACAAAAGATGTGTATGGCCAAATGTGTGGCTACTAAGTGTCAATTATAGCATCAAGATACCCTACCATGGTGCTTTTAGGAAACCTATTTCAAAACATTTTTTCCTTTCCTATTCAAGAAAGCTATGTTTTTGTAGCCTTTGAGAAATTTTACTGAAATAACCAGGAGGCTATGAGGAGCCACTTCAAGAATAGTAAGTTCCTCTACCCAAACAGCTGTCTCTTGTCAAAGAAGGAGCACCTCCAAGAAGACGAGACAAAATATGCTACTTTTAAAACTCCACAATGTAAGCACCAAGACCTCATTCCCACAGGTAAATCCTGAGATGCTTAGTACTCAGATAAGAAAAATGCAGTAATCAGTTCTCATTATTAAACTGAGTTTTTAAAAGATTTAAAAACGCTAAAACCAATGTTATGGGTTTTCAAAGCCATTGGGTTTAAACACTATCAATGGAAAATAATATAACATAAGATATTCTTTAGAATCTAAGACTCTGTGGGCAATATTTGTGAAATCTGGAATTAAGGATCAAAACAACACCTATAGAACTATGAAGCTCACTCGATAAGCACTCGTCATCAGTTTTCAAGTTTCTAGATGAATTGAAAGTATAATTACTTTGGAAATAGGAGGGAGACTATTTCAGAGTATTAAAATTAATCCTGTCTTTAATTAATTAATTAAAATTAATCCTGTCTCTGAGTCTATGAAAGCAGGAACCTTGTCTCATTAATCATTCCACCCCTAGTACCTTTTGTTATGTATGACTGATGTGGGTGCTTAAAATATATTGGGAAAAGGAATCCGTGAAATAATAAATGAGTAACTTGATAGTAGCCACAGGCAGAAAACACCACATGATTCCAACATAGGATAAAAGACTAAGAAGAAAGCTGAGTAGAATACAAAATAAATAGCTATTTTCCCAATTTCTCTTCTACTGTCTCCGATGATCTACAAACCTAAATGAAAGCTTGGGCGTTGGCGAAAGTTGTTAGTACTTATGTCCTATGTTCAAACCCCAGAAAAGCTTTCTCTCTGTCAAATTGTGGTTTTTCTCTTCTGTCTTTTCCTCGTTAGTCATTTTCCCATTCTTCTTAATGTCATACCGAATGCAAAGTATATGTTGCAATATTCCTAAATTCTCTGACCTAACAATCTTGTACTATTAAAAATATAGAACATTATAAAGGTCACGCCAAGGCAAAGATCATTAGCCATCGTAGGATCTCTCCCTTAAATATGCACTTAAATTTCTTAATTAATAAATTCAAGTCACCAGTTGTCATCAAGTAGTCTTATTCTGGAGGGAAAAATGCTGTGAATTGATCAGTTAAGTAATTAATCACCTCCTCCACATGAAGGCCCTAGAACCCTACCTCAACAATTCATTGTATCAATTTACTACACATTCTCAGATAAGTTGTATTCCTGCAAAATCGCACAGTAAAACCCCAAATGGTTTTTCTTTATATAAATTATATAGAAAAACTAAAGGAATTAGGACACTAAACCTACACATTGTTAATAAAACTTAGTGATGTGATTAGACAACAATGTTCTTTTCATTAGTAACCTACAGGGAAACAGAAAAGTTGAAACTAGAAGGACTGCTTCAATAAAACCTAGAAATGTGAAAAGTACTTTATACAACACTAACAATATTTTGTAGAGTAATATTTAGAATTTAGAATTCCATTCAAAGTAGTTTTACAATTCAGTCCTTGCAATGAATAAGTTTTTGTTTTGAGGATTCAAAAACGCGTAAGAAACACTTTCTTGATCCTAAGAGCTCACCAGTTAATTTTAGAAGAAGAATAACGTACACATAGTATGACTATGAAGCAGAAAGTACATTTCAAAAAGGAAATATTAAATATTGTAGGAATAAAAGAAGAAAAGCTTCTATCTAGTCGGGAAGACTATTAGATATTTTAAGACAATTTTTCTATGTTGAACAGACAGGTAGAGATGCAGAGTATTGGAGAGTCTAATTTCATCACTGTGCAAATATTTAGTTTGTACTTATAAAATAACAGATAAACATATTTGGTGCAATACATACTACTTTCTACAGTGATTACTATGTAACAGGCACTCCCGGAAGAACTGCACACAGATAGTTTAATCCATTCAATAACAATATGAAGTTAAGTTTTGAGATACTCTGTTATTCCGATGACAAAAATGGGTTAGACCTGGGTAGCCTCACTCCATAAAACTTGTTCTTAAATACTTCGTCACCCCAGCGGTGATGCAATATACCCATGTAAAAAACCTGCACACATATCCCCTAAATCTAAAATTTAAAAAAAAATACTGCATCACATTCCTCTCACTTCTTATAACTGTATAATAGAGAGAATAGTGTGAAAGGTATGACCATTAACAGAAACATAGATGTCAAAATGAACTATTCTGGGCAGAGAAAATGGGGAGTTCATATTTCTGTATTTCAGATTACAAGAATGATATGATACTCACGAAGTTGATTTAAAGAGTTGGAGAAAAATGTAATCTTGATTTGGAAAATAACTTCATAGAGCTGAGCTTGGAATAAATAAGGTCGAAGCAGGGACAAAGTTAGAGGAGGAGAGGGTAAAGAACAAATTTCTCTCTTCACTTGGAAAAGAAAGATGAAGCAAAGTTACTACTGTGTCATAACAGCTTTGAACTTCTCACCTGTCCATCACACAATGTCAGGCTTTGTATCTGGCCAGCAGAAAATTTGAAAATATTTGCAAATTAAGTTGGAAATAAAACTAACATTTTCTGTATGTATTTAATTCATGCCATGGATTTTACCAACTCTACCTGCTTGAATACACATCGTTTTATTTTCTCCTTTTTAGAAATGAAGAACCTCACACATCCCCACATCCCACAGATGGGAAAACTAGGAGTCAACTTCAGATTTGTCTAGTTCGGAATTGGTTTAAATTTTTCAAATGATATGTTAGAGACATTTGCCTTTTGTTTATCAACTTGCTTTTAAAGTAGTTTAGTTTTTATTGTTGTGATTGAAATGACTTTGAAGGAGTGAGAAGACTTTTTAACATGAAGTAGTGGTCTGACATTCTTACAGTCATACTCATCCGATCATGAAACACAGTTTATGTAGGGAAAAGCAAAACCCAACAAGAAAACTAGAGTTCTTGTTTAAACTAATGACGACCCCATTTAAACAAAATGAACCAAGTAGTTGGCAATCTGTGTAGTTATTGAGATATTTTTGAAATACCTGCATGAGTATTTGTCCTAGGTAAGCATCATCTATCCATCAAAAAATAAAAAGGAGCCGAGACTAACACACACACACACACACACACACATACATTCACACAATTTCTGCCTTAGTAATTGGACAAAAGTTTGTTCTGTTTCTTAAGATTTTTGTTTTTGTTTTTTCTTTTTACTGTGTATGAAGAATTTCCTTTTTGTCATGTGAGACTTTGGGACTTATTCTAGACAAAACTTACCTCATTAGAACCCTGAGGAAATAGATTTAAATCTTCTCTTAAGGCTAATCTGTGAGGTCAAGAAGCCTGTTAATTTAGGTACATAGAACATCATGGCCTGATAGATGAGCTATCTGTTCCACCTTCCAACTTTCTAAATTCCAGGACATCAGAAGCAGGTCATGCATTTTCAGAGGAAGGGGTGGGGAAGTGGTATTTCCTCTTTTGTAAGAGAAAAAGGAAATCTATTCATTTAGAGTGTATGGGTTTGATCTTGATCCTTCTGATGTAGAGTTGTCATTTGTTTGTTAGATAGGCAAGAGAGTTGTGCACTGACCCAAAGGAAAGCATAACATCTGAATTATGACCCCACTCTTCCTACCAGCAGCCACATAAAAGAACCTTCTGCATTAGTAGCTATTCAAGTTGACAGGGAAAGTTTGAAGGGGAATGTGATAGAATGCCATAATATAAAAGATGGAAGAAAGAGAAAAAACAGATAGCACTTTATTCTCTATTAAGAGTTCTCACATATAGGAGAGGTTGAAGAAAGAATAACAATGTAAAAGTTGATATCAAAGGTGTACTCAATTCTGACTTTTATTCTAGCCATTCACCCGTTTGTACTGCATTTCATCTCTTAAGCTTTTTTTCTGTAGTTTTCATAATAAATCTGATGCATTTTAGAAATCCAGTTTTAAAAGGAGAGACTAGATTTGAAGCTTTCTCTTTCCTAACAGTTTTTTGGTTGTTAATGCCTCACTAAAAATACTATTTCCTGTTCAAGTTCAAATTGATTTTGATGTTTCATTCTGATGTTTTCAACATTATTGATTCATTATAATGTACAGATAATGTTGATATGGTATGATTGTAAAACACCAATAGACAAAGGGCATTAAATTATCTATTTTTAAAATAAAAATGTCATTTTCTATAGTGTGAACTCTATCTATATGAAATAACCTATCTAGTCATGACACATAGTGAAAATCAATAGAATATGAAAGTACTAGTTATGATATGTAATATGTTTACAACAAATGTAACATCCCATGTGCTTGAGTGAGTTGAGCTTTGATGCTTCATCAAGCTTGGCTGACATGAGATTAAATATTGCAAGATAAGATACTTTTAAAAAAGACCCAGCACTCCAGCTGCATTATTTAAATATTTTTGGCAATTCTGCATTTCAATTTTAAAACACCTTTTGCCTTTGTTAGGATTTTAGATCTTTAAAACTATAATGTGACATGACTATTGCTGCGGGAATAGGAAGAAACATTAATCTGCATGCTATTATTGCTTGCAGATGTTCATTTTTGTGCTCCTTAAATGAATGCAAATTTTGTCATTTTTTTTCTGAAAAGGCACTTCATTTTATATGGTACATCATGGATGATATGATAATTTACATTTCATATGTATATATAATAGAAAAATATTCTATCAGATTCTATTAAAATATAGCTGAGTGATAAGTCAGAAGCTCAAATTAGATGTTCAAAAATGTGTTGGAGTAAATAAAGGTCTTATTTCTATTAGTTAGGGATTTTACATTTGCAAGTTATAGAAATATAATAACACTGATTCAAAGCCCCCAGAAAGGCAGTGGGATTTATTGACTTTATAAATCTCTGAAGTACCAAAGTTTACCTTCACATATGGTTGTATCAAAAATGTCATTAAGACTCTGTTTTTTGTTGATTTGTTTTTGGTTTTGTGTCTACCACCACCACCCAACCCCATCTCCATCCCTTGCCCTTGTTTTTCTCCTGGTTAGCCTTATTTTCAGGTAGGTCCTTTTCTTCTAATGACCCTAACAGTGCCCAAATTTCATCTTGCTACCTAATGCATCAAGGCAGAGGGAAATCTCCCTTGTACAAGAGTTACCAAAAATGTCACTAGTTAAATTTCATTACCAAGGCATGAATCCTGAGGTTACTTCTAGGTCTCAAAAGTGAAGTTATCCTACATAAAGATGTGGATTAAGAGTGAGGAAGAGGTGGTTTCCTAAAGCAAAATACAAGCCTTATTTACACAACATGTATACACTACATAAGCTCACCTGAGATAAATCTATTTTCTTTAGTATATTTCAGTAATGGAACTTCACCAGCGTTAGAATTCTGCAAGTGGTGTCTAAACTATTTCTAACGGTCACTTATAATTTTGAAGGCTAATATTCTGGCATTTTAATACTCTAATTTTATTTAATTTAAAGGAGTATCATTAACAACATTATCTGAAGAATTATTTATGTCATTGCAAACCAGAAATCCATATCAAAAATCCATTGAATTTTCTAACAATCAAATTCATCTAATAAATGAAGTTGGTGCCAATAAGTGATGACAATATGCTTGAGTTGTTTTTCTAGGAGAAGGAATTTTTTTTTGAGGTTAGTACATACATAGAAACTTGTCTGTTCTCTCATGAGTAGTTCATATGTGCAAGACACTTGGCTAGTCAGGGTGAGGTACAATCTGTGATCACTACGCCAAAAAAAGCCAAATGGCCCACACAGAGATCAGACCTCTGACCTCAGCCTCATTTTGTGTAGATTCAAATCAACTGTGCTTACTAGCTACAGACATACATGAGTGTCAGTAAATATCCCAGATTTCCTGACATAGGATCCTTCCCTACCAAGCCACAGAAGAGCTTAGTGAACCCAAACTGATGACTCATCCAGAAGCAGCCATGCAAATCTTGGCTTCCTGAGGAAGGAACGAGAACAGCAGTCCAAACAATCCTTAGAAGCTGATAAGGCTTAAATCAGCACCTTCTCCATTTTCCAGCATTCTCCTCTGACTTCTCTGCCTTGGCATACTGACGTATTATGCAACAGTTACATAATTTCTCAGGAAATAGAGCCCAGAGCCAGATGCTCTCTGAAGAATTTGCATTACTATCATTTTTGTTGTTATAAACTTGAGTTGTTCTTTAAAAAAAAAAAAAAAAAAAAAAAAAAAAAAAACTCTTAGAGAATAATGTATTCAACCAAATACATATATGGTTTCAGTCATAACAGGATTTAAATCTTGTCTTTCAGATTCCAAGTTGACATAACTTAAACAAATTTTTATGTTTTCACCATTTCACACACTACAAATCAGGTTCCAAAAGTATGTCAAGTATTTTCCTTCTACATCTAATGAACATGTTCTACTCTCCCCATTATCTCCATCATCTCAGCTTTTGGTTTCTCCCTAAATGGAGAGTCTTTCTAGTCCTTGATCTATGTGATTAAAAAGATATATTTACACTATATTTTATATTTCATAAAATTTCATAATGAAGTAGTTGATAAAGTGTGCTTAGAGTATTTACCTACATGTAGTCAAAATACTTGAAAAAGTTTTTGTGCTAGAGCTTTTCCAGTGCACAATGCCTATCATTATATTCACTTCAGATCGTCACTTATTAAATGTCTTTGATAATGAAAATTCTGATCAGAATTTACTGACTGAGCCTATCTTTTTAAAACATACATTTTATTTTATAGGCCTTGACACTAATACTTTATTATTCTATTATTACATGGTGATAGTAAGGTTCAAATTTTTTGAAGACTGAATCAGAGATTCTGCTACTAAGTAGCTTGATTTAATAACTCTATGTATGTAGATAAATAAATAAAATCTAAAGAATAAAGGGTCAATTTTATTAACTGTTATTTTAAGCTGAGAAGGAAAGAAAAGGAATGGAGGCTGGATAAAAGAAAAGAAGAAAGGGAATAATAAAGGAAAAGAGGAAAGAAGGGAGGAAGAAATGCAACAAGGTTTTGCTTATAAATTTTCCATATACTTTTGTGTTAGTCTGTTCTCACACTGCTATAAATAAATACCTGAGACTGGGTAATTTATAAAGAAAAGAGCTTTAATTGGCTCATGGTTCCACAGGCTGTACAAGAAGCATGACTGGGGAGGCCTCAAGAAACTCACAATCACGGCGGAAGGCAAAGGGGAAGCAGGCATGTCTAACATGGCTAGAGAAAGGGGAATAAAAAGAAGGGAGAGGTGCTACACACTTTTAAACAACCAGATCTCAGGAGAACTCACTCATTGTCATGAGACTAGCAAGAGGGAAATCTGCTAGTCTCATGATAGTTGATTCAATCACTTCCTACCAGGCCCCTCCTCCAACACTGAGGATTACAATTAAACATGAGATTTGGGCGGGGACACAAATCCAAACCATTCAACTTTTAATAGTATATTTTCTGTTTAAAACTCTGTAAAAATACAAAATTCAAAAACATATAGACTATTGATCTATGATATCAAACAACTTTTAAAGTTAGAGTCAATAAGGTATGCATATAAGTAGTCGATACTGAATGAATATTTGTTGAGAAACCCAGATAAAATGGCCAAGACATTTCTAAAATCTATTTCTGTGGCTTTTAAAAAAATGTATTTCAAGCCAAAATACACTACAAAGAAAGCACAAGTTCATAATGGACAGAAATGAAGTGATTGTCTTATTTGAAAAGATTTGTCAACTTCCTTTTTTCACAGTGTTTGAGGCGACTCTGTGAGCACTGAAAGCTGTGAAAATATTGTATATTGTACAACTGAAAACATTACAGATATCCTGAAAAATAACAAAAGTGAAACATAACGCTATTTCAGTTACAAAAAGTTAAATATAAAAATTTACAAGAATGTAACTTATATGGATGGTTATAAACATATAATTCTAGACACATATAGAAACAAGTATAAAACAGTGTAATTAAAATATCCATTAAAGCACATGTGGACTTTAGAGTCTCACTGAAATTGCACTATTAACTTTTAAAGGGTCTTAAAGCTGCCAGTTCAGCTGTTTAAATAATAGGAAGACTTGTAACAAGAACATACTAGATCGATGTACTAGAAAAGCCTATATTTTATACCTCTTTAATGTTAGTCTTTCTGAGGTATTTTTTGCATATTTTATTAATAGCAGAACCTTTGTGTAGGTGTTATTCCAGTTACAGAAAGACATTCTAGAATGCATGTAAATGTACTTCGTTTGGTAGATGGTATCAAGGGAAATATTAAATATCCTTAAGTCTGATTAGTGTGAAGTGTGCTTATGAAGGCCATTTTATCTCTCAACCAGAATTCCACAAGTGGTCATCATCCCACAATGTCAGTGTTAAGAAACTCTATTGAAAGTGGCAAGGTTGGGTTGTAGTGAATTTCTAAAAAAAGTGAATCCTCAAGTACTCATGACCCACTCAGGACCATTGAAGAATAGAAAACTAGAAGATTTAATTAGGTCATTCTACAATTAGTTCCTCTTGGACAATCCCTTCTCAAAACTATCTCAGAAGGTATGAAGTACTTCAACATTATCTATGGAGTTGTGAGGAGAAAAAAAAAAGATATTGTATATGATAGAGTACAAAGTAAATGTGAATCCAAACGTTTATTTAACATTTCTTTTATACTGACTCCATTTGACCTCCTGAGTGTCCATATTAATTCCAGTATTCACATCTCCACTCTTATTACTCTTCTCTGCTGAAATATCAGTGTTTTCTCTGTTGTCCATTTTCTATCAATTTCTATCCATTGTTCAAAGATTCAGCTGAAAGATCACTACCCCCTCAACTCCTCTGTTCAAAAGATTTCCCTAACCACTTCTTGCTCCCTATGTTCTTTCTCCTTTCCTTTCTCCCCACTTTCTTCTTGTGTTGCACTACTAGATTTAGTAGAGGTATTGTACATTTGTTTTGTTCCTAGGGGTTATGCTCTTACTTTATAGACTTTCCCTTTGGCAACCCTTTAAAAATGTAAAATGTTGAGTCCAACCTTTAATCTATTGTTTTGCAGCAGTTTTCTCATACGTCCATGTGAACACTCAGCACAGCATTAACCCTACTCTTTGAATAAGGAGCCACTCTGAAATTGGAATCAAAATCTCATCTGTTAAACCCTTTCTAAAATAAAGATGATGTCAAGCACTTTTACTAATTATCTCATTTAAAAATGGTAACAATCTACTCCCCTCCATCCCCACTGGGCCCACATTATGTGGAGGAATGATCATTTAGCCAGAAGCCAGACCATTCTCCTGTTCCTTTTCTCTACCACCTTTAAACCTTGATATTAATATGAACTGAAGAAAATCATGATCAATGTTCACACATAGAAAAATATGTGAAAATTGTCTCTACAATTCAAAGTGATATTTAAGTATCAGGCATTAGAATCTCTCATAAATGTGCACAAAACACTACCTTCAATTTTCCACATCATTTAACTTTTTAAAACATAAACTAGAGCTACTTGAAACTTGTCCCTTAAACAAGGTCATTATCACCTTTTTAATATATTCTTACATGGGAGAAAAAAAGGGTTGAGATAGAGATGGAAAGATTAGAATTATGCATAGCCTCCATCATCACATACATACTCTTTGACCATATTCTTTGAGTATTCCTTTCATCTAAATGAGGTCAATATCCTCAAGGTTTGTTTTTTTTTTTTTTTTTTTTTTCCTGCAGTTTTTAAAGCCACTGAGAATCAGGCTCTTACTCTGTATCAGAGATTTGGTTAAATGCTTTACATATATTTCAAAGAGGAAAAGATAAATTATTCTTGGGAATCAAACCATTGTGGAAATGGTTTCAATATTCTGGGGGAAAGAAAGGAAAAGAAAATCCAAGGCTGAATCCCCCAGTGTCAGAAGGATTTGAGAAACTGGCATTAGGGGAGGTACTAGAAGGTGAGACTGAGAAAGAAGAGAGAGGAGCCCAATTCTATTTGGGATCAATGTAAATGGCAACTTAGTGACAAGTTTCTAGTTGAGGAATAGCTGAGGAACTTTTGAAAGTGGTATAACTCTAATATATTTATTGAAACAACTGCAAATCTTTGAAATTTAGTAAAATTTGTCCCCCTCCAATACACACAGACACACACACACCCACTCTTATGATAGTGGTACCATGAAAAAGCATGTGGAAATCAAAATAGCACTAAGTTTATTATAATATATTATGGAAAAGGAGCCTAGAGAGGGTGGGAACCAGCGGAAATCAGAAACGAAAGGGGCTTGGAACATGTGTGCATCACTAGGAGCTTTAGAAACTGGATTGCAACCTATTGTCTTGTGATTACAAGTGGTGAGATATTGGGGAAGTCTTTTATCCTTTCTAAGACTCATGCATCAGGAGTAGTTAAGAAAGATGATAATTTTTACCTTGAGAGATTCTTGTATAAATTAATATGAAATAGATATATGGCCACTGATGGGTTATATTGATAAACGTAATGTATTTCTCTCCTTAAGCCTTTCTGTTCCCTGTGAATTAAAGTAGAACTCCACCCATACCTTTTATACTATCTACCACTAACAATAAGGAGTATTTCCAGTAATAAATGTTAAGGGCATTGCTGTAGAGAGCCAAGTGTCAATGTGAAGTCAATAACCTTGTCTCCGTGCTACACTCCTACCATAAGTAAGCTCTCCTTGGCTTATCTTTGGCTGTGGATTTCACTTAAACCATGAGCTGTGGATGACTACACATGCCAAGCCTTGTGACAGCACAAGAGAAAAATGATTAATATCTCCCCATATTCTTAGCAATACCTACAATTCTGCATCTTAGCTTCTTTCAAGTTAAGACATGGTATAATAAAATAGTTTACACTAAGGTGATATAAAATTGTAATAGTCTAATGTGTAAATATCTATGAGGGTGATGAGTGTATTAATAATAGTAAAAATAGGTAACATTTTCTGAGCACTTCCTGTGTGCCAGTCACTAATATAAACACCCTTTATCTATTATAGTATGTAACTTCATAGCAACCATGTATTAACAGTAAAATAACTGTTAATATTCCCACTTTGAAAATAAAAATAACAACCAAACTTAAATAGGTGAAAGAATTTAGATAATTAACTTGTCACAGTTAACTAGTAGGATGACGATTAAAATGATTTGTAATATTTTAGTAAACATTAAGTCATTACTATTAATATCTGCTATTATTATTAATATTCTCCTTCAAATATTTTATTATCTCATAGCATTACATAACAGGACAAATTAGATCATCATATTACTTTCTGACATAAAAAAGAGACCCTTGCCTGTCTTAATCTTTTGGAAATATTTTCTAAAGACTGAATTTTACCAATATCCCCATGACTTAATGTTTCTGAGCTCTAGTTCTCCATAGCATGTAACTCTCCATTTAAAAATCCCTCAAACCTTAGATCTTATAGCTCACAGAATGTAGTACACTTTTCTGTAAGGTCAGACTGATTAGTTTCGCCAGCTTTATTTTGTAAATATGTTAAAGGTTCTACTTCAGTGCTTCCCCTGCTGCATATAATCACCTTGCCAACCTCCACTCAACTCCAGGGCCAAATTAAGTATACCTTTCATAGCGAAGGGACCCTGTGGTCCAAACTAGGTTAAATCTACCTGTTAGAAGCTATCATTACATATTCTTCCAGCCTCTTCCATGCAGTAATAGCACTAATTAAAACCAATTCCTACAACTGTTTACTGTTTTCCCATAGATGGAAAATTCCATCAGGGTAAGAGTATGTCTATTCTATTTTGCTTTTCTTATTTTCATCACTTTATCCCATTTCCTATTATACCATGCCTTGTATTCAGTACTGTGATGGTTAATTTTAGGTTCAGCTTGACTGGATTAAGGAATACCTAGATAGCTAGTGAAGCATTATTTTAAGGTGTGTCTATGAGGACATTTCCAGAAGAGATTGGTGTGTGAATCAAGGACTGAGTGGGGAAGATTCACCCTCAACGTGAGAGAGCACTATCTAACCAGCTGGAGTCCAGGATAGAACAAAAAGGCAGAAGAAAGGTGAATTTGCTCCCTTTCTCTCCTGGAGCTGGGACACCCTCCTTTTCATGACCTTGGACATCACAACTTTAGTCTCTCAGGCCTTTGGACTTCAAGACTCACAGCAGCCATCCCCCAGGTTTCTCAGGCATGCTGCCTTAGACTGACTTACAGCATTTGCTTCCCTAGTTCTGAGGCTTTTGGATTTGGAATGAACCATGCTATCAGCATCCCCAACTCAGTTATGGGATTTCTCAGCCTCTGTAATCACATAAGTCAATTCTTCTAATACATACCCTCTCATTTATCTGTCTCTCTATATATTCTTTTAGTTCTTTTTCTCTGGAGTACTCTGACTAATACAAGTACCAACCAGACATGTTCTTAGGCGCACACAAACATCATACTCTAAATGTCCACAAATTGGCCCCTTAACCTCTCCCCAAATCTTCTTCAGAATTTGCCTTCATCTACACCATGATGGTCTGTCTCCTTATTTCTTCAGTCACCTAGGAAATCCTTCTACGCTGGCTCTTTCTCTGTCCCTGTTTACCCAGGGTCATCAAGTCACATGCATTCTGCTTCTTAAACACTTCCTCCTCCCCATTGGCATGATTTTAGTTACAACACTCACTCTTTCTCGAAATATTTTCAGAACTTGTCTGGTCTCTTTGCCTCCAGTGTGCCCCTCAAAAAAATCTTTTTTTTTTTTTTTTTCTAAAAACACAGCTGGTCAAGTTAATTTTCTGCTGAAAGTCTTTCAATGAACTATTAATGTTTAAATGTCTTCGAAATATTGTCTCATACTTTTTCTGTTGTCCTCCCCCGGCACTCACATTCACTCCAATCTCTAATTCTGCTGCACATCTCTAACATTATTTCATTGACCTTTTTTCTTTGTTTGTTTGGGTTACAGTTTATTCCTTTGGGAATGTAGGTAATGCCTATTAATCCTTAAGAATCGCCTGTCTATTCTTTTAAGAAACTTTATTTTACTCACTCTTACCTCTTTCTCCATTCTTCAGGGTTGGCCCTCCCACAGTGCCCCATTGTCAGATATGTAATTTTAATATTGTATTTGTATTGTCAACTAATATGGAGGTGGAGACATCAGATTTGATTAGAAAAATTTCAAAATACAAGTTGGTTTAGAAAGAATTCAATTTTCTATTGTTTGCCGTTTTGTATGGCGTTCAATATTTCATTCTCGTTTCAATTTCAATTTGAGAGGAAATCCAGACACCACTAGAACCAACTGAGAGTTGTGGTTTTGTTTTGGTTCCATAATGAAGCATTTGTAATGGTATGATGAAGCATACGGGAACTGTAAAAACACACAGCTCCCAAAGTTTTGTTTTTTTTTTTTTTTTCCTGGAGCTCTAAATTGTGGAATTTTGAGATAAAAGCTTTAAAACCTTCCAAAATGATTTGAGTTACTTCCTGCTATTTAGAACTACAAAGACAATATTCCAACCTGAGTAACATTTTTCCTGCATTAAGGGAACCTCAAAGTAATCTCCACAGAAATAAACTGTGGTCTGTGAGAGACAACAAACCTGACCTCTCACTCTTTCACAGAAATCATGTGATGATTTCAAGTAACGGGTCTCCTCTTCTTTTCTGCCTCACTCCTCGTGTTAGATAGAGGTGGCGTCAGAGGAAGATGCTTTCATCAACCTACATGGTTTTCTATTTATCCTCTATAATTTTATGATTTATAAAGTTAAATGTTTGAAATATGAAAAGAAGACATCTGACATTTTTAGCTTAACCTCTGTCTTTCCAATGTCTTTATGAGCACTGCAATTTACTGTTAAACCTATTATCTTATTTCCTATATTAGAAGTGATTAGATAGGTTTGAATATGTATTAAATGTTTTTAAATGAAGAAAATTCATAGATATCATTACAAAGATTACACAGATACCATTTAAATTGGATATTTTATATATATATATATATATATATATATATATATATATATATATATATATGCGCTGTGGACTATCTGTGTATATGAAGAATTCACAGAAAACTATTGACAAGACAGAAATCTATTGATAGAATAGATAAATTCTGATTTTAAAAACCTCCCTGAAAATTAAAAAAAAAAACTCCCTCTATCCTTATTAACTTGACTGAATTTCTTAATCTGTCTCTTTCCAGATTTCATAGTAAATAACAATATCTAACTCGGATTTCTATGTTGGTCAAATGATATAAAATATATAAAGTTCCCAGCATAAACGTAGCATGTGAAAGCAGTAAATATTAAGTATTCTCTCTCAAAAACATTTGAAATCATAATAGTTCTAAATATTTAACAATTGTTTTATACGTTCAGCCATTGTAATATAATATTTTAAATTGTCAGAAAAGAAAATGTAGCTCTTAAACTGAAGCCATATGCTTATTTTGATACAATATTTCAAAGGTCCAGAGCATATTTTTAAATGTAATCTACCCAGTACTTAGCATGACAAATGGTAACAGTGGAAAATTGATGTCTCTTAAAAAATATGATAGATATATTGTGTTGAGCACAGAGTGTGAAAGTCCTGGTATAAAGGAGAGAAAGAGGAGGAGTTCCAGTTTCCTAAAGGGGATTATCTCTTGTGGATTTTGAAATGCTAATATGTAATTTTACCCTGCGCAACACAGTAATCCAATTTCCTAATCTGTACAGTGAAGATAATAGCATGTCATCTGTTTGCCTTTCATAAGTAACCCAAAATAAGGGGTTTACAGAGATATTTTGCTTTAAATTGTCTTATTGAGGTAAGTTTGAAACAAACATTAAACTGAACATTCTTAAAGTTATAATCTAACATATTATTACATAAATGTATCCCTGAGAAGCTATCACCACAATCAAGATAGTGAACATTTCCGTCAATATGATCACCACCAGGGATTCTTAGTGGCTGTGGAAAATCCCTCCTTTTTATATTCTGCCTCCCCCTAGTCTCCTGAGTAACCACAAATCTGCTTTTTGTCAGTATAGATTATGTTGCTTTTTCTGAAGTTGGAATCACACAGTATGTACTCTTTGTTATCTGTATTCGTTCACTCAGTTTAATCATTTTGAGACCAATTTATATAATTGCATTCATCTATAGTTCATTATCGTTTAGTGCGGAGCAGTATTCTATTGCATGAATATGCAAAATTTGTTTATCATTTCACCTATTGAAAAATATCTAGATTGTACTGAGTTTCTGGATATTACAAACAAAGCTTCTATGAACATTCTTGAACAAACATTCAGATGGGTATGTGCTTTGACATCTTGACAAACATCTAGGTATGGAATGGTTACATCATGTGCCAGGTGTATGGGTAAATATTTTTAGGAAATGAACATACTGCTTCCAAAATGATTGCATACTTTTACATTCTCATAAGCAGTATGAGAATTCCAGTTACTTCAAATCATTGCCAGCAGTTGGTTTGATCAGTCTTTTTCATTTTAAACAATCGAATAGGGATGTAGTAGTATCGCACTGTAGTTGTATATTTTTAATTTAACTTTTTACTTTGAAATAACTACAAATTCACATTTTACTTTGAAATAACTACAAATTCACATAATAAAGAGAGATCCCATATGCCCCTTTGCCCATTTTTCCTCAATGGTAACATCTTAAAAAATGATAGAATGATATCACAACCAGAATAGTGAGTGACATTGATACAGTCAAGATGAAATACAATTCTATCAGGCCGGGCGCGGTGGCTCAAGCCTGTAATCCCAGCACTTTGGGAGGCCGAGACGGGCGGATCACGAGGTCAGGAGATCAAGACCAGCCTGGCTAACCCGGTGAAACCCCGTCTCTACTAAAAAATACAAAAAACTAGCCGGGCGCGGTGGCGGGCGCCTGTAGTCCCAGCTACTCCGGAGGCTGAGGCAGGAGAATGGCGTGAACCCGGGAGGCGGAGCTTGCAGTGAGCCGAGATCCGGCCACTGCACTCCAGCCTGGGCGACAGAGCCAGACTCCATCTCAAAAAAAAAAAAGAAAAAAAAAAGAAATACAATTCTATCACCTCAAGGATCTCTTCTGTTGCCTTTTTAAAGTCACATTTACTGGCAGTCTATTGTTTTCTTCGTGCTTCTTTTGTTTCTTGTTCTCCTGTTTCTTTTTTCTTAGACTCCTGTGGGCACTTTGAACATTTTCTAGGACTATATCTTGTTTTATTTATAGTGACTCAGAGTATGCCATTTTTTAGGTAGTTTTCTTAGTGGTTACTTTAGATATTATAATATACAAACATAATTTGTTGTACTCTATTATTTATCAATGTTTTAGCATTTTGAGTGAGTGAAGTATAGAAATCTTAGTCCCATTTGTGTTTCTTCACCCTCTCCACTTTTGAAAAAAAAAGTTGTCTTAAGTATTTCTTCTACATACATAAGGCATCACATCAAATGATATTGCAATTTTTGCTTCAACCATCAATTATGATTCAAGAAACTCATGAAAAGGAAGATCATCTATTATTTACTTTATTTTTATGAATTCTGATAATTCCTTTTCCCTTTTAGAAGTTTCGAGCTTTCTTCTGTTTCTGTTTGTTTTCTGCTTAGAGAACTTCCTTTAGCCACTTGTTAAGGATAAGTTTTCTAGCGACGGAGTCTGTTAATTTTTCTTTGTCTGAGAATGTATTTATTTCCCATTAGTTCTTAGTGATATTTTTGCTGGATATAAAATCTGTAGTTGTTCACTTCTCTCAGTGTTTAATAAAATGTGTTATTTCCTTTTGGTCTTCATGATTTCGAATGAGAAATCTACTGTAATACAAATCAATGTTAGTACATAATTACTGTGTTGTTTCCCTACGGCTGCTTTCAATATGTTTTTTTGCTCTTAGTTTTCAGGAATTTAATTATGACGTGTATTTACATGGATGTGTTTGTTTATCCTATTTGGAATTGGCTCAGCTTTTTGAAACTGCAGGTTTATGTCTCTCTGCAAACTAGGGAAGTTTTCAGCCATTAATGCTTAAAATACTTTTCAAATACTTCAAGTACTCTTCTCTCCTTTTGTGACTGCAGTGATATCAATTTAGCCACTTGGAATTGTCCAACAGACCTTTTTAAGTACTTTTTTGTGGTTTATTTTTCACATTGGGTAAATTATATTCATCTATTCTCAAGGTCATCGGTTTTATCTCCTTTCATCTCAATTTTAATATTTAGCCCATTCTGTAATTTTTGTAGTTATTAGATCTTTTAGTTCTATAATTTCCATCGACTTCTAACTCCTATTTATTTGCAGATTTTTAATTTTTTCACTTGTTTAAAAAGAATTTGTAATTGTTTATGGAAGCTGTTTCAAAATCTTGTCAGATAATATCGACATACGATTCATCTGTTGATTACATTTTCTCACACTGTGATTTTTCTGGTTCTTAGAATTAGAAGTGATTTTTAAATTGCACTCTCAACCTATATGATATTATAACATGCTACTCTCAATTCTATTTAACCATTTTTTAGAAAGCAGTCCTCTGTTTAGCTGTAAATCTAAGGACATTTAGGTGTGTAAATTCACCTTCCTACTATACCCTATAGACACTTTCCTGCAATCATGAGGTACTGACTCATGCTGCTTCATTGCAGACAGCAGAGATGACAGTTAACTTCCCCCTTGACCTGCTGACACCTTCCCTTTAAAAGTATCACAACACCTCACTTCTGAGTGGATGTGTAAGATCAGCTTGCCAAGGGCTCTGTTGCTTCATAGAGGATGGAAATGAAGAGCTCAAACCCATGTTGTTTTTTCGCTGCAGGTCCAGGGTAGGCAGAAGATCGGTTGCCTATTTGGTCCCACTGACACCAAAAAAAGGACCTGGTAGAAACAGAGTGTTAACTAGAATTGTCTCCACCACTACTTTCTACCTCTTGGATGGATGTTCAGCAATCCATTAAACCTGCAAGCCATGCTGGGGGGTTAGGAAGCTATGTTCAGAAACAGGAGTTGGCTAACCCTACTTCAAACCACTTTATTTATTCTCACTTCTGCCCAGTGGATATGGAAAATCTGTTACCAACTGGACATCAGTGAAGTTAGAGATGGAAGAAAGTAGAGTGTATACTAGCACTTATTTTTAACTCTTTGTTTAGTTTTGTTGATACCAGTTGGGGTGAGGGTTCATCCCCCAACTGACAAGGAGAGGGAGGAATGAATTCTAGTGGTGACCAGCCATACTTGCACTACCTTATTTATTAAGTCTCATTGCTGTTGGGGGAAGAGTGGAGGCTCAGTTGACTACTAAACCCAACTTACCCAATGTGATGAGGAAATAGTTATACTACCTGGATCTTCCAGGAAGATAATGGAATCTTCCAGGAAGATGATGGAATCTTTCAAGAAGATAATGCCTGTTGCATCTGGCAATACTGGAATTGGTTTTTGTGAGTGGAAAATTATGGTGGAAGATCAACTCAACTTCCTCCATTGCTTGATGTCTAGTGTCTTGAAAAGTATTGGGTTTTTGCTCAGTTTTTGGTTCTTTCTGGCAGGACAATAAACCTGGTCTCTGCTATTCTATCTTGGCTTCACTGATGTCTCATGTCTAGCGTCTAGTAAGCATTGGTGTTTCATAATGCAAGCAAAAATAAAATGGGAGATGGAAAGCTACTTATTCAAGTAAGTGAAATTGAATATCTCATCTACATTTCTGTGTGAAATTTATAGTTCACTATAAATTTAATAGTGTCACAACAATGTAGACTCCTTAGTTTTGATAATTGCACTGTAGTTATGTAAGACGTTAATTAGTGCAACCTAGGTAAAGGGAATATGGAAACTCTATACTATTTTTAGAACTCTTTTTTAAGTCTGAATTCATCTCAAAGTAAAAGTTAACCTTAAAAATTGTACATTCTTATTATCAGTGTCAGTGACTTAAAATTCTGAGTCATTTTCATTTTTAATTTCACTCTTGCACAATCAGCCACCAAAGCTTGTCCTTTTTAACTCTTTGCTATTTTTTGTCTTCTGCAGTATAGTCTTTGCTCAAGTTCTGATTAATTCTATAGTATTTTGAATAATTTCAATGGCCTCTATATTAGGCTTCCTATTTCCATGCCTGAGAAAGTACAACTAACTCCCGTGGGTCCATGTGTGATTTGGCCAGAACTAACTAACCTCATCACTTAATGGCCATTTAAATCTTCTGGACCTCATAGCAGCATGATTTATAATCCTTTGGGTATATACCCAGTAAGGGGATGGCTGGGTCATATGGTACATCTAGTTCTAGATCCTTGAGGAATCGCCATACTGTTTTCCATAATGGTTGAACTAGTTTACAATCCCACCAACAGTGTAAAAGTGTTCCTATTTCTCCACATCCTCTCCAGCACCTGTTGTTTCCTGATTTTTTAATGATTGCCATTCTAACTGGTGTGAGATGGTATCTCATTGTGGTTTTGATTTGCATTTCTCTGATGGCCAGTGATGATGAGCATTTTTTCATGTGTCTGTTGGCTGTATGAATAAATCATGCTGCTATAAAGACACATGCACATGTATGTTTATTGCGGCACTATTCACAAAAACAAAGACTTGGAATCAACCCAAATGTCCATCAGTGACAGACTGGATTAAGAAAATGTGGCACATATACACCATGGAATACTATGCAGCCATAAAAAAGGATGAGTTTGTGTCCTTTGTAGGGACATGGATGCAGCTGGAAACCATCATTCTTAGCAAACTATCACAAGAACAGAAAACCAAACACCGCATGTTCTCACTCATAGGTGGGAACTGAACAATGAGATCACTTGGACTTGGGAAGAGGAACATCACACACCGGGGCCTATCATGGGGAGGGGGGAGAGGGGAGGGATTGCATTGGGAGTTATACCTGATGTAAATGACGAGTTGATGGGTGCTGACGAGTTGATGGTTGCAGCACACCAACATGGCACAAGTATACATATGTAACAAACCTGCACATTATGCACATGTACCCTAAAACTTAAAGTATAATAATAATAAAAAATAAATTTAAAAAAATAAAATAAATAAATAAATAAATCTTCTGGACCTCTATATTCTCAACCATAAAATGGGAATAATGGAAGCTGAACCATTTACTTCTCAAAGTGGAAGTGAGACACAAATTTCAGTGTGCATATATATATATATATATATATGCATGTACACACACACACACACATACCTTGGAGTCTGCAAAGCACTTGCATTTTAAAATGATAGTGCATCATTAGTTTTTAGACATAGGCAATCATAAACAATTGCTTCCAGGAAGATTATTTTACTCATGTGTTTTGGATTTACAGACTTCCTATGATCTGTTTACATAAAAATAGCCTCCAGTGGTGACAATGACACCCAAAGCACAATGACACTTCTCAAGCTAAGTCCATCATAGGGTTTTCAGTGGATTTTTATTTCTACTTTGTACAATTTCTGCCATGTAATATAGCCATACAGGGCAAAAGCTGTTAATTTTCATTTTCTTGCCTTCACTAACTTCTTAAACTCCCAGAGCTCTAGAGCTGCCTACAAATTAACCCCAAGTAAAATAAGTCACCCTTAAATGATTGAATTGCCTTCCTGGATACAAGTAATAACAGCCATTGATTAATGCACCTGTGAGTACATGAGCAAAGCTAAAGTAATAAATGTTTCAAAAAGAAATATTTTTTTTTTGCAGTTCAATTGTAGAAAACAATAGAATATGATCTTAAAATTATTCCTTACATTTAAAAACTATCATCACTTATATAATTTTGTCACATTTTGATACTGTTTATGAGAATGAACACAAGCATTAGCATTGTTTACAAGCCTTTTAAAGTTAACAGTATTTTTGCAGATAACTTTTGCTTTACAAGTCACTGACTCAACTCAAACTGCCCAGATCTCCAACTCCTCCCTTTTTATGGCTTCATATGGAATAAATCATCCAAAATTTCTAAATGGTAAATTAAAATGAAATATCCTTAAATTTTATATTATGAACTGAGCATATTTTCTTTAATTTAGCATATATATTGGGAAAGGATTTTTTTTTTTTTTTAAGCAAGACTTGGCCAGGTGCAGTAGCTCACACCTGTAACCCCAGCACTTTGGGAGGCCAACGTGGGCGGATCACGAAGTCAAGAAAGCGAGATGTCCTGGCCAGCATGGTGAAACTCTGTCTCTACTAAAAGTACAAACTTAACTCAGTGTGGTGGCATGCACCTGTAGTCCCAGCTACTGAGGAGGCTGAGGCAGGAGAATCCCCTGAACCTGGGAGGTGGAGGTTGCAGTGAGCCAAGATCGTGCCACTGCACTGCACTCTAGCCAGGCGACAGAGGGAGACTGTCAAAAAAAAAAAAAAAAAAGCAAGGCTCATATTTTAGAACAATTTTCCAGTTTGCAATAAAAGTAACACTCAGACAACACAATATATGAGCTGGGTAAAAGGGTGAAGGTTAATGAATAATTCAGAATGACCACCAGATCCTCAACATCATAATGGCTTTTGTACTGTTTGGTTATGTCTTGCTGGACTCATTTAACTGGCATGGAACACATTTCCACACAGCTTTATTCAGTAAAGAAAATCTATACTGAGACCCTAAGCCTTAACAAATTGCTAAGGGATGAGTCTCAAGATTAGTGGGGATCTCTGCATTTGTAAATTCAGAACCGAACCTGATAAATAAGGAAGGTAAGGCAGATATATAAGTGTAATGAAGGGTTCCTGTTTGCATCTCAGGTAGTTTGCCCGTTCACTGTGATGTTAAATAAAAACCTTAGCTTCAAATATTGACATATGAAGAGTTATTATCCAGTAAGGGCTGTGTGTTATACAAGCAATTTTGTTTTAGTTCTAGGGGCATTTGGCATAAGGACCCGTCACTATTATCTGCAGCTGGAGGATGCACAGCTGGAATGGCAATGGATTTCTTATTTGTAAAACACCCATGAATTTCACCACAGGCCTTCTACCAACATGGAAGCATCTGTGAATCAAACTATTCCCCAGCTGTTCATCCACTCCTTGCAGGTTGTTGCAATATAAAGCCCCTATTAGTACTGCCGGTTACACTACACTCTTGATGGGGCCATACAAAATCATTCCTCTTATATTACAGTTTAGTGCATGAAACCCCCCAAAGATAAATCCCTTAGGATTCTAGAAAACAAACAAACAAACAAACAAATAAACAACATTCATGTCTTTTTGGAGGGTTTGGGGAGCAACTCTCCACATTTTTATTTGACCCCTTTTTAGTTTGCTAGGTTTTTGTAAAAGGTCCTCCCTTCTAGGAAGATACACCCTTGGTGCTTTCTCACACAAAGAATAGAGAAAATTTCTGTGAACACTGGACTTAAATGCTAAGTAGAGTAAAAACAAATGCCAGAACGAAGTTGTTTCAGGCCTTATCTTCAAAAGTGCAATTGCTTCAGGACCCCTTAACAAATAGTTTTTCTTATTAAGGCTCTGGAAATTTTAATTTCTTTAACAGCAACACACATATTTTAGGTTTTAATTAAAAGCTTTGAGTTATAAGAATTTCTATCATTGTACCACTGTACTTTTATTTAAAAACAAATTGCATTTATAAATCATTTGGTAAAGGCTATAAATCACTTGGTTAAGCTTTACTTCAGGAAAAGGAAAAAGAGTAGCTTTTCATATTAAAAGTAAAACAATAACATGTAATGTTTAAATTTGCAAGAAACATTTATTTTAACTTAAACACCAACTAATGATTATGGTAAATGAATAATTATAAGGCTTGGTATTCAACAAAGTTGGAAGTTTTGCAAATGTTAATGGAAAACATACAAGGATTTGTTGTTTTAAAATTTAGGTATCATCGATGATTATATTTTGTTTTATTGCTCCAAAATTTCATTAAGATCATGCTAACTGCTGTAATTCATGAGCTCTTTTAGCAGTAGCATGCTGTTTCTTCCATATCACCAAATCTAGAATTTCTTAACATCAAATTGTGTGTTGTTTCCAGTACCTAATGTCTGTGTTTCTCTGGATTTATGTTTCTTTAAATCTAAGGAATATAGGCTCAGTTCAATAAGAGTATGGTCACATGAGTATAATTTGTAATAGCTTAAATATAATGTTACATCCATCATTAACAAAACAGTATCAATAGAGTTTCACTTATGTGTGGATTTTTCATTTTCATTTAGATTTTCATGTCTTTTGAAATTTCAGATATCTCATCTTCAGATTTTAGATATTAGATTTGTTTGTATTCATAAATGAACATAAATATAATGTCCTTTTGAAAATAAAATTTCTAGTATATAGGCCACTCTCAAATAGAAAATAATATATTTGACTCTGTATTTGAAGAAAGAGAATATGTCAAATACCCCCTGTCTACTCACATTAAAAGAAATACATTACCAATTCATTAGTAGTAGGGTAATTGGTAATGTGTATTATATATGCAGGTGGTAAGGGCTAGCAAACTAAGTTGTTCTGCAGGCTGAGCTCGTCTGGTCTGTGGCCTGGTTACCCACACTAAGCAATATTTCTCCAAAGAAGTGACCATTCTTTTTCTCATTTACTATGCCTCTCCATATTACTGCTTTACCCACCTCCTTCAAAAAACCAGTCACCACTGAGACACTTACTGGGCAGTGTCTTCAATCCACCTACTTATAGTCACAGGTAACTTCTCCATAATTCGTGACAATTTTGCCACATTGGTAAAGCTCATGACTGACACATGGTCTCATATTAGGTCTTCTGTCTGTCTAGAATGTTTTTTCCTATATAGTATTTTATGTGTGTGTGTGGGGGGGAGGGTCATGATCACTTATTGTCATGTTAAAGTACCAGTAAAGCCTTTCCTAACTATCCAGTATATTAGTCATCCACCATCACTTTCTGCAGAAAGTAGGATTCCCATTTGTCTGAAATGTTCATCAAAGAGTAGCATAAATGAATTATAATTGCATCTTTCTCACACCTAAGAGATATGTAGGCAGTTGGTAAAGTTAACTTAAGGCCCTTGTCCTGTCTTTTTCTTTTTTTTTTTTTTTTAATTTATTTATTATTATTACACTTTAAGTTGTAGGGTACATGTGCATAACATGCAGGTTTGTTACATATGTATACTTGTGCCATGTTGGTCTGCTGCACCCATCAACTCGTCATTTACGTCAGGTATAACTCCCAATGCAATCCCTCCCCCCTCCCCCCTCCCCATGATAGGCCCCGGTGTGTGATGTTCCCCTTCCTGAGTCCAAGTGAAAATGCTCATCATCACTGGCCATCAGAGAAATGCAAATCAAAACCACAATGAGATACCATCTCACACCAGTTAGAATGGCGATCATTCAAAAGTCAGGAAACAACAGGTGCTGGAGAGGATGTGGAGAAATAGGAACACTTTTACACTGTTGGTGGGATTGTAAACTAGTTCAACCATTATGGAAAACAGTATGGCGATTCCTCAAGGATCTAGAACTAGATGTACCATATGACCCAGCCATCCCATTACTGGGGATATACCCAAAGGATTATAAATTATGCTGCTATAAAGACACATGCACACGTATGTTTATTGCAGCACTATTCACAATAGCAAAGACTTGGAATCAACCCAAATGTCCATCAGTGACAGATTGGATTAAGAAAATGTGGCACATATACACCATGGAATACTATGCAGCCATCAAAAAGGATGAGTTTGTGTCCTTTGTAGGGACATGGATGCAGCTGGAATCCATCATTCTTAGCAAACTATCACAAGAACAGAAAACCAAACACCGCATGTTCTCACTCATAGGTGGGAACTGAACAATGAGATCACTTGTCCTGTCTTTTTCACATAATCACAGTGTGGCCACCCAGCATCAGACATCACTTCCACATTCTAGTCAGGAGGAAGTAAACAGCAAAGAAGGGGATATACCTGTGAAAGGAATGAAACTCTCCCAGAAATTTCAAGTCTTTTCACATTTTATTATTCAGAACTGCATCACATTGCCACAAGGAACACTTACAAATAGAATTTTTTGCTACATTGAACAACAGCGATATTCTATTAGCAATAAAAGATGGATAATGAATAGGCATCCAGCAGCATTTGTCAAATTTTCATAAACATCTTTTTGTTGTATTTGCTGACCTTACCTTGTTATTTTATTTCTTTATATGTTTATGTAGTTAATGTCCTCTTACTAAAAGGTGAGCTCTAGAAGATAAGAAGCCCTATCTCTCCTGTTTGTTTCTGCACCTCTAGAATCTAGAAAACTCTCTGGAACATAGTGTATGCTTCATAAATATTTTCATAGTAAAGGAATATTGGGTTAATTACAGTTTAAATGGCAACTTTGCCTTATGTATTCCAAACTTATTAAACAAATATTTTCTGTCTTAAATTGTCACAGAAAATGTCTTCACTATTTTCAGGTAATTGTATAATGATTATTTATTATTCTAAAGAATCATTGCATAGAATCAGGGATTGCAAATATTTAATCAGTCGTTACCTTTTTTGATTTCCAAGAATTCTAATACTTAAAGTTGAACATACTATTTTCCATAAAGCTAATTTCTCTACACAATTCTATTCCCTCTTTCAACCTCCTCCACAAACAACAGAAATGTAGGAAGCAACATATTTTCGAACAAATACCATATGCTAAAAACTCAGTGAGATATCACATATATAAATATTTTGAAGACTAAGAAAGTACCTAGTTTAATCAAGCTCTATAATGTTATGAATGAATGAAGGATTACTATTGTTGGCTTTATAAAGTCTCATAATTTAATTTCTAAATTATATTATTTTATAAATGGAAGTCTACTTTATTTAAATTAAGAGGACTAGACTATTTATTTTGATTCAGAGAGTACATGTGCAGGTTTTTTACATTAATACATTGAGTAATGCTGAGGTTTGGGCTTCCCATGGATCCATTAACCAAATGGTAAACATATACCCAAAAAGTAGTTTTTCAACCCTTACCCCCTACCACTGTACCCCCTTTTGGGATTCCCAGTGTCTATTATTTCAATCTCTATGTCTATGTGTACCCATTGTTTAGTTTTCACTTGTAAAGTGAGAACCTGCAATATTTCATTTTTTGTTTCTGACTTATTTCACTTAGGATGATGGTCTCAATCTCCATATATGTTGCTACAAAAGACATAATTTCATTCATTTTTATGGCTGCATAGTATTCTATGGCATACATATACCACATTTGTTTTTCCAATCAACCACTAATAGACACTTAGGTTGATTCCATGATTTTGCTATTGTGAATTGTGTTGTGATAAACATACAAGTGCAGGTGTCTCTTTGATGAAACAATTTCTTTTCCTTTGGATAGATATTGAGTAGTGGGATTGCTGGGTTGAATGGTAGTTCTATATTTATTTCTCTGTGAAATCTCCAAACTGTTTTCTATAAAGGTTGGACTAATTTACATTCCCACCAACAGCGTATAAAGTCTTCCCTTTTCTCCACATCCTTGCCAATATCTGTTATTTTTTGACTTTTTAATAATAGTCAATCTGACTGGTCTGAAATAGAATCTCATTGTGATTTTAATCTGCATTTCTCTGACGATTAGTTATGTTGAGCACGGTTTAATATGTTTGCTGTCCTCTTGTGTGTCTTATTTTGAGAAGTGTCTGTTCATATCCTTTGCCCACTTCTTAATTGGGTTATTTGTTTGGTTTTTGTTGATTTGTTTAAGTCCCTTACAGATTCTGGATATTAGTCTTTGTCAGATGCACAGTTTGCATTTTTTTTTTCTCCCATTCTGTAGGTTGTCAGTTTACTCTGTTGACTATTTTTTTATGTGCCGAAGTTTAGTTTAATTAGGTCTCATTTGTCCATTTTTATTGTTGCATCTGCCTTTAACCTTAGTTATAAATTCTTTGCCTTGGCCAATATCTAGAAGAGTTCTTCTTAGATTTTCTTCTAGGAATTGCATAGTCTCAGGTCTTATATTTAAGTCTTCAGTCTATCTTGAGTTAATATTTGTATATGGTGAGAGGAAGGGGTCCACTTTTACTGCATATGGCTAGCCAGCTTTCTCAATGTCATTTATTGAATAGGGTATTCATTTTGCGTTGTTTATTTTTGTAAACTTTACAACAATCGGTTGGTTGTAGGTGTGTGGCTTTATGTATGAGTTCTCTATTCTGTTCCATTGATCAATGTGTCTTCTTTTGTACCAATACCATGCTGTTTTGGTTACTACAGCCTTGTCATATAGTTTGAAGTCAGGTAATGTGATGCCTCTGGCTTACTAAAGTTATTTGTCAGGTCAAGGAGTCTTTTGATGAAAGCTTTAGGGTGTTTTACATATAAGATCATGTCGTCAGCAAAAAGAGACACTTTTACTTCCTCTTTTTCAATTTGGTTGTCTTTTCTTTCTTTTCATTGTCAGAATTTTCTGGCTAAGACTTCCAGTACCATGGTTAAATAGGAGTGGTGAGAG
Source organism: Papio anubis (assembly GCF_008728515.1). Classification (NCBI taxonomy): domain Eukaryota; kingdom Metazoa; phylum Chordata; class Mammalia; order Primates; family Cercopithecidae; genus Papio; species Papio anubis. The sequence goes on along the minus strand of NC_044976.1, from coordinate 77,503,384 downwards.
TAGACATCCTTGGCTGGCTGAAGTTCTGAGGAATGCTTTCAATGTTTCACCATTCAGTATCATGTTGGCTGCAGGTTTGTCTTACAGTATGTTCTTTCAATGCCTAGTTACTTGAGAGTTTTTATTATGAAGGGCTACTAGATTATATGGAATACTTTTCCTGCATCCATTGAGATGATATGATTTTCGATTTTAATTTTGTTTATGTGGTGAATCACATTTATTGATTTGCAGATGTTGAACAATTCCTATAGTCTTGGGATGAAACCTACTTGATCATGATTCTTGATCAAAAAAAGAATTATCTTTTTTCTGTGCTCTTGGATTCAGTTTGCTGGTATTTTCTTGAGGATGTTTGTGTCTATATTCCTCAAGGATATTAACCTGTAGTTTTCTTTTTTTGTTGTATCCTTGCCAAATTTTGGTAACAGGGTGATACTAGTTTTGTAGAGTGAGTTAGAAAGGAATCCCTACTCCCTGATTTCCTGGAATACTTTCAGTAAGACTGCTACCAGCTCTTCTTTATATGGCTGATAGAATTCTGCTGAGAATCCATCCGATCCTCAACAATTTTTGGTTGGTAGGTTTTTCATTATTGATTTGATTTTATGAATCATTATTGGTTGCACAAGATTTCAATTTCTTCCTGATTCAATCTTGGGAGTTACATTTTCAGTTATTTATCAATTTCCTCTAGGTTTTCTAGTTTGTATACATAGAGGTGTTCGTAGTCATCTCTGAGAATCTTTTATATTTTTGCAATATCAATTGCCATGAGACATTTGTCATTTCTGATTGTACTTATTTGATTCTTTCTCTTTTTGTCTTGGTTTATCTAACTAGCATTCTATTTATTTTGTTTAACCTTTCAAAGAACCAACTTTTTTGTTTAATTGAGTCTTCATTGAGTGTTTCATAAATTTTAAAATCAATTTAATTTAGTTCCACTCTGATCTTTTTTATTTATTTTCTTCTGCTAGCTTAGTATTTTGTTTGCTCTTGTTTTTCTAGTTCCTTGAGGTAAGGCATTCGTTTGTTAATTTAAGATATTTGTATCTTTTTGATCAGGCATTTGGCACTATGAACTGTCATCTTAACACTGCTTTTGCTGTATACAAGAGGATTTTATATGTTGTATCTCTATGTTCATTTGAAATAATTTTTTTGATTTCTACCTTAATTTCTTTGATTCCCTCAAAGTCATTCAAGAGCAAGTTGTTTAGTTTCCATGTACTTGTGTGATTTCAATTTAATGTTGTTGAAGTGAACCCTATGCCATTATATAACATGCTTGTGTGTGTGTGTGTGTGTGTGTGTGTGTGTGTGTGTGTGTGTTGTTCTGTTTATTGTCGTGGGTTTAAAGTCTGTTTTATCTATTACAAGAAATGCCAACCTCTGCTCTTTTTTGTTTTTCTTTTGTGTGATGTATCTTTCTCCACCCCTTTACTTCGAACCTCTGGTGTCAGTACATGTTAGGTGCATCTCCTGAAGGCAGCAGATGGTTCGGTCTCATTTTTTAAATTTAATTTGCCAATCTGTAACTTTTAAGTAGAGAATTTACATCAGTTATGCTCGATATTAATATTTATATGTTATATGTAAGGCTTTGTGTCATCATGTTTTTAGCTAGTTACTTTGTAGTGCTTATTTAATTGCTTTGTAGGATTGGTAAATTTGTACTTACATGTTCCTTTATGGTAGCAAGTATTATCCTTTTGTTTTCATGTTTAGAACTCCTTTGAGCATTTCTTGTAGGTTCAGTCTAGTGGTGACAAGCTTTTCTAGCATCTATCCTCTATCTTGTCTGGGAAAGGCTGTTTCTCCTTCATTTATAAAGTTCAGTTTAGCAGCATATGAACTGGTTTATAAGGTTTTTGCTGAGAAGAACCTGTATGCTGTTAGTCTGGTGGAATTTCCTTTATAGATCTGACCTTCCATAGCTGTCTTTAAGATCTTTTCTTTAGCATTGACCTTGGATAGCTTGATGACTATGAATATGCTTTGGTGATATTCATCTTGTGTAGTATCTAGCAGGTATTCTCTAAATTTCCTATATCTGGATTTTTACCTTTGTAACCACGTTAAAAAAAAATCCTAAATTATTCTCTCAAATATGTTTTCCAAGTTTTTTTTTTTTTTTCTTCTCTCTCAGGAATGCCAATAAGTCATAGATTTGGTTGCTTTACACAATCCCATATTCCTCAAAGGCTTTGTTCTTTCAAAAAACTTTTTCTTTTGTCTGACTGTGTTAATTTGAAAGACTAGTTTTCAAGCTCTGAATTATTTTCTTCCGATTAGTCTAGTTTATTTTTGAAACTTTCTATTGTGTTTTGCAATTCTTTTAGTGAATTTTTAAATTCCACAGTTCTGTTATATATGCATATATATATATATATATCTCCATACATATTTATAGCCATTTATATATATATGAAGGTATATACATATATCTCTATATATCTCTATATATCTATATATGTCTCCAAATTGCTGTAATAATATGTAGCCATCTCATCTCTCATATCTTGAATAAATTTTCTGGTTTTGTTGCATTGGTTTTCAACTTTCTCTTGTATCTCATTGAGTTTCTTTGCAACCCATATATTGAATTCTTTATCTGTTATTTCAGAATTTTCATTCCTGTTAGGTTCTATTGCTAGAGAGCTATTGTGATCCTTTGAAGGTGTCAAAACACTCTTTTTGTACTGCTGGAGATCTTGTACTGATGCCTTCTCATGTGAAAGAATTGTTGCTTCTTGTTTTTGAATTTGCTATCACTTGCACGAGACTTTTAAATGTTTCATTCTTTTTTTCCTTGAGGGTATGACTGTGGTGTATGTTGCATATGATCATTTGGCTTCATTTCTGGTTGCTTTCAGAGGGCCAAGGCTCTGTATGAGTTCCTTCGTTGTGGATAGAATTTCTGTGGTGGTTTACTCAAATGTTGCTTATTGTTCAAGTGCTTTTAGAAAGCATCCATGTTAAATAAGTATAACTGGGGATGTTAGTAGCACTTTTATAACATAATCACCTATATGTAGAATGAGAAAGTTTCTGGATTTCTAGCACCTAACATTAAATTTCATCCTTTCTGAAAGTAGGTCATCTAGGAAACGGTTACTTTTGAATTCCCTGGCCTTTTATATTTTTAAATGCAAAGGAAATCTGTTAGTTGTTTGACTCTTTTTCAGTTTGCTGGAGACTTAAATTGAGCGCCCAGTGCCATTTACTGATTCTCACTACTTGGAAAGAAAATTTCCAGAGAATAAAGACAGAGTAATTTCCATGAATTCTCTGGTAGTTTCTTTACAGAAAAATCATAGAAAATGGATGCAATTATTATTATATCCCCATTACTAAGTAATAATTATTGACACATGTTACTTTACGTTATCCAGCAATTTCTTTTCCAGTGAGAGAATTGAGGAACTGAAAACTATCGCTTTGCCACATTACTCAGAATCACAAAACTGGCTTTAAAATGGTGTTAAAACTACACTCCAAGTTTCCTGACTCCTAAGCTTGTGTTTAGACCATTTCTTTACTAGGGTGCCTAATAGATGGACAATTGAAAAGGATCATTAATTTTTTTTTTTTTTCAGGACAATAGGGTGTCATTTAAATACCCAGAAAGAAACAACTTGCCCACTGTTATACTGATTACCTGAAAGACTTCAAAAGATGAAGAGTTTACAGCCAGAGTATTCAATAGGCCTTGGGTCAGTGTAGAATCAGAGTTACCTTTATGTTTTAAAATAAATTTAACTTTAATTAAATTTATATATTTGTTTCTTTGTTGTCTGCTTAGAAGACCAGGCAAATCATTGTAAGTTTGTGTTCTCCACTCACTTAACCACTTATCTATAAGAATTACCTAGCCGGGAATGCTAGCCCTTCACGCGATTGGTCTTCCTTGGTTGAGTCGCCGCCCTCGCTGCCACACCGTGGACGCCCCGAGGCAGGTGGTCAACTTCGGGTCTGGTCCCACCAAGCTGCCTCACTCAGTATTGTTAGGATAAAAAAGGAATTATTGGACTACAAAGGAGTTGGCATTAGTGTTCTTGAAATGAATCACAGGTCATCAGATTTTGCCAAGATTATTAACAATACAGAGAATCTTGTGCGGGAATTGCTAGCCGTTCCAGACGACTGTAAGGTGATTTTTGTGCAAGGAGGTGGGTCCGGCCAGTTCGGTGCTGTCCCCTTAAAACTGATTGGCTTGAAAGCAGGAAGGTGTGCTGACTATGTGGTGACAGGAGCTTGGTCACCTAAGGGCTGCAGAAGAAGCCAAGAAGTTTGAGACTATAAATATCGTTCACCCTAAACTTGGGAGTTACACAAAAATTCCAGATCCATGCACCTGGAACCTCAATCCGGATGCTTCTTACGTGTATTACTGAGCAAATGAGACGGTGCATGGTGCGGAGTTTAACTTTATACCCTATGTCAAGGGAGCAGTACTGGTTTGTGACATGTCCTCAAACTTCCTGTCTGAGCCAGTGGATGTTTCCAAGATTGGTGTGATTTTTGCAGGTGCTCAGAAGAATGTTGGTTCAGCTGGGGTCACCGTGGTGAATGTCTGCGATGACCTGCTGGGGTTTGCCCTCTGAGAGTGTCCCCCAGTCTTGGAATACGAGGTGCAGGCTGGAAACAGCTCCTTGTACAACACGCCTCCATGTTTCAGCATCTACGTCATGGTCTTGGTCCTAGAGAGGATTAAAAACAATGGAGGTGCTGCAGCCATGGAGAAGCTTAGCTCCATCAAATCTCAAATGATTTATGAGATTACTGATAATTCTCAAGGATTCTACGTATGTCCAGTGGGGCCCCAAAGTAGAAGCAAGATGAATATTCCATCCCTCACTGGCAATACCAAAGGAGATGATGCTTTAGAAAAAACATTTCTTGATAAAGCTCTTGAACTCAATATGTTGTCCTTGAAAGGGCATAGGTCTGTGGGACGCATCCGGGCCTCTCTGTATAATGCTGTCATGATTGAAGATGTTCAGAAGCTGGCCCCTTCATGAAAAATTTTTTGGAGATGCATCAGCTATGAACACATCCTAACCAGGATATACTCTGTTCTTGAACATACAAAGTTTAAAGCAACCTGGGGATGGCTACAAAAAGTTAACAAAGTATTTTTCTCAAATGAATATGTTTATTGTAGATTCTTCTTTTTTGAAAGAACAACAGCAAAAGATCTACAGCTCTGTAAAGCTGGTGGGACCTAATGTTCACCTTAATTCTGACTTGAACTGGAAACATTTTTAAAAATCTTCTCGTTGCTTTTCTAACAATTTTTCGCTTATTTTGCCTTTGTTACTACTTTTTCTAGTTAGATTCCAAATTTGCTTGTAGACTTAATAATGCAAGTTGCAATTAATTATTTCTGGAGTCATGGGAACACACAGCATGGAGGGTAGGTGGGGCCCTCTAGGTGCTGAATCTAAATATCTGTGGGGTCTCCTGGGTTCAGCGGCTGTTGATTCAAGGTCACCATTGACCATTGGAGGAGTAGTTTAAGAATACAGGGCAAAGGGCAAACTGTAGATCAATCATTATACTGTTATTACAAGAGAAGTGACATACTTTATGTATGTTTATATTAGCAAGGTCTGTTTTTAATACCATATACTTTATATTTCTATATATTTATATTTCTAATAATACAGTTATCACTGATACATGTAGAACTTTTAGAATTTATTAAATCCTTGACCTTCTGCATTATAGCATTCCTTTAGCAACAGTTGCACCCTGTCCCCAGTCTTCCTCTTTCTTTTTTTAAGCTCCTTTATGACAAAGATGTAGAAGTTCTTGATTAATTTTACCGTTCTTTCCATAGGTAGAAGAGAAAGTTGATTGGTTGGTTATTTTTCAATTATGCCATTAAACTAAACATTTCTGTTAAATTACCTTATCCTTTGTTCTCTTTACTGTTTTCTTTGTAATGTTTGATGATGAGAGTGATACTTTGCTGAAAAGTATTTCCCCTATTGTTTATCTATTGTCAGTATTTTATGGTGAATATGTGGAGAACATAAAAGTCCTAAAACATCTAAAAAAATTACCTAGGATGGAATAAGATGGAAATGATAGCAATGAAAAATAAAGTTGCAGTTACAGTTTTGAGTTTTTCTACTTTAAATTGCATTATGTATCTACTAATGAAGACTAAGAAGTTTATTTCAATATTAAAACCGTCCCCATAAATAATGAAATAAGAACGCCTGATAGTATAGCTAATAGTATGTAAGGATATTTTTATATATTTACTTTTAAAAATCAAAATGTATATCTTAACTCAGTTTTGGTATCAAATGGCTCATTGCTGTCATTTAGATTCTTCAAGGTAAATTTTACTTGGTGCTGATAGAAATTTTATTCATGATTTGCTGATAGTAGAAAAAAAAGCTGATTTTTTTTTTCTTGCATGTAACAAAAGCAAAAAAATACAATAAAATGTCTTTGCATTTGTTAAAAGGCTGAGAAGAATTTGGAATGGTAGTATTACTAAGAATACAGTCTATAATTATCACTTGCTAGCTCCAAAATACAAATTTTTCTAGAGTTTTATTTGCAAATTATATTTCTCTGGATTCAAGAAATATGCAAGAGAATAGAAAAGAAGAAAGAGGGAGAGAAAAGAGGGAGGGAGAGAGAGTGAGAGAAAAAGAAAGAGGGAGTGAGGAGGAGGGGGAGACAATAGGGTGGAGGTAGAGGAGATGGTAACCAGGGAAAGCACAATGTCTCCTAATGCTACATTCTTCTCTGGTTAAAAGATAAGAAAGAATAAAGAAAGAATTATTATGTAGTCTTAAATAATTATTTCCAATGTGTTTTGCATATAACACATAACATGTAACTACTGTTAATTGAAGGTTCCTATCCCTTCCTCTTCCCCTCCCTCTCTCATATCACTTTCTCTTTCTCTTGATTTCTCTTTCTGTTCTTTGACTATTTCCATTTCCTTTCTTTCTAATCAAATGCAGTCTATTCACCTGAATTACAATGTCATGCTGACTTAAGTCTTTTTGCTTCTTTATCTTTCTTTATCTTTTTCTATCTTTTCACTTTATCTACAGTGAAAAAAAAATCACTGTACCATAGAAAATCCAAATTAAAGTAAGAAATTCATGAGGCATAAGTGATTCTGATTCTTTTCACCAATATGTAGTGGGCTCTTTTTAAGCTATGGAGGATCTTTTGAAGGACAGTGGAATATTTCTCTTGCAGACAGATCGATAGTAGAACTGAAATAGTAATGAGAACAGTTTACATCAGAACATGTACAATTAAATTTGGTTAAAAATGTGTAGGTTACATGGGAAATATTTCCTTCTTGTTAAAAGGTATATAGTATTTTAAGAACATGAAGTTTCTTATTACAGCATTTCATGTTTGAGAGAAGATTAAAGAATATTGATATATCCAACTTTGAGAATCTAACTTTCATTTTCTTTTGAAATTCTTCAGTATTATAACACTCTTATGTTTATTATTTCCCTATGAAACATTTCTGAAACATCTGCTGAGTTTTAAATATTAAGAGATATTAATATTACAAGAAATGTGTGGTATATTCTTGAGGTAACATTAAGAGCTGCTTCTTATTACTAAATGTTTATAACTGTTATTATTTGTAGATATTCATTCAAATATACAAAAAGTATGTCCCTATGAATAAAATGAATACTTTCTATGTATTTGAAAATTACATTTCAAATTATTCTTATGTAGCACGTTTACCAAATGTATTTCACTTATTATATGCAGAGGATACTTGAAAGTCATTTGGTGTTGTTTTTATTCAAACATGATAAGTACAGAAAATAAATGCCATTCAAACTGTTTGATCTTCCATTTTAACTTCGAGAAGAAATTGAAGTTGCTTAAAAATTTTTTTCTTGACATATTGCAGCTAAAGTTCTTCAACTTATGCCTTTAGTTTGCAAATATTGAGGGAAATTGCCCAGAAATATTCAGCTAGCTGAATAAATTAAGACCTAATGTGCTTGAAGAAAGATGTTTTGAGAGTATCCTTTTGGGGCGATGTTCTCACCAATTTACATGCAAGAGTGAATTTGTATCATTTAAACTAATTTTCAAAATGTTTGACAAAGACCAGCATTATCTTCTGCTCAGTAACCTCCTCTAAAAGTAGTCACATTGTTCATGGAAATCAAACTGCTGAGTTTTCTTTTGCTCCTTTTAAGGGCTTTTGATCCTTATATGGATATAAGAACCTGTTTTGCATATACCGTTAGACAAAAATCATGAATATTAAGCCATTATTTTTACATTAGCAAGTTTTCCCAAGGTGGGTTTTTAACATTTTAAAGACATTTTGTTTTGTGTGTTACTCTCTTTTTGTCTAATCACCTCCAAAATTATGAACACTACAAGAATAATACATACTGAATAACAAAACAGCTTGAAATATTTATAACTAAGAAAGCAACTGTTAAATGTTCATAAACAAAGTTGTTTGGAGACTCCTTTATTAATTTTTAATTTATCTTCAGTCAATTTCTCATTACTTCCAAATTCCTGTAGGGGATTCTGTTAATTAGTCATATGTAAAATATTCATTAAAACCAGCTTTCTATTTTCTTCTTTTATTGCAAATTTACATTTCTAATCTTATAACCAAAATAAATGCCATTAGGTAGAGGAACCACATTAATTTTGATCAGCCACCTAAAATAGAAGCCCATACAGCAAAAAATATGGTAATATAAAATAGACTAATATTGAGGTACTATATTGGTTGATCACCCTTTTGCAATAGCAGATGGATATCTAGTTCATGTTAGAAAAAATATCAACACTACATAAAATCGAGTATATTTGATTTCTAGTAAAGTAATCTAAGATGAAGTAATAATGATTTTGTATCTGTATACTTTTGCACATTAAACAGAAACAACATATAGTTTAGTTAGGGATTCAAATTTAATCAACAGCGACAATGTTGACATTAAATTTAAATCATTGGGTAGCAAAAGTTTTACTGAGTTTCTTCAGTTGTTATTTGTTTTAAAATATTTTACTTGTCTTTCCTTACTATGCCTTATGTACTTTTGATTCTGTGCTGCAGATAGCAAAGTAGTATAGGAAACAGAACATCAATGTGAGCTTAGTATTACTAATACAACTGTTGACTTTTCTCCTAACATAGCATATCTTAGTAAAACAGTCATACAAACATCTCTAAAAGAAATATATGTCAGCAATGTGAGAAAAGTTTGCAATGCCAGGCATAGTATTTTCAGAGTGAAATTCTTGGTTTCTTTGAAAACTCTGAAGACTTCTAAGGATTTGGATACATCTTAGAAATATAAGAGTTTGGGTACACCTTAGAAGTCTAAGAGTTTGGATAGACCTTAGAATTATCCTAACATAATTCATCTCTTCTTAAAGTCTATGTCCAAATCTTAAGTCTTCAGTCATTAATCAAAATATGTAAAATATAACTACCGGATTAGAAAGTTTACTAAAATGAAATAATATTATTTACTGGAAAAAGTGGGAAAAAACATATTTTATAGGAAGGAAAATGTAATTACACTCAAACAAATAGAGCATATTTTGTTTGCTCTTACGCAGAGTGGAAAATTTATTGCCAAATGAAAGTCCTCATGAGTGACCACACATTTACAACATAGAAATATTTAGTAACATTAAGCGCAGTTCTCAAGGTTCTAGCTCTGTCTTCTGAGATTAAGTCAAAAAGTAGGCAAAGATTTAGGTAGCACATACTGCTTCAGTAACAAAACCAACTGAACTGATTGTTTAGAGTTATACATATCAACATTAAAAATATATTTGTTTAATAAACAGAAAACCTAACAGAAGACTGAATTTGAGGAAGACAAAACGGCAATATTGAACCAGATCTCTAAGTAATAGATGGAAATATATTCCAAGAAATAGTTAATTATAGTACCCAATGGCCAATCATTACAGTCCACGTGCCAGGTTAATTTTACCTATCAGTCAACACTCTTTTAAAATAGTTATTCTCCTAAAATCCCACCTAACCTGATTATTATCTAGCCTGCACTGATTTCTACACTTGAACCCAAAAATATTGTCATTCCACAGTAATATACACATCTAAACTAATCTAACTAATCTACCAGTCTAACATTGTAATAATTTTTTAAAGGTTGACTTAACATGCCTTGCTGGCAAAGAATTTATACTTGCCCTCTATACATTAGCAGTCATGACTGCACAGTTGCATGATTTTTTAGTCTTGAAGCAGCCCAATCATCAAGTATTCCCTAACTCTTATAAAGCCCTTTACCATATCTTAGAGTCTCTTCTTTATTTGAGTCTATAATTTCCCTTGATCATGTACTGTGTTTCTAGCTTGAAAATCATCCTCACATCTTAGATGGTGGAGTGAGCAGTACTAAAAGAAGAAGATGGAATTCAATCATCTCTTTTACCGGTGAGGACTTTGAGGTCAAGCACAAGTATACTCAGTGAACAGAGGGTCAGCTGGACCTGGAGCCTTTTCACATGCCCATTCTCCATTTAAAAAAAAAATTGAAAGTAAAAAAAGAGGTTGGATAGTGTGTGTGAGTGAGTGTTCTATGAGAAGAAAAATAAAAACACCTGGGTGTTTAAGTTCTACCTCAACCCCTACCCTGAGGCAAATGTTTAAAGTTTCCTCATCTGAACAAGGCAAAATAATTTCCTGCTTTGTTTCCACAGTGCTGTGAGGCCCCAGTAATACATACATAAGCATACTCTAGTATATAAGGATAAGTCATAATAATATAGTAAATTACACCATCTGCCCTTTGTTCTATGAGTTTTTCAAAATACTCTCAACATAGTCCATCATGTTGCTGAACTCAGTTACTGAAACTCCTCAGATAGTTATCTTTCTAAACTTTATTTCAGACAAAATATAATGAGTTTTTCTATAACCACCAATGTTTTGTCCCTAATATGTCTTTGTTTTATGCTCAGTATTTAAAAAGAGTTTTTAAAAAAACATGTGTTTGCGCACACACATGCACATGTGTGTTTTACAGGAATACTTTGACCAGTTTAGTTTCCTGTAGAAGTGGGATGGTAGCTTTCCCAAAGAATCAATAACGACACTGTCTCAGAAATGTAAGAATTATTTTTTTTCTGAAAGTATCCTCAGCTGTATCTGAAAGACGCTTTCAAATTCAATCTGTGGTTCCTTTTTGGGTACATCTCCCCACAACTAGAGTTTCCCATTTAAAATATTGCCATATGCAGCAGGCTCTTGCTCCTAAAAAGACTGTGTTTCATCTTTACCAAAATATATTCTTCATTTATTTTGAAACAAAGAAACTGTGAGCAAAGGCAGTGTCTGTTAATAAAGAACACTTACATTTTACACTATTCTAAAAATGTTTTCTGTCCCATCTTTCAATAGTTGATAGGAAGCTGAGTATTTTGAAAACAAAATAAAACAAAACAAAATGTCATAATGCAACTTGGGGAAATCATAAAATATATTTTGTTTTACTGTTTGCACTATGAAAATCAAAGCAAACTACAGTTATTATTACGAATATATCTGGTTTTTCCAACAGATTTATATGAAATAGTTACTCATAAAGTTATATCTCAACAGTTTCAAAAGTATCTGCTATCTCAAATATTTTTAAGGAAATGATTAGTGATCAAATGCATGTAAAATTATTAAAAGGGCAGTTTTTATTAAGAATATAATTTGTTTTTGTTTTTATATTTGTAAAGAATCAACTAAGCAATTATATACACTACACTAAAACATACTCACAGTAGAGCAACACAATTAAATATTGTATCATATCATTTGGTTACACGGCTAGGGTTTTATCATAGCAAATGATCTTTTCTTCACTATACAACAAAAAAGAAAATGTTATTATCCACCACCACTTTAAACACTAGTAACAACTTATGCACAAAACTTCACGGGTGTAAAAAGTAGTGTAAAACATTTAGAGATATTTTTATTTACATTCAAAAATCTTCGTAAGTTAGGATTCAGGTTGAAAAGGGTGGGATTTACAACGAATTAAAGATTAAGAATTCATCATTGCAAAATGACACTTCTTTTGACAGCATAACTCAATTGCTACTCAAAAATAAATCATTTATGTTTCAAATGCTGTGAATATTTATTTAGTGTCATACCTGTCATTTGTTTGATTTATTTCCCCAAGGATAGAGAAGAACAACTGTATATCTCTTATCACGGAGCCAAAATTATTTCTGGTAGCAAAAAAATCACAATGGCATGTACCTTAAAATGAGCAGCAGAATTCTTTTGTGTGATAATAAATCACAAAAACAGCCAACAGAATTCTCCTGACACCACTCAATTTGCTCTGAAGCCATTACTTTATAAAATATCATTCAAACGCAACATTAGAAAAATCTATCCAGGCTATTTTACAGGATGATATTTTTATCACATTTAATAAAAACAAAAGGAGTCAAATTCCCCAGCTATTTCCAAAATTTAACTCACAGTGGGGTCTCAAATAATATTTTTGTGCCTATATTGTCATGCCTGTACCAATATTTTCCCTAGGATCCACTCATAAGGATGCCTTAAGGGTCTAACATGAATGCCGGAACTGATCATAGGTAGAAATTGAGAAAAAATTCTAGGAAGTTAAGACAGACACTGAATTAATTGAGTTAGACATCTAAATTAAGGCACTACCAATTTGGGGTAGAAATGAGTCTTATTTGAATTAGATTACAATGTACCTGTAAATTAATATGCCAATATTTTAAAACAACATGTGAAATTAACTTACCTCTGAACTAACACAGCTTCAATTTTATCATGTGGTTGGGGATCAGTAGATTTTATATATATATATATATATATATATATATATATATATATATATATATAACTTTCAGCAGAAAAAATGTTTATATATATACACATACATATCTGTATACATATATGTATATAAAATGTACATATAAACATTTAGATATACACATATATGTATGCATGTATACATATATATGTTTGTGTCTCTGTGTGTGTGTGTGTGTGTGTGTGTGTATAAACATTTTGCCTGCTGAATGACTTTGGGCAAAGCATTAACACTCTGTAAAAAGCAATGATAATTTCTAATCTTGTACTATTGTTGCCAAGATTGACCAAAGATTTATGTGAAAGTTACACTTTCACACAAAGCTTTATACTAATATAATGGATTACTGTGCTAATGGTAGTGATTAATATTTTGGGCCAATTTAACCAGATTACATTTTCATCCAACTTTAATGCAGTCTTTGGTAGTTAATCCACCCTGCATAAACCAAGTAAAATATATAGATTTATCAGATAATTTAATATTTTTTATACATAATAGATGTACATATTTTTGGAGTACATGTGATAATTAGATATATTCATGTAATATATAAAGATCAAATCAGGGTAATTGGGATATTCATCACCTTAAATATTTAATTTTCTCTTTATGCTAAGAACATTCAAATTGATAAATCTGAATCTTAATGAAAATCTGTTGGCAAAAATAAAGTAATGAATTGGCACACAAATCAATGAATGCATCATGGTAAGTGGAGTGTATGCTGAAGTAGGTAATGCATTTGGGGTTCTAATCACTTTATACATCCTCCATTTGGTTTCTGTTGGTCTGTGAAATATATGGATTGGATTATAGATCCACCAATTTTCTATTTAGCTATAAATTTTCTTATTTATTTACAAAATAAAAAAATCAATGTTGTTTTATAGATCACAAATAACATAACAATACTGACGGTAAATTGTACTTTTATGAGTCAAACATTATTTCATAGCCATTAGCTCCAATGGTCTTCAACATATCCACCTCCCCCTAAAAAGCTGTGATGTGAGAATGGTAGAACAGACATTACTACCCCATTTTACAGAAAAAGTCACTAATGCCAATTAAGGTTATAAGTGTCAAGAATAAAACCATAAGATGTTCAATTGATACTGGAGTCCAGATTATTTTTTAATTTCAAGAGAAAAAAAGAATTTCAGAATTCCTTATGATAGAGGAGTGCTGGAAATGGAAGAGCATGGTCCCTTTAAATGATACAGAAGGAGGGAAGTGCTGGGTGTAGGAGGGCGTGGTCCCTGGCTAGGACTCCACTCCCATGGACCTAGGTGAGGACAGGCACTGCTGTCATTTTCCCCAAATGTTCTGTTTCCCAAGACCACCCTGACCCACTACATCCCCATCCTGGGCCTATAAAATCCCGAGACCCTAGCAAGGCAGAGACAGAGGCAACTGGCAGAGACAGAGGAGCTGTTTGGCAGAAGACACAGGTGGCTGGACTCCAGAGGATGTCAGTGGGAGCACGCTGGCAGAAGAGCACACTAACAGAGGAGGGCACACTGGCAGGCCATCGAAGGGCGGGATGAGGCAGAGTTTGACCAGGGCAGTCGGAGGAAAGCTGGGGCTGCCAAATGGCCCAACTCTGAGGGAAAACCATCTCCCTTCTGGCTCCTCTATCATCGGAGAGCTACTCCTACTCAATAAAACTTTGCACTCATTCTCCAAGCCCACATGTGATCTGATTCTTCCGGTACACCAAGGCAAGAACCCAGGATACAGAAAGCCCTCTGTCCTTGTGACAAGATAGAGGATCTAATTGAACTGGTTAACACAAGCTGTCTATAGATAGCAAACTAAGAGAGCACCCCATAACACACGCTCACTGGGAGTTCAAAGAGCTGTAAACATTCACTCCTAGACACTGCCATGGGGTTGCAGCCCCACAGCCTGACCATTTGTATACTCCTGTAGAAAGGTCTGAGCAGCAAAGCACTGAAGAAGTGAGCCACACCCCCTGTCTCAAACCCTGTAGGGGACAAGCAAACTTTTCCCATTTCACTTAAAATATCTTTCTGATAAATGAAAAAAGTCACTGATCATAGAGCATGTTTATTTCTATTAAAAATAAAATTTTCCATGAGTTAAAAGATAGATTAAAATATTTCACTTATTAATATATAAAAGCAAGAAAATTAAACATATGTAGTTTTCATTAAATATTTTTAACAAATGGTGTTAAAATAATTATTCACTGAAGTTTTTAGATATTTGGCACTTCTCCTTAGCAAGTTCAAATAGCACATCAGAACTAAATATATATATATATATATATAATTATTACATGACATTTAAAAGTATTAGTGTTTTTTTCTCTGGATTTAAACATGAATAAATAAATCATATTATGTCTGCAAAACCTCTAGAGTTGGCAAGAATCAAGTTTAGCCACATTCATATTTTATTTTAAAGCCATGAATTCACTTAATAAAAATGTACTCATACAATTAACAGCAATTGCTTTGAGATATAATAATGTTTCTCTGATTCAAAATAAACATTCATGAGCTATGTTAAGATATGTAAATCAACATTTTAGGAAAATGATCTGTAGCTATGTTTCTGAATGTTCATGTCATATGTTACCAGCTTTGATACAGTTCATGAAATTTGAAATACAGCGATATAGCACCATTTATATGTCAAAGACATTTTAATGCTACCTCTTGAAACTGTTCTACTACTGATTTCGTGGTGAAAAATAATATATTTACATAAACTACAGGTAGCTGAAAGACTACCACAAATTAAGACACAATAAAAGTTATGTACCTCTTTTAACAAATTCAATATAGGAAATTCATAACAAGTTGTAAATTTTCCTTTTGTCATTGGGTGACATCAAATAATGTATAACTGTCACAAGACTATTAGCATACAGACTGAGGAAAGAGTTGATAACAAATGCTAACAAATAAATAAACTTTCTAGTGCAACTTTAAACTTATTCTGGACTCTATTCCTTATTTTAGGAAACTAAATTCAGAACCGATTGAACATATGTACTGCATTTTAACACCTATGTTTGACAATATTTGTGAAAATAAAATGTCAGAATAATAGTTTTTGAGGGCACTGGAACTTTTAAAACCAAGAAGTGAACTGAAAAGGAGAAAGGGAGGGAGAGAAGGAGGAAGAAAGAAAAAGAAAGGGAAATGGGGATGGGAGGGGTGCAAAGCAGTGAGCAAGGAAAAAAATTCCTGATGCCTTAATCGACAAACTGGCCTCCCTTTGCCTTGTGCTCAATCACATGGAGCAGTTTGTCAGTTGGCAGGATGAAGAAGTAATTCACAGATTCTGCACATTCCAGTCATAATCACAGGAATGAATTTTGGACTTCCTAAGATGTCACTGAGAAGATGTAACTTGGCATAACCCATGTGGAAATTCATTTCATCTGTTTTCATTTTATTCTATCTATCATGTAGTTTTGATGACTCAATGGGAAAGAAAAAATGAAATTCTACCATACGAATTTCTGTTAAATATCATTTTAGCTATCAGTTGTCACACCTGCTATTTGATGCATTTCAGTCAATTGACACAATTGTATATTTTTGTAACCTGTATCATTTGCTGAAGCCTTATTTATTTTACAGTAAATCCAATTTATTTTATTCAAATGTCTTAACAGATACCAAATATTTGTTTCTCATATATTTAAATATTCTTCAGTATAAATCTGTAAGGTATTGAATAATATGCCTGTTTTTAAGCTAAAAGGAGTCACTATTTTTCATAATGTCATGACAGCTCTGAAGGCTCTCTTTAGAAACATCCAGGTCAGCACATGCACTTAGATTTACACACGATTTCAGAATGGTTTTCTCATTTTTATTTTTATTATACACAAATTACAGTTGTATATAATTATAAAAGTGGTGTTCCACTTTTTTAATACAACATGGAAAGAGTAAATTAAGCTAATTAGCATATTCATCGCTTCAAATATTTAACATTTGTTGACGAACACATTAGAAATTTACTCTCAGCATCATTGAAACATACAGGACTCAATTATCAACTATATTCACCAGGCAGTGCAATTCATCTAAAAAAAAAAATAAAACGTATCCCTCCTAACTCAGGCTTTGTACCCTTTGACTATAATCCTTCCATTCCCCCACCTCCCAGTTGCTGGTAACCACTATCCTACTTTTTGTTTCTGTGAGTTCTATTGTTTTATGTTCTACATGTAAGTGAAAATATGTGGTATTTGTCTTTCTGTATTTGGCTTATTTCACTTAGCATAATGTTTGCCCATTCCCTCCATATGAATTTCAGGACGTTTTGAGGCTTCTTTTTATCTCTTCACAAGCTCCTCTCAAGTTCTGAAGCTCTATCCATTTTCTATAGTTAGTTCTGTATCAGTTACCTACAGAATTATATTATTAGACTTATATATCTATTTCATTTTTATAAATATACATATATTATATTTATGTATAATCCCATATAGGATTAATCTCTCTTAAATACAACACAAAGATAAACAAAAGCAGATTTTAAAAGATGAAATAAAGATACAATGAACAATATTTTATTGATTCCTTATTGAGATGACTTTAGAGCATCATTATCTTTATTCTTGAGTGAGATTAATAAATAATGATAGTGTATTATGTAAAAATCTTGTTTCAAAAAGGGATCTTGAAAGTTTAGGTTTTTGGCTAAATTTTTGTTAAATCTGATGAGTCACTGTCTTTACCTCTAAATGACTCATGCTGGAAATAGCAGAAGTGTCAGCATCCCACTTTCAAAACGAGCTGTCTACACACACACATTCATACATATATATATGTGTGTATACATATATATGTACGTATGTGTGTATATATATGCACACACACACAATACTAGGTTATTAATGTGTACTTTTATGAAGATGGTTTTTCAATCAAACTTCTGACAATTTCTACCTAAACAGGAATTTCTCATTTAGATGGCGAAAACAAAAAATACCTCTATGTGTAAATTTCCATTCACATATATTTTAATTTCTTTATGATTGGCCTTAAGTAATTAAAAAAATATTTTTCTCTTAATTTAGTTAAATATTTCCTAGGTTAAGTAGTTTAAATGTACAGTTTATTGGAAACAATTAAGATGGCCAGGCACAGTGACTCACATCCCTAATCCAAGTGCTATGGGAGGCCAAAGTGAGAGGGTTGCTTAGAGTTTAAGACTACCCTAGGCAACAAAGCAAGACCCCGTCTCTACAAAAAATAAAATCACAAAATTATCTGGGCATGGTGGCATGTACTTGTAGTTCTAGCTACTTGGGCATCTGAGATGGGATGATCCCTTGAGCCCATGAGTTTGAGGCTGCAATGAGCTATGACCACACCACTGCACTCCAGCCTTGGTGACACAGCAAGACTGTACAAACAAATCCATATAATTAAGATGATTTCCTGGACTTCTGTTTCTACACTTGCATTATATTTTATTCAGATCTCTCTCTTTGGCTGCATCATTTGATAAAAGAAAAGAAAGAATAAAAGATAATGCAATCTCCTAACAGAGATACTCTCTTTTGGATTTTTCCTGCCAAATATATTTTAATATTATGGTAAAGTTTTATTTAGTAAAAAATATTTCATGTCATTCATTACTCAATATTCACTTATTAAAATATATTTGAATACGTAATATTTATGAGCACTATTCTGGATAATGTAGATGTCTTTTTTAAGAGTTGATATCTGCTTCCTTCCTTTTATAATAACTCTCAGTCTTAAATTAACTGAATTGACAGGGTTACACCCAAATTTCCTCTGGCAGCTTTTTCTTTTAAATCTACTGCAAATACAATTTCTCCAAGTCAATGGAAAATAGATAATCCTTATCAACCACAAATAATTACTTAACTGTGTATGAATGGGCACATAAGGGTCAGTCCCCACCCTCAAAGCCCGAGTTTAGAATAAATCCTGGAAATAGTGCTCAGTTTATCAGGGAATATGAAAGTTGACATTTCTATAGTTAACATGCTTTGTCTCTGGTACTGATAGAAAAAAAGAAAAGACTGATCTAATCACTCCACTGTTCCAAATTATATCATAAATAGTGACTGAAAATGAAAACATACTTCATAGACCTACTCTGTAAGGTTTCTATTTTGTGCTATGACAAAGTATTTAGGGAGTGCAAATGATAGATGTGAAGTACATTAGCGAAATGAATAGTTACTTCTTCCCACCAGAGGAAGCACTTTTTTTTTTTATCACAATGATTTATCATGAAAGACGTGGTGATTTAAGAGGAAACATTGAAACTAAAGTCATATTGCAAAGGAAGTTAGCAAATTGAAATTATGACTAAAACGCTGGTAAACAGAAGCTTTTGTAAATGCTTTGGAAGAGCATTTTCGTGACTGATTTTAATATGTTGAAATTAAACTGTATTACTTAAAAGGTGAAGAAGTGAAAAAATGTACAAGTCTCAGAGTACCTCAGGTCAAAGGGAAGAAGGAAGCTTAACCCTGACTTAGAAATTACTTGCATATTTCACTCACTGACTTTAGAGTATCATTACCTGTATTCTTGAATGAGATTTGCAATGAATGTAAGTATATTATGTAAAACCTTGTTTCAAAGAGAGCTTGAAAATTCTTTTTTTGGTTAAATTTTTGTTAAATCTGATTAAACTGTCACTATTTTTACCTTATAAGGTTATCAATACTTGAAATAGTAGAACTATCAGCATTCCACTTTCAAAACCAGCAGTGTCTCTCTCTCTCTCTCTCTCCTCCCCCCTCACCGCCCCCACCCCCAACACACGCACATACACACACACACCCAGTGAGTTATGTATTTCATGAAGATGGCTTATCAACCAAACTTCTGACTGGGTAGAATCTTGCCTAAACAGGAGTTTCTCAGTTGGTTGCTGAAAATAAAGTACCCATACATGTATATTTTTATGTGCATATATTTTAATTTATTTAGGTATAGTTAGCCCTAAATGTTTTAACTTTTGCTCTCTTAATTTAAGTAAATTAAGAATTATTTAACTTTTTTTGGATCCTTTGACCAATATTTTGGCAAATACTGACTTTCCACTGCCTAAGTGTCTGGTAAATATTTCTTTTCTTCCCATTCAAACATTTTAGAAATAAATACAAGTCTAAGTTCAGAATCTAAAAGCTTAAAAAGCAGATAAATTTCATTAGTTCTATTTTATTTTATTTTATTTGCTTTTCAATAGCTATTAGTGTTTAGAAAGTGTTATTTCAAGCCCATATGTGTTCCAGAAGACCTCTAAAGACAGATGTGTATAATAAATTATCATAAATGCCAAAATTACAAAAGGGAAACCTGATTTTGACTCAAGAGAATTGGGTGTGGAGGCAGGGAACCAAAGGCTGTTCCACACCAACTTCATAGAACTGAATGGAAAGGAAAATCCTCACTTTTCACACCTAAGTAACAAAAGAATCAGAGACTACTCCGTTTGCAAACCCCATTTTTTTCTGCATGGCGGATGAAAAATTGGTTGTCCCCAGCAAATCAGACTGATTGTGGGTAGAATCTTCCTTTGCAGCTTTGTAACTTCACTCCAGCCTCTGAATGGTTGCTGTCCACAACCAATCAGATTGATTGCGATGAGCCTTCATTTCCATACAGCG
The DNA here is from genome assembly GCF_008728515.1 of Papio anubis. Classification (NCBI taxonomy): domain Eukaryota; kingdom Metazoa; phylum Chordata; class Mammalia; order Primates; family Cercopithecidae; genus Papio; species Papio anubis. The sequence goes on along the minus strand of NC_044976.1, from coordinate 77,482,852 downwards.
TATAACTTTGTAACTTCACCCTAGCCTCTGATTGGTTGCTTCTTGCAATCAATGAGATGTTTTCACAGGAGTGTGACCTTGGTAACTTCATTTCAGCCTTTGGTTGGCTGCTTTCTGCAACCAATCAGACTGATTGTGGGTTACCACTTCATTTACATAAAGTGAGCATGAAGTGGCCAATGGGAAACTTCTAGGGGGTATTTGCACCCAAGAAGATTCTCTATCTGGGCCCTGGAGCCCTTGCTCGGGTCTGCTCCCACACTGTGGAGTGTACTTTGATTTTCAATAAATCCCTGCTTTCATTCTTTTGCTGCTTCATTCTTTCTTTGCTTTGCAGGGCATTATGTCCAATTCTTTGTTCAAAACACCAAGGAACTGGACAACTTGCAGTCACGACCCTCTACTGGTGACACTTTGGACTGAGGAAAGTCAATTTTTTAATCTTTCACAAACTTTACTGCATGTAAAGAACCTCTTCTACAAGGCTCTTAAGACATAGAAATGGAAAGATATAGCTCAGAAACTTGGGAGGTCGCTTTAAAAAAATGAGATCTTTAATGTACATTTTCAATATAGCATAGATATGCTGTAATAAAAGTATTTTTAATATGCTGTGAAAGAAGAATAAAGTGTCTCAATCTGAGAAATTTGTAGGGAAATCAGCCCAGAGAAGGATATCTATAGGTGAGACATTGCCAGATCATAGAAGTTTCCCAAAGCAGAAACCAACCCTATCCAGCCCAAGTTGAAAGGGTGAATACAGTCAGTCAGGATACTTCTGTTTTTCTGATCAGTCATTGCATTAGGAATGGCTGCATGAAATGATACAGGACAACATTAGAAGAAATATGTAGGCAGAAAGGTCCTGGGAAAAGTTCAGGAGAAACCTAAAAATGTGCAGACATTTTTAGAAAATGTGCAAAACTTGGGGAGGTTGCTTTAACTGAACACAGTCCAAAGTTTACTCAGAGTTTTATTTTGCATTTGCAAGCTAAATGACTTAACTTTACTAATTGATCAAAATAATAGTGTGTGTGTGTGTGTGTGTGTGTTAGTCTGTTCTCACATTGCTATAAAGACCTACCTACCTGAGACTGAGTAACTTGTAAAAAAGAAAAAAGAGGTTTCATTGACTAGCAGTTCCATAGGCTGTACAGGAAGCATGGCTTGAAGACCTCAGGAAATTTATAATCATGACAGAAGGCAAAAGGCAAACAGTCAAGTCTTACATGACTGGAGAAGGAGAAAGATACAGGAGGAGGAGGTGCCACCCACCTTTAAACAACCAGATCTCATGAGAACCTATTCACTATCACAAGAATAGTAAGGGGGAAGTCTGCCTCCATGATCCAATCATCTCCCACCAGGCTCTTCCTCTAACATCAGGAATTATAATTTGACATGAGATTTGTGCAGGGACACAAATCCAAACTGTATGATTCTGCCCTTGGCAATTCCCCAATTTCATGTCTTTCTCACATTGCAAAATACAATTATAACTCTTCAATAGTCACCAATTCTTACCTCATTTTAGCATTAACTTAAAGTCTTATCTGAGACAAGGTATGTCCCTTCTGCCTATGAGACTGTTAATCTAAAGAGTTAGTGACTTCCAACGTACAATGAGGGTATTGGTATTGGGTACATATTCCCTCTCCAAAAGGATAAATCAGCCAAAACGAAGTGTTAGAGGCCCCATGAAAGTTCACAACCCAGCAAGGCAGTCATTAAATATTAATTCTCCATATTAACCTACTTTGACTCCATGTCTCATATCTAGGCCACACTGATTCAAGAGGTGGGATTCCAAGGTCTTGGGCAGTTTTGCCACTGTGGCTCTGCAGGGCTAAGATCCCAAGCTTGCTCTCAAGGCCTACCATTGAGTGTCTGTAGTTCTTCCAGGCACATGGTGCAAACTCTCAGTAGATCTACCATTCTGGGGTCTGGAGGATGGTGACCCTCTTCCCTCAGCTCCATTAGGCAGGTGCCCTAGTTGGGACTCTGTGTGTGGACTCCAATCCCTTATTTACCCTCTTCACTGCCCTAGTAGAGGTTATCTATGAGGGCTCCACCTCTGCAGTAGACTTCTGCCTGGACATGCAGGCATTTTCATACATCCTTCAGGCTCTAGGCAGAGGCTCCCAAGTCTCAAATCTTGCCCTTTTCACACCTGCAGGTTTAACACCACATGGAAGCCACCAATGCTTATGGCTTGAACCCTCTGCAGCAGTGGCCTGCAATGTATCTAAGAAGGGCACCTCTTAGCTACTGCAAGAGCTGGAACAGCTGGGATGCAGGGAGCAGTGTCCCAAAGTTGTTCAGGGAGGCAGGGCCCTTGGCCCGGCCCATGAAACCATTTTTCCCTCCTAGGCTTCTGGACCTGTGACTGAAGAGGCTGATGCAAAAGTCTCTGATGTGCCTTTAAGGTTTTTACCCCATTGTCTTGGCTATTAGCGTTTGGCTTCTCCACCCTTTGGCAAATTCCTGCAGCCTGCTTGAATTCCTCCCCTTGAAAATGGGATTTTCTCTTCTACTACATGGCCAGGTTGCAAATTTTCCAAACTTTTATGATCTGCTTTACTTTTAAACATATTTCAGTCTCAGATCATCTCTTTGTTTGTGCATATAAGCTTATGCTGTTAGAAGCAGCCAGGCTACATATTGAAAACTTTACTGAATACAAATTTTTTCTGCTAGATACCCTAAATCATCTCTCTCAAGTTCAAAGTTTCACATATTTCTAGGGCAGAAGAGCAATGCCTCCAACCTCTTTGTTAATGCATAATAAAAGTAACATTTGCTCCAGTTTCCAATAAGTTCCTCATCTCTTCTGAGACCGTCTCAGCCTGGTCTTCATTGTCCATATTGCTAGCAGCATTTTGGTCACAACAATTTAACAAGTCTAGGAAGTTCCAAACTTTCCCTCATCTTCCTGTCTTCTTCCTAGCCCTCCACATTCTTCCAACCTCTGCCTATTACTCAGTTTCAAAGTTGCTTCCACATTTACAGGCATCTTTAGAGTAATACCCTACTCTTAGTACCAATGTTCTCTAATAGTACATTCTGGCTTTGCTATAAAGAACAGCCTAAAACTGGGTAATTTGTAAAGAATAGAGATTTAATCGACTCATATTTCCACAGCGTGTACAGAAAGCATGACCAGAGAGGCCTCAGGGAACTGAAAATCATGGCAGAAGGCAAAGGGAAAGAAGGGATGTCTTACATGGTTGGAAAAGAAGAGAGAATAGAAGTTGCTACATAATTTTAAACAACCAGATCTCATGAAAATGCACTTAGTATCATGAGAACAGCAATGGGGAGTCCACCCCCATGATCCAATCACCTCTCACCAGGTCCCTCCTCCAACACTGGGTATTTAATTCAACATGTAATTTGGGCAGGGACACAAATCCAAACCATATCAGGATGTACATATAACTATCCTAGTCACCTCACTATCAACACTTAAAGCAGCTCAAAAACACAAGAAAAAGATTGAACAGGCAGCTCAAAGAGATGACATGTCATCTAATGATCTGTTCAGTAATAAAATTTCAAGCTAAGTTATTCACTCTCTTGTGTGTTGATACCAAAGTTCAGTTATGTGGTGGCTGACACCTCTAATCCCAGCACTTTCGGAGGCCAGCAAGGGCAGATCACCTAGATCAGGAGTTTGAGACCATCCTGGCCAACATGGTGAAGCCTCGTCTCTACTAAAAATACAAAAACTAGCAGGGTGTGGTGGCACATGCCTGTAATTCTAGCTACTAAGAAGGCTGAGACAACAATAATTGTCTGAACCTAGGAGGCAGAGGTTGCAGTGAGCTGAGATAGCGCCACTGCACTCCAGCCTGGGGGACAGAGTAAGATTCCATCTCAAACAAACAAACAAACAAACAAACAAACAAAGTGTAGACATCTTTGCAAGGGCTCAGTCTTTATTAACTAATGTAATAACGCATAATGTGAGTGGTTAGATGTAAAGAAGGTTAACTGGTGTTTGGGAAAGTGCTGGAAGCAGGAGACCTAGCATAGGGTTCAAATCAAAGAAATGACAAAAGTAGAAGTGAGATTAGGATAGAGACTGAATTACTATTTCATAATTTTGTCTCAAACACAATCTGTCAGCTGAAGTCTATTTCTTTTCAGAAAGGTAAATTTTTTAATCTAAATTTTTGTCTTTATTAATGAAATATATCATAAACATGGGTCTAGGTGGACATATTCCACATTAGCATTTGCAGGTTTATTATGAAACAATGACTGAGAATTGCTACCATTATCGAAAATTACTACATGCTGGAATTGTGCTTGATATGCATCATCTCATTTAATGGTTATAGCAAAACTATGAGGCAGATATAATCTTTATATTCCCTGATAAAAGCAAAGCTCAGTCACCCAGTATCACAGAACTTGTATCAAAAGTAAGATTCAAAACTAGACTTTCTGAATGCAAAGCCTGTGCTCTACATGTGGATTATGGCTCTTAGGAAGAAATACATCAGCAATTAGCCAGAGTGTGGCATCTCTATGCCCTAGAGATAATAATTTTAGTGTTTAATTTTTGAGTGTTGCGATAATATATTGAGGCGTTTATAATTTTTATACAACAATATCAAATTTCCTTGTCAAGAAATGTTGACACTGCTTTTTAACAGACTGAGTGCAGACAAAGTATTTGGAAGGATTAATAATTCATTTACCAAATACTTGAAACCACTCCTATAACAACCTATGCCTAATTTACTTCCAATTACACACCTTTATAAAAATTAAGATTTTTAGATTTATATTACGATAGTAATATTAACAACCTCTCTTGAAATTTTATGGGACCCAATGAGTCAATATCCATGAAGTAGCTTGTAATTTCTAGTTTAAAGGTGTTTAATTTAAAAAAATATATAGATTCTAATAAAAAGGTCAGGTGTGAAATTTATTGCACTGAAAGTAAGTTGTTCTTTATGTGTAATTAATCATGGGACTTACACTGACATGAACTAAAAAACTCTGACTTATTGCAATTCAACCTCACTAGAATAGCTAACTGAGAGAACAAATCATCCAAGAAACATCAACCTAAAGAACACAATAGAAATTAACATAAGTATAAATGTCATAATGCCATCATTTAATATTCACTGGCTGCCTGCTGAGTGGATATAACTGTGATAAATACTGTAAGAGTTTTAAAGAGAGGGAGTATACCCTGGGTCAACAGTACAGGAAAAATAAATTATATAGTATGATTTTAATAGTTCTAGAACACAGAGCCCCTTTAACTTATAGCAAGCATTATTTACTCACAACTACATTGTTTATAAAATTTTATAAATTATTTGTATTATAAGATATTTGATACAGATGAAAGACCATGTATAAACACTTACACATTTTAAAGCATAATAGTAAACCAGATACCACTATATGTGCTAACTAATCCTCCTGTATCTCTTACTTTTAATTTTTCACCCAGAAGTACCAGTACCCTAAATTTTCTTGTGTGTGCTCTTTCTATTAATGATCTTAGCACGCATGTATCTATCCCTGAACAACAAATCAGTTTATTTGTTTTTGAAATTTATAAAAATGGTATTATACTTCATGTTATCTTCTTTTTTCTCTTTCTCTTTTTCTTTTTCTCTTTCTTCATTGTTTCTAAGACATACCTTTATTTCTTTACATTACTGAAAAATATTATGTTATTTGAATATACTTCAGTTTAATTTTTAGTTCTCCATATATTCATGAAGGTCGTTTCAATTTTTTGTTTTTATTTTTTGTTTGTTTACAGTGCTACAAACAAAGCTGCTATAACCCACTTTTTATTTGTCTCCCAGGGCAGGTGTGCAAGTTTCTTGGCTTATATGTCTAGAAATATAATTGCTGAGTGTTAGACATTATATTTTTTGCTAAGTCAATAAAGCAAAATATACACTTTCCCTTGATTTACATCCACACCACCACTTGGTATTGTCAGGCATCTTTTTTTTTTTTTTTTTTTTTTTTTTTTTTTGAGACGGAGTCTCGCTCTGTCGCCCAGGCTGGAGTGCAGTGGCCGGACCTCAGCTCACTGCAAGCTCCGCCTCCTGGGTTTACGCCAGTCTCCTGCCTCAGCCGCCCGAGTAGCTGGCACTACAGGGGCCCGCCACCTCGCCCAGCTAGTTTTTTGTATTTTTTAGTAGAGACGAGGTTTCACCGGGTTAGCCAGGATGGTCTCCATCTCCTGACCTTGTGATCCGCCCATCTCGGCCTCCCAAAGTGCTGAGATTACAGGCTTGAGCCACCACGCCCGGCTATCTTACTTGTTACCAACCTCAGGGACATTTCTGCTGTTTTTTCAAACTCTATTGAGATTTTGTTTGAAACTTTATTGAGTCTGTGGATCTGTTTGTGGAGAAATGGTAGGCTTAAACTCAGTATATCTCACTGTTCTTTTAAGTTTTATTTAATGACTTCCATTATATTTCATAATTTTTCTATGCAGATCTTCCAATTTTTATTATATATACTGTTACTTACATTTTTTGTTAACGGTATAAGGGTTTCTTTTTTTTTCTTTTTCTTTTTCTTTTTTTTTTTTTTTTTTTTGAGATAGAGTCTTGCTCTGTCACCAGGCTGAACTTCTGTCACCAGGCTGAAGTGCAGTGGCATGATCTCGGCTCACTGCAACCTCTGCCTCCTGGAATCAAGCAATTCTCCTGCCTCAGTCTCCCTAGTAGCTGGAACTACAGGCACACACCACCAAGTCCAGCTCATTTTTGTATTTTTCAGTAAGATGGGGATTCACCATGTTGGCAAGTATGATCTTGATCTCTTGACCTCGTAATCTGCCTACCTTGGCCTCCCAAAGTGCAGGGATTACAGGTGTGAGCCACCACACCTGGCCCAAGTGATATTTTTTAATGGAGCAAAATGCATTTGACTTTTATGTATTGAGTCTGTAACCAATCTATTTTGTCAATCTTTCTTATTATTTGGAATAATTTATACATTATATACATATATAATAATATTTACATAATAGCAGCTTTGTTTATTCTTTTCTATCCTAATATGTTGTACTTATTTTTCTTTCATTTCCCTTTTTTTTTTTTTTTTTTTTTGAGATGGAGTCTTGCCCTGTCATCCAGGCTGGAGTGCAGTGGGGTGATCTCGTTTCACTGCCACATCAGCTTTCCAGGTTCAGCAATTCTCCTGCCTCAGCCTCCCCAGTAGCTGGGATTACAGGGGTGTGCCATCATGCCTGGCTAATTTTTTGGTTTTTTACTTATTTTTGTTTTTATTTATTTTTTTTGAAACGGAGTCTCACTCTTCACCCAGGCTGTAGTGCAATGGCGCGATCTCAGCTCACTGCAACTTCCACCTCCTGGGTTCCAGCAGTACTCCTGTCTCAGCCTCCCAAGTAGCTGAGATTACATGCCCACGCCACCAAGTCCAGCTAATCTTTATATTTTTAGGAGAGACGGAGTTTTGCCATTTTGGCCAGGCTAGTCTCGAACTGCTGACCTCAGGTGATCCACCCACCTCAGCCTCCCAAACTGTTGGGATTACAGGCGTGAGCCACTGTGCCCGGCCTAATTTTTGTATTTTTATTATAGATTGGGTTTCATCATGTTGGTCAGGCTGGTCTTGAACTCCCGATCTCAAGTGATCTGCCCGCTTTGGCCTCCCGAAGTGCTGGGATTACAGGCATGAGCCACCACGCCTGGCCGTACTTCTTTTTCTTACTCTGCCAGGCTTTCAGTACAATGTTTCAAAGAAGTGAAAATAAGAGTCATTTTTGTCTTTTTCCTGATTTTATTTATTTATTTATTGAGACGGAGTCTCACTCTTTCACCCAGGCTGGAGTGCAGTGGTGTGTTCTCGACTCATTGCAACCTCTGCCTCCTGGTTTCAAGCGATTCTCCTGTCTCAGCCTACCAAGTAGTTGGGATTACAGGCATGCACCACCACACCTGGCTAATTTTTGTATTTTTAGTAGAGACGGGATTTCACTATGTTGACTAGCCTGGTCTCTAATTCCTGACTCAGCGGATTCACCCGCCTCAGCCTTCCAAAGTGCTGGGATTACAGGCATGAGCCACCGCACCGGGTCTCGTCTTTTTCCTGATTTTAAAGCGATATGACTAATGTTTTCTATTAAGACTGGTAGTTTCTATAGATGCTTACATTTAACACTTTATCATTCTAAAGATGTTTTAAAATATCGTCTTTTTTTTTTTAGAAATTAGAAATGAACATTGACCTTCATGAAACAATTCTTTTCTGTATCTATTGAGGTGATTGCATTTTTTCCCTTTTAGCCACGTAGGGTGATAAATTCATTTGAAAGTTTTCTAAGTTCATAGTTGTCTCAACTTGAATTCTTGGGATAAATTAAAACTGGATTTTTCCTATACATCAATGGATTTTTATTTTCTTATACACTAGAGGATTTGACATTTATCTTTTTTTTTACACTATTTTTGCTTAATTTTGGTTTCCATGTTGTGCAAATCGTATAGGCTAGGTTGCTTTTCTTCCCCCATTCTCAATATTCATATAAAATGGATTTAAATGATATATTCTTTAAAAATTTGATTAAACTCACATGTAAAATTATCTGGGCTTGATGTTTTCTATGTGGGAAGACTTTTAAATACTTGAAAGTTGTTACAGGACTATTCTAGCATAATTTTTTAATCAGTCAAGACAAATTATTTTTGTCTTAAAACATATCCTTTGGGTAAATATTACAAATTAATTTGAATGAAATTATTTTTAATTCTGTCTTTATTACCTTCTACTGAAAAACCACCTTTCTTGGCAATAACAGAAAGATTTAACACAAAGTGCTTATTAAAAATTCTAATTGCCCAACATATCCCTCATAATTTTGTGACTATCTTAGAGGCAATAAATTTTCATTATTCATTTTAAAGATGAAGAAACTAAGTCACGGAAAAGATTGCTCAGCTTATAAGTGTTATAGTCGGCCGGGCATGGTGGGTGAATCCCTTGAGGCCAGGAGTTCAAGACCAGACTGGCCAACATGACAAAACCCGATCTCTACTAAAAAATACAAAGAATTAGCCGGGCATCGTGGTGCAAGTCTGTAATACCAGCTACTAGGGAGGCTTGAATCCTGGAGGCCTGACATTGCTAGCATCCGAGGGAATCGTCTAAACCCGGGAGGTGGAGGTTACAGTTAGCTGAGATCACACCACTGCACTGCAGCGTGAGCAATGGAGTGAGACTCTGTCTCAAAAAGAAAGGCAAGGCAAGGCAGGGCAGGGCAGGGCAGGGCAGGGCAGGGCAGGGCAAGGCACGGCAAGGCAAGGCAAGGCAAGGTAAGGCAAGGCAGGGCAGGGCAGGGCAGGGCAGGGCAGGGCAAAGAAAAGAAAAAAAGGGAGAAAGAGAGAGAGGGAGGGAGGGCTGGAGGGAGAGAGGAAGGAAAGGAGGGAGGGAGGGAGGAAGGGAGGGAGAAAGAATAAAGTGGCAAAGTCAAAATTTACATCTAGGATGTTTTGTTTCAGAGTCTGTGTTCACTAGGATTGTCTGTCCACTAGAAGTCCTGTGGTTTCATGTCTTGTCTTTCATCAGAAAAGTTCTCTGTTTTCCTTTTTTCCATTAAAAAAAAAAAAAAAAAATCAACTACAGTCAGGATGGCAGGGTCTACAGAAACATTTCTCCTATTCTCATCATCTGGTTGAAGTGAAATTAGAAGTTCCCAAAATGAAGAGTATTGTATTCATAGAAGATGATCAAGGTTTTGAGCAGACGCAGGCATTGGAATGGAAAAAAACAGTAATGAACCTAACAAGAAAAATGTTATGCTTCAAAGGAATCATCTCCTTTTACTAATAAAGCTTCATAGTAAAAAAATTTAAACTGGCAGGGCGTGCTTGCTCATGCCTGTAATCCCAGCACTTTGGGAGCCCAAGGTGGGTAGATCTCGAGGTCAGGAGTTCAAGAACAGCCTGGCCAAGATGGTGAAACTGCATCTCTACTAAAAATACAAAAAAATTAGCAAGTGCCTGTAATCCCAGCTACTCAGGAGGCTGAGGCAGAGAATTGCTTGAACCCAGGGGGCAGAGGTTGCAGTAAGCCAAAATCATGCCACTGCACTCCGGCCTAGGCAACAGAGAAAGACTCCGTCTCAAAATATATATATATACACACACACACACACACATATATACACAAACACACATACACACATACATATATACATATATATCCATATATCCATATATACATATACATACATATATATGTGTGTGTATATACATATAATATATCTATTTTACCCAAAGAGATGCATGGCCTCTGCCATGGGCTCCTTAGAGGTAATCTTTAAGCTCTTAGAATGTCCTGCCTGATAAAAGTGGGTTTTTTTGTTTTTAACCTGGAGGCCTTGGGCCACTTCAAATAGTCAATGCTAACAATGTGATTTATGTTAGGGATTTTGAGTTACACATTATTAGCTTGACTTCTGGAGGGTCTGGAGAGTGAAATCGGCACCATTAAAGACCAACCAGGTCTATGAGACTGAACTCCAATAAAACCTCTGGACATCAGTGTTCGAAAGAACTTCCCTAGTTGGTAATATTCCATGCATATTTTCACACTGTAGATAGGAGAGTTAACACTATTTCTCTACTGAATATGGGCAGCTAGAAGCTTCATATTTGAACTCTCCTGAACTGGCCCTCATGTGTTCTTTCCCTTAACCGATTTTAATCTGTATTCTTCCATAGTAATAAACTATGACCATGAGTTTCATAGCTTTCAGTGAGGTCTGTGAGTCCTTTTAGTGAATTATCACAACTGAAAGGAGTCAAGAGAACCTCCAAATTCTACAGGTGATGTCAGAATGAGGGTGTTCTTGTGGACTCTTCTCCAAATTTGTACTTAGTAATGATACACACTTATTTGCCTGATTCTGTGCTCTCTTAGAATAGGTCTTCTTGGGAAACGTTTTCATTTCTAATGCAAAAAAAATTGTGCAGGCAGCTACATTAAGGCAATTCACATGTTCAGTTTTCTACAATGGATCTAATTCATGCTACTCTATATGTATTTCTGTATATCATGATATATATGTGTTTGTGTGTATACATATGTGTATATATACACACATAAATGTGTATGTATATGTGCATACATGTAGATGTGTGTGTATATATACATACACACATATATATAATTGATTAACTATCTTTCCTTTTAGACTGTAAGCTTCAGAAGGCAATTATCTTGTCTGTCTTAGTTAACAGGGTTTTTATTTATTTACCATTCAAAACTGGTAGACTTACTGATTGATTCATTGATTTAATCATTCGGTGAATGTTATTGTTTGCTACATGCCAGGCACTAGTCTATATGCTGCATGTCCCACGGTAAAGAGTTCAAATTAGACTAAAGTTTCTACTCTTATGACTCTTACAATCTATCAGGATATATATATCTTTATATATACATATATATATATTTATATTTATATACACACACATTGTTGCCAGGAGGCATTAACCCTTTTTATCTGAAATGGACAGCTAGAATCTTCACATTTGAACTCTCCTGAACTGATCTTCATGTGTCTCTTCCCTGAACTAATTTTAATCTGTATCCTTTTATAGTAATAAACTATAACAATGAGTTTCAGTTTATAAACACTTATATACATAAAACTATGTATTTTCTCAGATGGTAGTAAATTCAGTGGAGAAAATGAAGAACTTGGAAAAGGAATGACAAATTTAAGACTGTGTGTTTTTTTTAATAGTGTTGTCAGAAAAGGTCCGTTTATAAGGTGACATTTAAGCAGATACCTGAAGGGCAAAAGCCATGTGCCAATGCTAAGCTGGTGACTGAGAATAGACAACGTCATGTGAAAATTAGGGTGGAATCTGAAGTCCTCCAGGAGACCAGCACTTGCACTAGTAGAACTGAACTGAGTTTGGAGGTGGGGCAAGAGGAATTATAGAAGGTGAAGTTAAACAGATACAGGTGAGTTCAGGTTATGTAGGGATCTGTGGGTCAGTGGCAGAGCTTTGGCTTCAATTCTGAATGAACATGAATTGTCATTAGACAATTTTGACTACAGCAGTGTCATGATACAATTTACATCTTAAAACGATTACTCTGACTGCTGTGTTGAGCATGGACTCTATGAGGCCAAAACTGGGAGTAGAAAGTCCAGGTAAGAGACAGATGGGGAAATCCAGGAAAGCAATAATGGTGGCTTGAAACAGGACCAAGGTGGTGGTGGTAGTAAACAATGAAGCGATTTTGAATAGATTGTGAAGATAGAGTTCATGGGCCAGGCAGAGTGGCTCATGCCTGTAATCCTAGCACTCTGGGAAGCTGAGGTGGAGGGAATCCTTGAGTGCAGGAGTTGGAGATTAGCCTGGGCAATACAGTGAGACCCTGTCTCTACAAAAAATACACAAATTACCTGGGTGTGGTGGTGTGTGCCTGTAGTCCCACCTACTTGGGAAGCTGAGATGGGAGGATCCCTTGAGCCTAGGAGGTGGAGGCTGCAATGAACTGTCATGGTGCTACCGCACTCCAGCCTGGGCAACAGAGTGATACCATGTCTCAATAATAACAACAAAAACGTAGAGCTCAAAGAATTTGCTGATGGGTTAGATTGGGTGTGAGAGAGAAGTCAAGGGTAATTGAAAGGATTGTGTTTCAAGTAACAGGACAGAATTGCTTATAACTTAAAGGTGGAAGTATACACAATTCAGTTTCAGATTGCAGTTCATTCTCACAGTGATATAAATAAAATACCTGAGATTGGGTAATTCATAAAGAAAAGAGGTTTAACTGGCTCATGGTTTTGCAGGCTGTACAGGAAGTATAGTGGCTTCTGCTTCTGGGGAGGTCTTAGGAAACTTATAATCATGGTGGAAGGCAAAGGAGAAGCAGGCACATCTGACATGGTCAGGGCAGGAGCAAGAGAGGGGAGATGTGCCACACACTTTGAAACAACTACATCTCATGAGAATGCACTATTGCAATAACAGCTCCAAGTGGGATGGTGTTAAACCATGAGAAACCACCTCCACGATTCAATCACCTTCCACCAGGCCCCACCTTCAACACTGGGGATTAAAATTGAACATGAGATTTGTGAGGGGAACACAGATTCAAACCATATCGGGGTTTTGTTTTGTTTGGGGTTTTTTGTTTCTTTTTTGTTCTGTTTGGAGGAGGAAATAGGGGAAGAGAAGTGGAGAAGTTTAGTTTTGGAAAATGTTTTAGACCTTTAAAGGGCAAAGCCAAGTAACCAGTTCTAGGTGCTAGGATTATAGTTAAAACATAACAAATACAAACAGCAAAGTCATAAGCTTTGCAAGGCTCCCAACTGTCCTCTTCATCATGACATTCCTAAGACCTTGCACAGCGCCTTGCTCTTAGGTGTCCAATAAATATTCAAGACACGAAGGAAAAAAGGAATTGATCATTAAAATTTAAAATCCTGCCAGGATTTTGCGTCCATAGGAGCTATGCAGCAGGTGTACTTGAGGGTAGTGCCTGGCAAATTCCTCATAATTCAACTTCAGATCTACGCATTTCTGATGTCTACCTATTGAGTAACATGCTTCCCGTAACATATTTGATTTTGAACAGTGAGATCCACCTGAGTGGTTAGTCAGAAAACAGACCTCCAGATAAGTAAGTTAAATCGAACAACATTCTTTAGTTTTATCTATTAAAATATCAGATGATTTGGTGTAAAACAATAACTCTAATTTTTCCTTAATTGATAGATGTTTTTCTGACAATAATTGGCCAAGATACTGGTCTGTGTCTCGAGGCCACTCCTGAAAAGAGGAAGTTTGTTTTCCTGTTGTTCTGACGGGAAGAGGTGGATCTACTTCATCAACATGCAGTGCCAAATTGTTAGGATACAAGCTAAAAAGGAGGAGTGCGTTAGGATATGGCACTCTTTAGTGTCATATCTATACAGCATCATGTGTGTTCTTATGCGTGTGTGCCCACATACTGAGTTTGAAATATTAAACAAATCTCTTGCTATGGGTTGCAGGCAAACCAATTTTAAAATGCTGATGTGACAGTAGAAACCAGGGCTTTGAGATGGGATCCAGGCACCACCTCACTGCTACACACTAGCAAATGACATCAGACTCACTCTATTCTTGTTAAGCCTTTCTTTTCTTTTTACTCCAGCTTTATTGAGATACAATGACAAAAGTGTATTTTAAGGTGCACAACAAGATGTTTTGATATAAATGCACATTGTGACATAATTAACACAAATTAATTGACACATTCATCACTTCACATGGTTACCTTTGGGTCTTTGTGTGAGAACGTTGAATATCTACTCTGTTAGCTAATTTCAAGTATACAATAATGCAGTAACATTACATATAGTCACCATGTGGTACCTTTGATCTCCATAATTTGTTCATCCTGCATAACTGAAACATTGTACTGTGACCAGCATCTCCCTATTTCCCAAATTCTCCGTGTCCCAGCCCCTGGCAACCACCATTCTACTCTTTGTTTCTATGAGCTTGGTTATTTTAGATTCTATGTATAAGTGAGATAATACACTATTTGTCTCTCTGTTCCTGGCTTATTTCACTTAGCATAGTGTCTTCTAGGTTCATCCATGTCATCACAAATGGCAGAGTTTTCTTCTAATTTATGAGCAAATGATATATTTCATCATATATGCATACACCACATTTTCTTTATCCATTAATATGTCCACAGGTATTTAAGTTGTTTCTATATTCAGATCTTCATTTGAAAAAATGGTGAGGCATACTTATTTCATGGAGTTATCTCAAAATGAACATACATTTTCATCCACCAAATGCTTTAAACTGGCTGGTTCTGTAGGGCAAAAAACTCACACTTTTTTCCCCCCTCTACTCTCATACCACAACAATCAAAACAGAAGACTTCTCTGTGTCTGTGTGTGTGTGTGTGTGTGTGTGTGTTTTGTTGTCACAGAGCAAGAAGGCAGTCAATTCTATTGTAGACACTAGCTGGGTGTTCTCCAATTCAATTTGGATGCTATCTACCTGGAGATAGCAGAGCCTGCTACCTTCCAGGAAACTCCACGTGTTCAGGTATCCGGAAACTCCCCTATCCCTATCCTCTTGGGCCTCTATGGAGACTTCATAATTGAAGCATGGATAATTGTTCTGATACGTGATTGAACAAAATGGCTGTGATCTAATACTAACAGTCTGAATGGAGAAACACAGAAAAGCCTGTCTGATCAGATTCTTGGCCTCTCCATGCAGCATCCTTCCTTCAGAGTGTGGGGCAGGAACCTTTCTGAAGTGGGGATCTTATGACGTACAAGGTAGGTCAGAGAATTTCTTTACAGCCAACTCTAAGACAGAAGGGCAAGAGAAGATTTCCCCCTTGGAGAGAAAAAGGAGCAGGTGAAAGGGGGGCAGGAGGTCAGAGAGAGAGAAAGACTCTGTTTACTGAGAACTGTTCCTAAGGCCTAAAGCTCCCCAGCATTATAAAAAGGGCCATGGGAGTTAATGAGCCAGGAACCATGGACAAAAACATATATATATATGATATCACCACACTTGTGCTTGTGCATAGCAAATATTTACTATACAGTATTAATAATAAATAGCATTGTATATGTAATTTATATCTCTCTATTCTTTACTTAAAATTATACCCTAATAATCTTCCATGTCATTGAATAGTGTTTATAAGAACCATTTAAAATAGTGTTTATAATACTTACTGTGGTCAGTTTTTCCAGTATTCAGGGCTATTTTTAGGAATCAATACTCTAATACTGTTTTATTAACATTAAGTCATCATGTTGACATTTTAAAAATCTGAAGTCTGCACCATTATTTTATTCAGATAAAATCATTGACTCTATTATATAATTAATGTGAAAAGACAAATCAATTACTCATTTAGCCAGTGAGGCTGCAGTGAGCCAAGGTTGCACCACTGCACTCCAGCTAAGGAGACACCGGCAGACACTCTATATACTCTATATTAAAAAATTGTTTGCAATATTTGAATACTATAATTGAAGTGGCTATAAATACCTTGATGCATACAACTTATCAAAATCTGGATTTGGGGTGTGTGTGTATGTGTGTGTGTGTGTGTGTGTGCGCGCGCGCATGTTTTAGAATATATTTTAAAAAGAAACTATTGAGTCAAAAGTAAGAATCCTTTTAAGGCTATGGACAAACATTGGGAAATTGCTTTTTAAATCAGTTTGTTTGTTTGTTTGTTTTCATTTGCTTACTTTACTAATTAGTTAATAACTGCAGAGAATTTTCACTAGAAGGCCTTCTCCAGAGCCAAGGCATTCTTAGGTGGTGTAGCTGTAACAATAGCCACGGGATAGATTTTCACTGTGGGCGGCAGTGAGAAAGCAAGGAATATGGCTAAATATTGCATATCTAGCATAGCTCCAGCCGAATGAGACAGAATTTGTCCACTGAGGGAATCTACTGTCTTTGCAGAGCATTCTAATTATATATAGTAGTAACAGTAAGGCAGACCACAGTGAAGGTCAAAACAAGGAAATCAAGTCAGGGGGACAGGGAGAATGAAGATTTAATTCCATGAACAATCACAAATCACAGAACAAAAGGTGTTGCTCATTACTAAAGTGGGCTCATAATGAAAAAAAGACTTTTAGATTATTCTTTTTTTTTTTTTTTTTTTTTTCATTTTTGACACAGAGTCTCGCTCTGTTGCCCAGGCTGGAGTGCAGTGGCGTGATCTCCACTCACTGCAAGCTCCACCTCCCAGGTTCATGCCATTCTCCTGCCTCAGCCTCCCAAGTAGCTGGGACTACAGGCACCTGCCACCACACCCGGCTAATTTTTTTTTTTTTTTTTTTTTTGTATTTTTAGAAGAGACGGGGTTTCACCATGTTAGCCAGGATGGTCTCAATCTGCTGACCTCATGATCCACCCTCCTCAGCCTCCCAAAGGGCTGGGATTACAGATGTGAGCCACCACACCCAGCCAGATTATCCTTTTATTTCATTCCTTTGTAAGCCATAATATTAAATCTCTATTTTATTTACAATTCAAAAATGTACTTCAAATTTTTCTTAATATTTTTCCCCAAATTTGATTTTCAGTGACTCTTATAATATCAATACTTTTCTAAGATAATATAAATTGTAAAAAAAATTTCTTGTTATGCAAAGTAAATTTTGATCTGCAGCAAAAGATTTAGTGTGCTTCATTAATAAAGTCTATCAGAAGTTGACTTCAAATATCAAAATGTTATTCTTTTCCACTTGTACGAAATTCCACCAATATCTGTAAGCTAATATTATCTAATAATTGCATTTGAAGGGAAAACCAGAACTGACAATTTTACTAGTAAAGCTATTGGGTATAAGTATTTCATTCAAGATGTCAACTACTCAGAAACCAAAAGACTTTATCAATAAGCCACATTTGCTTCACGCAAAGTTCACAATTGTGTTAGAAAAACACTGTGTAATAGTTATAAATTAATAAGACTCCCATTATTACTTACAGCATGCTGGGACGCTTTTTCATATTGCTCCGATAAATATGATCTTATTTTTTAATGACCTTCATAATCTATAAAAGCCACCATGTTGACTCTGTAGAAAGGTTTCAGTAACCTTTTGAGCAAAATGTTTATGGATTTCTTTGAGGTCTTGAAGGTTTGTCATTTTTAGTAGACAAAGCAAAGCACTCAGAGGATAGAGTCATGAACAGTTAAATCACTGTATTGAGCTTGCCACTCTGAGGTACTTTCATGTAGCATTTATATTTTAATAAGGAACAAACTCTTTAATGTACTTCACAACTTAAAGGACTTATAAGCTTCATATGGTCAAAGAGTTTGGATAAAGAGGGATATAGCATTTACTTAGGTAAATGTATATAAATTTACTTATATCTGTCTAGAATTGTATGCATACACACATACAATACAGTTTCCCATACTGTTGTACTATATATTCACACACACATATATAATATGCACCCATACATACATATACGTGTGTGTGTGTGTGTGTGTGTGTGTGTGTTTATGTGTTTGTGTCTATTCAATTCCCTAAACTGTTATTCTAGGTCATGTGGTTGCCCTGTTTTTTCCTAATATTCTTACTTCCTGCCTGGACCTCTGATTTCCCTTGCTGGAAGTCGCTTATTTACAAGAAGTCAAGAACAAATTAGGTCGAGGACAGGCAGCATTATGTTGGTACAAAGGTAACTGGCTTCTCAGAGAATGAAGACACTTGTAAACTGTTCTGGTAGCCATGCCTTGGTTCTGGTATATAACTGTGTCCTCATCTCTAGCTCTCTGAACTCCAAAACATTGATGGTTCTGAAAACATTATCAGTCGGGATTAGGTTTTGTTATTACAAATCCCCAAATAACAGTTCCAAAATGACAAGGACTTAAACAAGATACTAGGTAAATTTTTCTTGCATTTAAGAAGACTGGGGGTGGCCAATTCTACCCATTCTGGGAGGCTGCCTTGGCTCTATAGTCCTTAGGGACAGCTAGTTTATCACCCCCAACATCATGAGGTTGTGGCTTTCTCTCCTAGTTCAAGAAAACAGAATTCCAATTTTTACCACTGTGATAAAGTAACAGAAAGAAGGAAATAGAATATATACATATGTGTGTGTGTGTGTGTGTGTGTGTGTGTGTATACAGCCTATTTTAAGGAGGCTTCTAAAAGTGAAATCCAGAACTTGTACTTATACCTCAATGGCCAGAATTTAGTCTCGCAATCCCAGTTGCAAAATGCAGTTTTGTTTTAGTAGTAGACCACATCCACAGCTTCAAGTACAAGGTATGACTACCAATAAAGATGAAAATAATATTTGCTAGGGAAGCAACGAACAGTTTCTGCCATGCCCTTATAACAGACTATGTTCTTTCTGCCACAATTAACAATGATTTCTTTGCATTATAATTTTTGGTTTATTCTTGCTTAACTTTAATAATATTGAAGCTAGGGACATGTCATGTCAACCTTAATGGTATTAGAATAGAACTGTCTAAAAGTCACCAAGGACTCATTCTAAATACTCTACCAAGGTATCTAGGATTAAGGATTCTTCTTCTCCTATCAGAAAGCAGCTTCTTCTTCCACCCCACAGAAAGAGTTACAACCTCCCAAGGGCCGTATTGTCGCTGCTCCTAAGCAGCTAGAACCTATGACTTCTAGTCTCCTATGTGCCTGCTTTTCCCTGAAAAAGTCATTTTCATAGGCTTGCCCTACAACAAAAGTGCAAGAACAGAAGGCACAGTCCCTTTCACAGAAATCCAATCCTACACAGATAGCATGTACTACACGTACCTGTCTGGGTAAATTTACAAGCCAAGAGTCAACAATAGAAGAAAAGGCACAGGCCCTCCAGCCTTCCCATTATCTGCTGGGAAGGGCTGCTACTTGCCCACGCCTCTCCACTGTTCGTGAAGTACAGATGTGCTTCCTAGAAGGGAGGGTCCTGCTTCCCCTTTTGGCGAGTTGAGTAAGAACTCAATCCCATCAGTTATGAGGAAGGAATTTATCAATTTGGGTGCCAGAAAGTCTGAATTTTGATGCCAGCTGTTGACAATAGTTGTCTGGGAATGTACCTGGGCACCATGGGACCCATGGAACACCAGGCTGGGCACAACCCCTCCTGATGAACAAAGCAGAGGATCTCCAAGTTCCAGCTAGCCGACTATCCAGGCAACCCAGTTCATTTCTAGCACCATTTGGGGATGACTCCATTTGTCACTCTATAGCTTTGAATCTCCAGAGTGTCACACAGAATATGCCGCACAGCAGACCCTCAGTAATGTTGGCTGGAGTCTTAACGGATAAATATAAAATATTTGCTGCTATATCTGAAACAACATTGGGGAATTCATTAATACTTGAATTATTTGTCCCTTAAGTGAAATTTTAAAAGTCGCCTTTCTATAGATTTGCTAACTTGTCAGTGTGTGTTTTCTTATGAAAGAGCATCCCTTTCTAAGATTCTACCGAGGAAAACACAGAGTTTTTCGAGAGTAATGCTGAGAGCCTTTGCCTTAGAATTACTCATCAAAATGGCAGCTTGTGCCATGCCATTCTTTTTAAATTACTATAGTTCTTTCAGTGTGATTCCAGTCACCTAATTAGAACAGTTTTCCTGAATCATAAAAGAAAAAAAAATATCCATTGTGAAAAAAAATTTTCACTGAGGACCAGAGAGATAAACAGGCCTTTGTAACTGGTGTGGAGGCACATGGAATAGCAGCAAGGCCAGAAATGGGCACTGCTGAGTTTCCTCTACTGATGTACATGGTGCACCAGGTAGATGAAGCAATACCTTTGGCTTCAGAACGTAAAGAAGTTTGACATTGCCTTGGGCATATAAAGCCACTGGGAGTCAGTGAGCTAAAGTGATTGTAGCATGATAAATATGAACTGGGATACAGTTTTTGAGATAAAGCAGAGAAAATCAGAAAGATTTTAAGTTCTATTATTCTTAAAGCCTTAATTATTAGGCATTTTATACAGACTATTACTTTTATTCGATAATCATACTTGCATACTCTAATAACAGATTATCAGGTTAAGAGTTGATTAATATACACTAAAAGTTACATCTGGGAAAGTTATTTTACCATACACATATTTCCTCCATGGTATGCAACATTCAGTACAAACCATGAAGTTACAACGTAAAGATTCTGATAAGAATAGACTCATTTTTTGCCACATTATCTCTCAATAAAATTTTG
Source organism: Papio anubis (assembly GCF_008728515.1). NCBI lineage: Eukaryota > Metazoa > Chordata > Mammalia > Primates > Cercopithecidae > Papio > Papio anubis. Next base: position 77,462,098 of record NC_044976.1, on the reverse strand, counting down.
CACAGTGAGAGTAAATTCAGCCATAACTCTTTATTAGGATCAAACATTTTATGATGAGAGAGGTACAAAATTAATCCATCCTGTTGACAGTCTTGTAAGTCCTTCAGAAAACAAACAAAACAAGGACAGGCTGAGATTTAGGCATTCTATTGACAAGGACAGTGGGGAAATGGAACAAAATTAGTATACTTACAGGACAACCTTTAAGACCATAATCATATGGTTCCTCACAAATGCAATGGTAATGGACCACAGAAAATTGTAAACAAGACACATCACTACTTAAATATTGTACACGGCAACCTTATCAATCTGAGCACCAAAAGTAAAAACAATGCATAAAATTAATTTCAGCCTTCAATGAAAGAAAGTCAGCAGAAGAATCATGATTTTAGTCATATATATTATTATAAAGTTTTCAAAAGTGCTCTTTTCAGGTATGAGTAAAACATTTTACACTCTCAAAAATATGTGTGTGGTGAGGACAATATTTGAAAGATATGTTGCTAATGATACAATATTGAAATTCTTTAAAATAAAACAATGAATAATCATTAAATATCTGACCAGTAGTAAAAAATAATGTAAGAGAAATCAAATAAAAATGACTTCAGAAACTGTTTTATGTATCGCTCTTTTTTTTTTAAAGGAGAAGTGCGTAGGTTGATGAAAATGTTAACTGCCTCCATTAGAATCTTACTTTTATCTTCTAATTTATTTAGTCAAAATGAAAAACACATTGTAAAATAGAATCTAAACTTCAGAAATGAAGGTCAACTACCTTGATAATAATTCAACTGCAACCTCTGTCTTTTACAGCTAAACAGTTTCTCAGATAATTCCAATTATGATTCAGAATTCTTTCCATTTTATATGTATTTTTAAGAAAATTACTTATAAATACCTGAATATCTGTTAGTAAAAAACTCTTTCTTTACAATCCCACCAACAGTGTAAAAGTGTTCCTATTTCTCCATATCCTCTCCAGCACCTGTTGTTTCCTGACTTTTTAATGATCGCCATTCTAACTGGTGTGAGATGATATCTCATTGTGGTTTTGATTTGCATTTCTCTGATGGCCAGTGATGATGAGCATTTTTTCATGTGTCTGTTGGCTGTATGAATGTCTTCTTTTGAGAAATGTCTGTTCATATCCTTTGCCCACTTTTTGATGGGGTTGTTTGTTTTTTTCTTGTAAATTTGTTTGAGTTCTTTGTAGATTCTGGATATTAGCCCTTTGTCAGATGAGTAGATTGCAAAAATTTTCTCCCATTCTGTAGGTTGCCTGTTCACTCTGACGGTAGTTTCTTTTGCTGTGCAGAAGCTCTTTAGTTTAATGAGATCCCATTTGTCAATTTTGGCTTTTGCTGCCGTTGCTTTTGGTGTTTTAGACATGAAGTCTTTGCCCATGCCTATGTCCTGAATGGTACTACCTAGGTTTTCCTCTAGGGTTTTTATGGTATTAGGTCTAACATTTAAGTCTCTAATCCATCTTGAATTAATTTTCGTATAAGGAGTAAGGAAAGGATCCAGTTTCAGCTTTCTACTTATGGCTAGCCAGTTTTCCCAGCACCATTTATTAAATAGGGAATCCTTTCCCCATTTCTTGTTTTTCTCAGGTTTGTCAAAGATCAGATGGCTGTAGATGTGTGGTATTATTTCTGAGGACTCTGTTCTGTTCCATTGGTCTATATCTCTGTTTTGGTACCAGTACCATGCTGTTTTGGTTACTGTAGCCTTGTAAACTAGTTCAACCATTATGGAAAACAGTATGGCGATTCCTCAAGGATCTAGAACTAGATGTACCATATGACCCAGCCATCCCATTACTGGGTATATACCCACAGGATTATAAATCATGCTGCTATAAAGACACATGCACATGTATGTTTATTGCGGCACTATTCACAATAGCAAAGACTTGGAATCAACCCAAATGTCCATCAGTGACAGAATGGATTAAGAAAATGTGGCACATATACACCATGGAATACTATGCAGCCATAAAAAAGGATGAGTTTGTGTCCTTTGTAGGGACATGGATGCAGCTGGAAACCATCATTCTTAGCAAACTATCACAAGAACAGAAAACCAAACACCGCACGTTCTCACTCATAGGTGGGAACTGAACAATGAGATCACTTGGACTCGGGAAGGGGAACATCACACACCGGGGCCTATCATGGGGAGGGGGGAGGGGGGAGGGATTGCATTGGGAGTTATACCTGATGTAAATGACGAGTTGATGGGTGCTGACGAGTTGATGGGTGCAGCACAGCAACATGGCACAAGTATACATATGGAACAAACCTGCACGTTATGCACATGTACCCTAGAACTTAAAGTATAATAATAATAAAAAATAATTAAAGAAAAAAAAAAAAACTCTTTGTTCTTGCATTGTCCTGAGCTCAGTGATCACATTTGGCACAAAAATGAAACAATGATCCTTTTTTTTTTCCATATCAATATTCTTTGTATCTTAAAGAATTTTATTCACATGTCACAAACAAGATTCATTTTTAAAAGATATAATTTTAAATGTTTGCTCAATCTTTAGAAGTTCATTATAGAAATATTCTTGAAATCACCAAATCTGATCAGCATTCTAGCTTTCCATAACTCTGCTGTAAGTCAATAAATAAAGCAAATGTGTTTATATTATTTCACAGGACAAATAAGTCAAAGCTTATTAATAGATTTATAAATGATCTTGTATTATGTACTATGCTACCAGCATAGGATGTGTGATTATTTGGTATAATTAAAATTTGGAAAATCAATAACTATTCAATAATTTTGAAAGAGAAACTAGTGCAATTGGCTAGTGAATTATTTTTAAGACATACATAAGCACAATAAATAAGGTAAATTATATGTGATAGGCCCTTATTCTAAAATGTTAATTCACAAGTTATGTGTCAATAATGCCTTTACATCATCATGGCTTTTGAAAATTTACCTTTAAATTAGGGTAACTACTTCAGTGTAAGCAAAATTACGTTTGCAATTGGTTGGAGATAGTACTATTTATGTTAATTTATGTCTATAGATAGAGATATGAAGGGAAACTCAGAGCCTTAGGCTTTTCTTTATAGGAACATTTTTAAAAATGTGATAAATTGTAAATGATTATCAGTTAATGTACTTTTAGATTTCCAAACAGCTATTTTTAAGCCAATTCTTTCTCATAGAAGGCTATTAATAAAACAGTTTACAATGAAAAAATTAAATCTTGTCTGAAATTAAAGGTTTCTGACAAAGTGGAAAATAAAGCATAAGAATAAAAAGATAATTCTCAAAGTGATAGGAAGTTAATAATGATGTTCCCTGGAGTTTCGAACCAGACACTTGTATCTTCAGTATGAATGTTAATAACAATAGACGATAGTGAATAACAAGCAACTGAAATATGCTCTCAGTACATAATTACAATATTTAATTTTCCTAATAAAAATTGAGCAGTCGTGGAGAGCTGTAAAAAGATACAGTAAATGAGTGATTGAAGAACAAAAAGGTAGATGAAATGTAATGTAAAGTACAATGTATCACAAACCTAAAGAAATAATATTAATTACTTGTACATCCTGAGGGATTCTGTAACCTCTCAGGATGTTATTTTGGACAACTCAATGAAGGAGAGCAATCAACTATGAATAAATCAGTGTTACAAAGTGCTGAAAGTATAGCTAAGAAGAACAGTATTAAGAGGTGATTTTCACCTGGTTTCTGTTTTACAAGTGCTGCCTTTTAGAAAATGAGTCAGCTTGACATTTTTATAACATAGAAACGTCCAAAGAAAGAAAAATAAATTAATGAAATAATTTACAAGTTAGTTAAAATGGAAACAATTAGCATAAATGCAGGTGTTTTTTATTTTTCCTCTTCACATCAATACCTGCCTCAGAAGAAAATTTGTTCCTTGGTGTGGGTACTAGTTTATAAATCTTTATGAAGAGAAACTCTGGGAGAGGAAAAAAACATAAAAAGCAGGGACATTTGTAAATGTGTTAAGCAGAATAATGGAAAGATTTAGTGATTTTTCTGAAGGTCACAAAACAATTGAATGACTATGCTGGGAAGGAACTTGGAGCTCCTCCCTTCCAGTCAACACTGAAAATTACCAGATGCTTTTTGCACCCCGTTCCACTAAAAAATTGTAGCAGAAAACCTAGTCAAGTGTTCCTGTTCATAGTCTTAGAAATCCAACTTTTAAAATGCTTTTGGATACTAACTTGAATTTCATAATTAGATGATGAACTCATTAAATGCATAAGTGAAAATGTGTATTAAAACGTTATAACTTGTTTTTCATACCAACTTTTGACAGATATTAGACATATTTAACATAGATTAGAAAGACACAAGTTTCCAGCTAGCCAGGTTTCCACACTAGCATCTCTCTACAATTGGTTAAAACCTAAGTTTTAACACTAGACCAAAAAAAAAAAAAAAAAAGAAAGAAATAACTCGTTTCTCCTACTGTCTTGGAACTACAAATAATTTTAAAAATAACTATGTTGTGCTTGCTTTTTAAAAAACTAAATGCAAAAGATTGACCTTTGCTATATCCCATTGATATAAAATACATCTGAAAATCTAAAAGACCTCTGAGACAGACAATTTCCAGATAGTCTCCAAAAATGCAAATGTGCTTTTTTTTTTTTTTTTTTTTTTTGAGATGGAGTCTCACTCTGTTGCCAGGCTGGAGTGTAGTAGAACAATCTCAGTTCACTGCAACCTCCACCTCCTGAGTTCAAGCAATTCTCCTGCCTCAGCCTCCGGAGTAGCTGGGACTACAGGCACGTGCACCAGACCCAGCTAATTTTTGTATTTTTAGTAGAGATGGGGTTTCACCATGTTGTCCAGGATGGTCTCAAGCTCTTCACCTCATGATCTGGCCCACCTTGGTCCCCCAAAGTGGTGGGATTACAGGCTTGAGTCACCGCACCTGGCCACAAATGTGCATTTTTGACAAATTTCATTATGCACTATTCTAGAAACTCTTAATTTATCCAATCAATCAGTACATTTTAAAATTCCATACACATCACACTCAGGCACTGAATGAAGTGTCATGGAGCAAAACAAAACAAAACAAAAAGCCAAAAAACAAAAACTGTTCCTGACCTTCGAGTTCTAGGAGATTAAGAACCATTACCAGACAAGTCCACTTTGGAAACTTCAGTCCTTCTCCATTCATGGGCATTCCTGGGCATTCCTATACACTGTGGTTACTGTTCCACTTTACTAAAGCTTTTCTTAATTTCAACACTGAGTATGTTTTAATCAAGTTAATCTTTCCTGCTTCATATGTAACTCAATTTTCCTCTTTTTTTTTTTTTACCTTTCTATAGCATTTTTGCCAACAGTACATTGTTAATGTTGATTTTGACTAAAAGTGAGTCATGGGAAACTCAATATTTTTAGGCGAGAAACTGTGGTAAATTGTCATCCTATTGAGAGTACTATGGGAATACAGAAAATATGTAGTAATGCGGAATTACCTAAATTAACAAATTGGTGGCAAAAGTTCAATAAGTTGGAAAAGTCAAATGATCCATAAGTATAGACTAATATTAAGAGATATACTTACAGCGTGACAAACACTTGGAATCTAATCACATTATTGATGTCTAGGTGAGGAACTAGACACTGTTACAAAGGCCTCAGAAAGGGGTTCCAGAAGTGGCATTAGATTCCTACTGTCAGTCACCATGAGCAGAATACATGCACTTTTGGAGAAGGACTTTATGTCAACTATACACTAATTTCCTATATTTAAATGTGTTTAGTGTCCAAAGGTATGGATGTCTGATTATTCTTACATGTATAGTAATGACCTTAGCAGCTCACTATCATCTAGCAGGGCAAATACTGTTATTTTCATTTAACCGAACTGATCCCCAACAGGGTTAAAGACTCTACTCAAGATAAAAGCTAGAATTAAACACAGGTCTTCAGAGTGAATACTTTCCATTGCAAACTCCAACCTGTCCAAGAACTTTTCAAGGAAATCCTGTTTAATTTGGCACTTACAGACAGACCTAAGATAGAACTAATCATGGATCTGATAAGATCTAACATTGCGAGAGGAGTGTTCACACTGGTGTATTTCATCAAAGCCACAATCAGGTAGGTAGCTTAAAGTGGCTTAACTTCCATGCGTTATATTTAGACCAAAATCAAGCTCTAAGTGATTGTTGTATATCTTTCAAAGTTAAACATGCCGCAGTGGTACCCAAGGGAAAATTGTTAATAAAAGTTTAGACTGATAGTTCAATATTCCTTTGAGAATACTTTTTAAAAATATGCTTTTCTTTCTGGTAATTAAAACACTTTTTTGGATTGACGCTTTTTTTTTTCTTTGAGACAGCATCTCTCTCTGTATCCCAGGCTGGAGTGCAGTGGGGTGATCTCGGCTCACTGCAAGCTCCGCCTCCCGGATTCACGCCATTCTCCTGCCTCAGCCTCCTGAGTAGCTGGGAGTGCAGGCGCCAGCCACCATGCCTGGCTAATTTTTTTGTATTTGTTTTTTCTTTTAGCAGAGATGGGGTTTCACCGTGTTAGCCAGGATGGCCTCAATCTCCTGACCTTGTACAAGATCCGCCCGCCTCGGCCTTCCAAAGTGCTGGGTATACAGGCGTGAGCCACCGCGCCTGGCCAAAACTTCTAAATGTTTTTTTTGTAAGTAATGCAAGACAATGAAACCAAAATTATACATTGATTATCTGTATTTTCCTTTAAAAATAGACTTCTTCAAGCAACACATTTTTAAGTGATTTTATTTTTACAAAGAGCAATATTAAAACTGTAAGCATGGGTAGGGCACGGTGGCTCACGCCTGTAATCCCAGCACTTTGGGAGGCAGAGGCGGGTGGATCATGAGGTCACGAGATCGAGACTATCCTAGCTAACACGGTGAAACCCCGTCTCTACTAAAAATACAAAAATATTAGCCGGACGTGGTGGTGGGTGCCTATAGTCCCAGCTACTCCGGAGGCTGAGGCAGGAGAATGGCATGAACCCGGGAGGCGGAGCTTGCAGTGAGCCTAGATCACCCATTGCACTCCAGCCTGGGCGGCAGAGCGAGACTCTGTCTCAAAACAAACAAACAAACAAACACCTATAAGCATCATTAAACACTTTATGCTCCCCTATACACTATCATTTTCTTGACGAGGACTATGAATACACTTTTACCTTTTAATAAGAACACACATGCAAAAGAAAAAAATGGGAAACTTTTTTTTAGATTCAAGTGTTAATTCACTTTTGCTAATTTTAAAGCAATGTCTAGGAAAAAGTGATATTTTTAAAGATTGGGCTGTATTTTATTATCTTTAGGATAAAATTAAAGATGAAGCAAGTGTGGCAGATATATGGAGTAAATTATTTTAAAAATAAGTGCTGTGTTTCAATTTATAGCTAATCTCAGAAAATAATATATTTCTATATTTATGCCTTTTGAAGTTTGTTTCTATGTATGTACATTGAAGCTCAACTTCTTATAACTGGAGAAACTAGCTTCACATAAATAAATTCAGATCATTGGCATACTTCCACTTTCATATTACCAAACTGGGCTTATTCATTTTTTCTCCCCAAATTACTCCTCATCCTATCTTTTGTATCTTTGTGAATGGTTCCCACCTTCTCCCATTCATACAACTAGAAAACCTCCACATTCTCTTTGTTTCAGCCTTATCTCTCAATTTTACCAAGTCAAGCAGACATCAAATTTGTTTTTATCTAATGCTTTCTGTAATCTGTTCCTATCTCTCCATCACAAATATGCCTACCCTTGTTCAGGCATTTATAATCTATTTACTAAACTCTTCATGGTTTATTTTTGCTTCCTTGCCTTTGGTATGCCCTTAAAATCCATCATTTGGGTTCTTGCCAGTGATTCACTGAATTGCTTTTCAGTTTTTAAAAAACAAAAAAACCAAAAATATTTAGAAAAAAAAAAGTTATCATCAAAGTGCAAAACTTCTTTTTTATGGCATTTAGGACTTTTAAATCACTTTTTCAAACTCCCCAAATAACAATATCTGATGACTCATCATTCTCGCAACAGCCTCCTGAGTGCGATGTCATTCTAGAAGCAATATAGAGAACATGGACTGTGAGCTTGTAGTCTGGGTTCGAATCAAGGCTAGTCACTTAGACCAGCTGTCTAAGAGCTGCTGTGGACTCTGAGCAAGTCACACAACACCTTTGTTCCTCATTTGCCTCAACTATTATGGTGCCACTCTCAGGAACTTTTGCCCACATTCACCTAGAAGGAGTCTGGGAAAATGCTATGGAGAGCCAGGTAAATGTGTCAACACATAAGCACTTGTGACTGCTGTTAATACATAAGTCACTTTGTAGTGTGTGATTGTGACTAGTTTTAGTTGTTTTTCCAGGGGTTCATAATCCCCCTGGAGTCCAGGGGCTGTGGCTGTTCATCTTTCTGAGACTACCCTTTATACAAAGTAAATTTGCACTAGTCACTTTTTAAACAGAATAGGAATGGAATGTGACAAAGGTGATCTGACTTTTGAAAGGTAAAATGACTTGTGTTCATGGCAAAAATATTAGTCATTTCCTTTCTTTAAATCAACTTTATTTAAACTTACATATAATACAATTCATCTAACTTATATATGATAAAATGCACCAATTTTAAGAATACAGTTGGATAAGTCATGACAAATGCATGCACTCATATAACTGTCGCCTCAATCAAGATATAGAATATTATCATCACCTCAATTTCTCCTTGTGCCTTTCTGCAGTCAATCTCTCTTCTGCATCCCAACCCTGGGCAATCATTGATCTGTTTTCTGTCATGATATATTAGTTTTCTCTGCCAGTTATTTTTAATTTTTTAAGCTAGAATTGTTTCCATGTTCCAACGTGGACGATATCTTTCTACATAATCGACTTGTATACTAACATACAAAGGATATGATGCACCAATTTTTCTGCGGGTTTAAGGAGGGGCTACAGGTGAATTTTACTCAAATTGAGTTGATAATGGAAAACACAATCTAACCTAGACACAATAGACTATATCCTTATTTTACACGATGCACCCCTGAGTCCCAGCAAGGTGGAAACTGAGCACTGGCATCCCCTTTTGCATGGATTCAGGTTCCCTGACTACTTTTTGACCCCTTGTTCTTTAGGAAAATTTATTGGTGAGTATATTAAAAAAAGGCTACGCCTTGAAATTTAGGTGTCAGAGAGAACCCCTAAAACCTATTGAGTTTTGGATGCTAGCTCGAGAGGGGCTCTCCATGGATCTCAGAGACCATTGCTTTTTAAGTACTCACTTTTAGGGTGTCACTCTGGGAGCTGCGCCTGGGGACAAACTGATTCCTCATTGGGGCTGTAACATTGATCAGGGTCAGTGGTCACCAGGCAGGGAATAGAGCCCAGGTGGCGTGGGGAAAGGGAATGGGGGCCGGACGTGGTCAGCAGACTCAGGACTTGACTCACACACTCACACAAAAGAGGCCGGAAAGTGTCCGGAGGAAGCCGGCGCGTCACGGACGACGGATCCGGGACCCTGCCGCGCCCGCCCAGCGGCGCCCGGTCCCGGGTCCACAGCCGCACTCAACCCGCCGCGCTCTCCGCCACCGCCACCACCGCGGCCACCGCCAATGAAACTCCTCCCGCTCCTAGGTGAGTGCTTAGCGCCCTTGGTCGCCGAGGTCGTCCGAGGGGCCAATGCCTTGTAGGGGACGGGATTTTTTAAGAGGTGGAGCTCACATGGCAAGTGCAGTTGGCAAAATCTACGAGGAGAATTGACTTAGTACTTCTCAGGATGTTTTTCTCCTTGACCTTTCAACTCTAAAGTTGAATATTCCAAGGTCCAAGGAATGTTACCTTTTTATTCCTCTTGAGGAAGTGTCCAGCGTCCCCTTTCACCTTTCTTCTGTTCTGACCTGAAGAAATTTGGGAAATTCAAACCATTAACACCCATGGGAGGCTTCCTGGCATTTTAAGGAGATTGCCGAGCCAGGTTTGAGCTTCATTTTGACCACACTGTGCAGAAAGATAGTAAATGACATCTCTGAGGGTGAAATAATTCCGGATTCGTCAGTATACATAGTTATTTGCCACTAGGATTTAGAACAGAATACTTAAGAACTTCTTGGTACCTGATAAGGACAACTTATGCTAGATGACTGTTTTCAGAACAATGATCTCATGCTTTATAGCTGTTGGTCCTCAAGACTCTTGAGAAGGTCTGGTAAAACAATAAAAAAGGAACCTTCTGTACTTTTCCTTATCTTTTCCTATCAGTCCACAACATATAATTTCCAAATGTATTTCAATAACTCTGATGTATAGTCTTGTTCTTTGCTTTGTTTCTTTTTTTGTTTTGTTTTTTGGTCACATTCATTTGTGTGCTGTTCCACTTCTGGAAGATCAGTCTTTGACCATAATGTTGAGTTTGTTTTTTTGTTTTTGTTTTGTTTTTAAATTTCCCCTAATGGAAAAAAAAATAGTGAAATAAATTTTATTATGAATAATTGAATTGAAAACCATTGAAATTGAAAACAATTGAAATTGAAAACAATCATTAGAACACAGAAAAAAAACAGCAATTGCATCTGTTCTCCTAGATAAGATGTCATCTTAAAATAACACAGATTTGAATTTACAAAAACCCAAATACTCAATTTACCTTCATTTCTACACAGAATTACTCCCAGAGGAGGGAAATTGCTTTACAATCAGGCAGTTCCCTTTCAAAGTATCTCACCTCAGAATGAAGGGTAACACTGAATCAACATGCTATACTGATGTGGGAACACAGTTTTTATTATAAAGCTGAGTTGTTTATTACATTTTAGCTTCGTTGAGATTTACTTGATAAAGGTTGAAATTGAAAAAAAAAAAAAAAGCCTTCATCTTAAAAGCAAGTTTTACTCACTTGCTGTTGTGCTGTTACTTAGCTAAGTGCTCTCTTGGGAAAAATTTATAATCCATTTATCTAAATAGAAAGAGAGGAGAATTTATGTTTATTATACTCTAATTCAACAGTGGGGAGAGGTGTTTCTTTTACTTTTTGAAAAGGTGTGTTTCTGTATTTTATTTAGTGGTTTTTTCCACTTTGTTGAATTGTTCCTATACTCAAAATTGCACCAAGACACCTTGTCTCCCAAATGCAAAATGTGAAATACGCAATGGAATTGAAGCCTGCTATTGCAACATGGGATTTTCAGGAAATGGTGTCACAATTTGTGAAGGTAAACAAGCTTTATTACTTCTTTTGGATTATACTGTAAGATTAAATTCTGATGTGAATGTTTTTCTGTCCTCCAGAAACTAACTTGTTTTGTTACACAGTTTAATTTCATATATTTAAATAACGCTTAAGTAGCTAAACAGTAAGTTTGACTTCACTTGTCAAAATTTATGCTTGTTATTGATTTTAAATGACTTCATGCATATCTTATTTTTTGATGCAAATATTAAAGATTTCCCTTTAACTCATGCTGGAGATCCAGGTATAGAGGGCATAGTCAACAGCTTTGGGAACAAAAGAGTTCATGAAATTTAGACTATACTGGTATGGATTGCCTTCATATATCCTCTTTACTACTTGATATATGATACCAAGTATATAAGTATTTGTATACCTATATGGTATATGATACCACATATACAGGTACTTGACCGTCTATATTTGGAGATAATATTAAGAGATTCATGGTTTTCTCATGCATACCCTGGGCATAGGAAATGACAAAAGAAAGAGAGAATTTTGAAAAGACATCATCTTTTGAAAAAGTAGATTATAATCATAGAACTTTATGCTACTGCCCAGAGACAGAATGCCAGAAAGCATCCTTGTAGGATGCAGTGTAGCCCATTGATTTGATCAGCAGAACACCATCTGATAATCAAATTTAAATAAGTTCGTGTCTGTAGGTGTCACCTTACCCTTAATCCTCCACTCCCCTTAACACACTCAATCTTTTTAAATTCATTTTCAGTGAAATCTAGTTTTAACTGGATCCATAGACCAACATTCTGTGTAGAAGAGAGAGAGAGAAAAAAAAGTACTAGGTCATACAAATTAGTTTTAAAATATAATTAAATAGCAAGTTCAAATTAAAGTTGTGTGGTGTCATGCATCTAAATGTATTTAAGATAACATGAACTTTTTTAAATTAGGCCAGGATATTGTATATTGTTAATATTGCATATGTTTGCTTACAACATAAACAAGTTGTACCTTGTGATTGAATTATATAGACTCTTTAAAAAGATTAAATAGGCAGTATTTAGTAAGACCAAACCTCATCATAATTAGGTTGAATGTTTAAAAAGTGTACAGCAAAGCTACAGTTTGCTTAATGGTGCATTAAATCAGGCATTTCTGCTTGTGTACACAGCCAGAATTTGTAATATACTATTTTACAAGAATTACAAAATCCTTTTCATAAATAATCTTAGAAATTTATTGTGTATTTAATTGAACGGCATTATAGCAAGTGGAAAGTTGAGTGACCTTCAAAATACTGCATCTCACAAATTAGTGTGCTTTTCCACTAATCATTACAAATTTTACTACAGTACTTCATAACCAGAGTTGCCTTTTTGTTTAGATACTTTTCAATTGTCATGCTTACCATAAGTAACATCAAAATTTTTCACAATTTGGACCTTTAGCAACCAATCAGCTTATAATCATGTCTTTAATGATTTCTTTTAAAAACGCATCTTCCATTATCTAAAGCAGTTGTTTTTCCCCCGCTGCCTAAGTCAATAACTAGCTAATGAACAGAAAATATTTTCCATTGGAAAGAAAATTCTTTAAGACCTTTTGGCCTGCAATTTCTTTTCACACAGAACATGATTTGTAATGGGAATTTATTTCCTTCTTAGGTTCCTGTTAAACTTAAATTCCCTTTCTGTTTTTTTAAAAAAACTCCATATACACTTGTTTTGATATTTATTATCTGAGATTTGTAATGTCTTCTTAAAACTGTTCAAACAGTGATTTTCATCTTTTTCACCTTTTATTAATTCACTGACAGGTTTTTAACCTTTTTTTAGTCAGGATAGTTAATATGCCTTTTAGGATTAAAACACTGCGTTCCCAACTGCTGAATAGTCTAGGTTATATTTTGAGTTTTAAGATTCTTGTTGGCATTTTTGTCTCTAAAGAGATCCCTCACCTTTCCTATCTTTCTCTAAGATTGGTATTAGGTCAAGATGAAATGACTGGACAGGAGATTAGCTACAGAGGATGCCTACTTCTTGATGAATAGAATTTGTTTTCTTTTATCTGTCTTCAATATCGCTGTTATCATAAAATTTATCTCTCTCAGAGGTACCAAAGAAATGTTATAGTAACAACCCAACCTCACTAAACATATTAAAAGAGCAAGTTTTGAAGAAGTAATTTATAATTTGTTTTGCATGGTCCTAAAGAAATAAGCTTTAATTGTAGTGAATTTATTTAATCATTTTTTAATTCAACAGATGTTTATTAAGCACTTTGATCATTATCATAATCACATCAATATTAGAATAACTAATATCTACTCTGTGCTGAGTCCAAAAAATTAATTAACAGAGGCCTTACAGTCAGACGTACTGATTAGGAGTACAGGCTGTGGAATCAAACAGACTTGGATTCAAATATTGGCTCTACCACTTGTTTGGTTGGTTGACCCTTCCTACTTCATTTTTATTCTACCTAACAGAGTCATTTCCTAATACACATAATTTATCATGTAACTCAGCTACTTAATACCTGCCAGTGACTCTTCCTTGTCAACAGGATAAAGTCTAGGCCCTTAACATTCTTACTTAATTCCCATTGCCTTCTCAACAAATATGCCCTCTGATATATGTCTGTCATGAAATTCTTGGAACTCCTTTAAAAATATCATACATGTTCAACTTCTAGGTTTTAGCTGATGAGTAAAGGAAATAATTAACGGCCAAAATGGTTTTTCAAAACGTTGTATGCTTATAAAGTAATATATGGGGAACATTTTTTGATGAGTAGCATGGAGTAAAGACAATTTGAAAACTTTTGAGATGTTTTGAGCAATAGCAAGCTGACTGTAATAAATGTATTGACTTTCAAGTTGTTACTTCTCATTTGGATGCATATGTTCCATTATTTGTTTAAATATAAATGAATTATTTTCATGCGTTCATCTTATAAATATTATAAGTGGAATTATCATTAAGTGGAATTCTTCAGAATTTCACTTCCAAAGGAAATTGCTAATGTCTCTAACCCTAAAATAACAAAAATAAACCTAATATGTTACTGAAACAAATCCGAGAGGTAAACCAGCTTGTTTAGAAAACATATTTATAATGCAATTATTATTCAAACATTTTAAAATAACCATTACAAAGCAGAAAAACAATAATCAAAAGATATCAGTGCATTTTGAAGAAGAGATCAAGCATTTTCCTCTATGATAAAATATCATAATTACCTTGAAAAAATAAGAAAAAGGCAAAGCCATTTACTTATTTTAGCAATTACAATAATCATTGTATCCCTTCATACTAGACATTTTCACAAAATGGTACATTTTCACAAAATGGTACCTCTAAGCAATTAGCATAACAACAGTTTAATTTGCTTACCTAAAAAGATTGTCTATCACCTTATTTTTATCATACCCTAGTGAATTAAATAGTCTGCTCACCAAAGTTAGTCTGTTTATTCACTGAGATAGTGTGTTACACAAATAAGCAAAGTTGAAGTTCACAAATTGCTTTAAAATTGTATAAATACGGATCTTATGTGAAAGTACATACCCAGAATATAGAGTTTATCCAAACTATCTGCTTCAGGTCCCTTTGGAGAAGCTATTTTTCACAGTAGCTTCTAAATATTTTCTTTTCTTTTTTTTTTTTTTTTTTGGTCTTAGGCATTTTAAAAACATTTATTTTCAGTTTTCATCAGACATTATCAGCTCTCTGGTAGTTCATCTGAAACTTTTCTTGTCCTTTCATTTTTAAGTATTGAAATTTAGGAGTAGTCAATTCAGTTGAGTAGTACCTGGACCAGCATTCATAATCCCTGCCTCCCTCTCCCTCCCTCCGTCCCTCCCTCCCTTCCTTCTTTCCTTCCTTCCTACCGTCCTTCCTTCCTTCCTTCCTTCCTTCCATCTGCCTTCCTCCTTCCCTTCCTTGCTTCTTTTCCTTCTTTCTCTCTTTCTTGTTTTTTAAATTACAATCCTCAAAAGGAAGTGGTTCCCGATTTTCAGGTAATATTTAAGGACTATTTCAAAAATTCCAAGTATATATCTCAATAATATTATATGTATGTTTTGCTTCATGTACAAGATATGTCACTAAAAATCTTAGGGAATTTTTACGTATCTCAGAGGAACTTCTTAAATGAATACTACAGCAAACTTGAAAAAGTATAAACTCAGATGTGCTACTGGAGAGTCATGTATCAAATTTGTTTAAAGAGAGGTTTATATTTCCTTGGGGTTTCTGTATTAAATGGGAAATGTAACCCCTTTAAGAAATTATAGTCTAAATTAACCCAGGGTTTCCCTTCCAGGATCATGATTTCTGTAAACTTCATCCAAGTAAATAAAATATCTTGCCAATTTCACAAATTCTTTTCTTTGTATTGCAAATATGACCTCTTTTCTCTCTTCACAAGAAAGGTTCTACAGTAGAAATACCTACCACTATAATTAGTTGGAACTTCCTCAGAAATATCCACTCAACAACATTACACATTCCATCAATATATAGAAAGAGGAAAATAAACCAATAATACTATTATAAAAACTTCCTTTAGATTAATATTTGCTTTGAAAAGAGAAGGAAAGCGGCTTGTGTGATCTGAGTTTTGCTGATCAGTTCCACAGTTTTAAAACCAAAGACTTCGCTGATCCGGTTTATTAAGGTCAGTTTTACAGACTAAGTTTTAGGAACCATTTCTCCAAATCATCTTACTTCATGTTTATCTCACAGGGTAATTACCAAGAACGAATCAGATACAGCTAAGAAATTTCTTGAAATCTTAAAGTAGGGTTTAATATGAACATACGATTTTGGATTTTCCCAAGTAACCGATAATGAAACCTAATTAAAATTTTTCTTCAAGTAGAAGCCTCATTTATTTTTAATCAGTATTATCTAGATGGATTCATTGAATATTTAAAACCAGAAAAGTAATATCAAGTAACTAATAGGATGAAGAATGAAATTGAAATAATAAAAATGAACACACAGCTTCTGGGTTCTAATTTTAAGAATAAAAGTTATGCAACATTTTTTACTAAATCGATCTTAAATAAGACTTTGCACAATATATTTTCTACTTATGCACAGAAAAATACCTTCTGGGTTGACATTATTTGAATGTTGATTTTTTTTTTCCAAATTAAGAATACCATTTTCTGTTTACACTTCAGGCTCTGCCATCAGTTTATAAAGTTGATGATAGGTAGAAAGATAGATACAACTATAGATGTGCATCATATAATATGTATTAGTGATAAGGAATCAATGACAATAAAAATTGAATATGCTTTTCCTAGAGCTTGTGTTCATTTTGCATGCAAAGTGAACACAGTGGCTGTACCATCTTATATTTCCTGTTCTGCCATATATTTTGAAGCTGCTATGAATGTAAAACTAAATAAAAACTGTATTCTAAATGTGGATTATCATACATTTTCATTCCTGTTGCTTTTCCATGAAAATTCTGGTAGAAGGGTGACCAAAGAAATAGTAGAGATAGTACTTCCAATGCTCTCCCCAAAATCACTGAGTCCAAATTTTCCACTGTGTTTATTATAGTTCCAGTCTTTTGTCAATATTTTAAGGTTGGAAACCTTATTTTCCAAACTTGATGACATTTCTGTCATTCTGGAAATGTCAGTTGTCTATAGTCCCAATTTTTAGGGCACCAGCACACTTCTTAGTAAACTCCTGGTTATTTTAAAAGTAGATTATCCAGTCTTGTACTTATCTGTGTTCCCATTATTTCTCTTCTTCCTTATTTACTCTCTTTAATTATTAAGTAAGTTTCAGGTTTGCGGCTTAATAAAAAAAATTATATATTGATGTTGATTTTAGTGACTTCTGTGAGCTAGACACTATTCTAAGCACTTCACATGAATTTTTAAATTTAATTCTCACAATACTTCTCTGAAGTAAGGGCTGGTATTATCCCCAATTTATAGATTAAGTAATTGGCCAGAGAAAGTATATACAAACAATTGCCTCATAGAATCCTCAAACTACTCTGTGATGTAGGTCTGCAAATAAAGAAAGTGAATCTCATTGAGATAAAATGAATTATTTTGGTTCTACCCCACCCCCATCAGCCTTTTCCCTGCTACATTATCAAAACAATCATATATATATGAAGATATTTTAAGAATCTAGCTGTGTGCGGTGGCTTACGCCTGTAATCCCAGCACTTAGTGAGGCCGAGGCAGGTGAATCACCAGGTCAAGCGATAGCGACCATCCTGGCAACATGGTGAAACCCTGTCTCTACTAAAAATACAAAAATTAGCTGGACATGGTGGCACATGCCTATAGTCCCAGCTACTCAGGAGGCTGAGGCAGGAGAATTGCTTGAACCTGGGAGGAGGAGGTTGCAGTGAGCCGAGATCGTGCCACTGCTCTCTAGCCTGGCGAGAGAGAGCAAGACTCTGTCTCAGAAAACAAAACAAAACAAAACAAAACAAAAAAACAGAATCGGTGCAAGTTTTAATATCTTGATAAAATGCGTAGGTCAGGCACAAGAGTTTAACTCCTGTTCATCAATTTCCATCAAGACAAGTGAATTTTTTTTAAAAAACAATGAAATCAGAAGGAGGCCATAAGAAGTCCACAAATTACAGTGAAATTCTCAAAGCAGTGTCTAATGCCACAAAAGGGGGCACTTCAGTGCATATAAAGAACCCTGCGGCAAAGAAGCCAGCTTTTCCCTGTGGTGGGTATCCTGTCCTTTTCCCAGAAATGGAGAGAAATCTAGGTGATTGTTTGAAACATTGTTTTCCAAAGATTACACAGATCGGGCTTTCTATTCCTCATTGTTTGTCCCCAGATAAAGTCAAGAAAATACTCTAAAAGAAAACTTGGTTATCTGCCTGGAAGCAACTCTTGAGAGTGAAAATTGATGCCTCCTTTCTGCCTTCTCCTTACTGATGTTACCTAGAATAATGCCTCAAAATTACTGTACCCATCTGCGTATACAGAGAACTCTGAAATCTCTTTTACTCCAGAGATAGTAATGGTTAGCTGGCAAAATCTGGAGCAAGTTACCTGTGATAATCAACATTGTTTTCCTAATTATAAATATGAGGGTCATTTAAAGATAGTCCAGTCTTTGAAGAAAAGTGAACAATATTAACACGTAGATGAATAAATAGAAAAATTTGCCTGAAAAGCCATACTTTTAGGTTGAAGAAAACACTCTGATTTATATGCTCAAAGACATTCTGGAAAATTTTGCATCCAAACAATTACAAAAATTTGAAGAGGCTTCTATGTACAAAAGAAGTATCACGCCACAAAAAAATATTGCTTTGGTATAACCTCAAACCTTTGCATTGCTCAACCTCTTCCAAACGCTTTCTCTAACTCTGCTTCTTTCATAGGAGGAGGTATCAAGATACAAAGCTGCTAAAATTGTCAGTAATGCATGCCAGTGCCCAAAAACCACCAAAAGATTGCGATTAAAGTTTCTCATTCCTGGGTTTTCTGTCTTGCAAGGGTGGTTGCCGGATAAAACAGGGAAGCTGCAAATATTCAATTTATTTATGTCTCTATGGAAGATACACCAGGACAGCATTAGTCAAGATATTCTTGAGCATATCATCTCAGTACCATTCCCCTTTTCACATCTCGATTTCACTCCTTTTAATCTTTTTTGTTAATCTAGGTCCAGACCTTTTTCATATTCCTCCTGTGCTTTATCTCAAAGGTTAAACAAGGTGATCATCCGTGTGTTTTCTGACCCTAACTGCATGGTTTGCCTGTGATTTTTATATTGAAATGTCATTAATGCAGTAATGGAGTCCATACCTGGTAATCATTGTTGCAGAACCTCTGCTTCATTTGATTGAACTCAAACTCTTTCTGTGACTCGCTTGTAACTTTTGTTGTTGCAATAGTGTAATCATGTCTTCCCTGTGTTGTGTGTTTACCCCAAATGATTTCCTGAATTCATTGGCTAACTTGATTGCTCCTGCCAAACAAACCTAAAGTATTTTTCACCTCCTATAAAATATATTTATCTTCTGATAACTGATGAGATAATGTACAACAATAGGGCTGAAAAAAAATCATCCCAAAATTGTAGCACTAAAAAGCAAAGAGGGAATATAACAGAACAAAATGGAAAATAAGAGAACAAAACTGAGAAACAAAGGACCAACCATGGAAGGTCTAATATTCATCTAATAGTAGTCTTATTGAAGAAGGGTGCAGGCAAAATTTAGCAGAGGATAAAAGACATAAATTAATTTCCCAAAACTTAAGAAAGTCATGAGCCTTCAATTAAAAGAAACCACAGATGACCACTTATCTTCTATGGAAGGTGCCTGTGCCTTCACTTCTCAGTTTATTTTTAAGGAATATCTATTGATATCCTGTTATAAAAGAAGAGTATAGTTTACTTTATAACCTGTCACTTTTATTTATACATGCACGTTGTTTATAATCTTTATGTCCTTAAGTAGTAACAGAATATATTGGCTGACTTAACATTAGGAAACTCCATTTCTAGAGCCTAGGTTAAAAACCTACACAAATCGTGAGAAGAGAGAAAGTACTTTTCAAAAGGACATTTGGGTGACTACTGTCAGGAGGATGAACAGATGCCATGCAGCCAGAAAGGCAAGTGACCACTGCAAGAAAGTTTCTGTCAGTCCTTTCAGTTCCCATTTCTACATCCATCTACTTTCATTTAACCACTACTTTATCTTTTTCCTGAGACAAATTCTAGTCTAAAAAGGAACATTTATTAGAAATCTTGTGTTATATCATGTTAATAATAAAATAGTTTCTAGATTAATCTCTTATCCTCCAAGTTCTCATTATTGGACTCCTCTTTTATATCTTATGCTCCAACAGCTAAAACCCATCCTTATAAGTTGAAACCCTCTTGGTATCCTATGCTCCTGTAACTAGATTCTCTAATAATAAATTTTAATGTTTCTGTGCTAAAGTCTCCAAATTTGTTAGGTATATTTTATCTCTGTTCTACTAAGATTCTCATCGTAAGTCACAAAGAGCATCCAAGCCTCAGTTTCCCTAAAATGCACAGATTGGACTAATATATTTATTAATGTCCCTGCAAGGTTTAAAGTTATTTGATTCTACTATTGTAATACATTTATTTGAACTGTAGCCAATTTTCAGTTCAACCAGTTCTTGAGTACATAGCCTTGATCTTGGACTCAATTTGAAACATGAAAATGAAACAGACACCGATTTTGATCTCTCGCCTGTAAGCTCAGTGCCCTTTCCACTTTATTGCACAGTTCTGTTAAACTCTGATCTCTGGAGCTGGCATGACCAATGCAGGAGATGCTCTATCTACTCTTTGTACTCCTCTCGTCTCCACTCATGACCTGACACAACATGATACTCTTTCCTGGTGAGCCAGGATGTGACCTGAAAGTTCTTCTCCCAATATTACCAGGCTGGTGCTACAAATCAGTAGAAGTTGGCACATAAATGAAGCATTTTTTCCATATTTTCTCTGTTGGTTTCCTCCCTCAGAAGGAATTTCTGGATCAATTTTCTGAGACCCCTCCTGCATTACAGTGCTAAAAAGTAAGACATTAAAGATCATATGATCAGTGAGAGAAGTACTATATTGGAGTCACTTGAACCATTAAAAGCAAGTGGAAGTCTGTTACATCCATGATTTTTATATTTGCTCTCCTATTGGAAAGGTTTAGTCACTGTGATGTGTGACTGAGAGTACTCCTTTGAGTAAGATGGTGCACAAATCCATTTAAGGGACAGGAGGGTTGTAATTCATGTGATTTTATCATTGCCATGTAACTAACAACTAAAACAAAGTAGTACATAGTGGGACTGATTTTTGTGTTGCAGTTCCAAAAGATCTTTGCTTAACGAGTGTTTATGTGCAGGAATGGTAAAAGTAGAATGGATCAGAGAGGCAGTCGTCTCAGCTAGGAAGTAAATCCAAAAGCCACATTTATTCATTCTGAGAGTAATATATATTGCCAGGCATCAAAATAATTTTGCACCAGGCTCAACTAATGAGGCAGGATGATCAAGTGTATGTGTGCTCAGAGGACAAATTAGATCCTTTCAATACTGGGACTTATAAACCTGGTTTCTGTCCAAGACCAGATTCACATGCCACTTTCTTTGCAAGGCTTTAAAAAAAATTTATGTGTCAGTAATAATTGTTTGTTTTTAATCACACTCTCTAAAGTAATTAATCCTAGTAATGAATAAATAATTTCATTTTATTTTTAAATTGATGATGGAGTCTGCCTGCTTTTCATTAGTGACTGGGAAATCCCATCAATGACTACACTTTGAGGAGAATGGCTGGTTCTTATTTTTTATTGTAACCTTGGAAGCTACAAAAATCCGGTCCACAAAATGCTGCAATTCTGGTTTGTTGATGCCCCGCTTTTGTTGTTCTTTACCTATGCTGAATTTATTGAAAGATCGTGAATGGTATTTCTGTTTGCAAGAATCAAGCACTTAGATGTGATTGAACATCACATATTGTATAAGGTTGAAATGGGATTACTTTAGATGTAATCCCATCTCAAATATTTTGCTGTAAATACAGAGTATCCATCATAGCCAAATGAAGAATTTGCATAAATGATCAAAGTCAGTATCATAAACTTTACATTGGTTTGCTCTGTAATATCTTTGTTTTCCTACTTCATTTTAAGGGATGAACTATGCAAGTCTGAATTTTCATTGACTTATTTATTGCTTTTGTGAACATTTTCATGAATAAGAAAATAACATTTCCTAAGACAGAGTTAGCTGAAATATTGGCATTAGTAACATGTAATGGTCTGTTTTTGAGGCAGCCTTCAGAGTCCCAAGAATTACTTTGTTACTTTCTTTTGGATCTTATGTATCAAGTATGATTTTTTCACAAAAATTCTGGGAAGTGTAAAATCACTGGCACTTAAAAAAATGAAATTTTTGGCCAGGTGCGGTGTCTCATGCCTGTAATCCCAGCACTTTGGGAGGTCGAGGCGGACGTATCACGAGGCCAGGAGATCGAGACCATTATAGCTAACAGGGTGAAACCCCATCTCTACTAAAAAAATACCAAAAACATTAGCCAGGCGTGGTGGCGGGTGCCTGTAGTCCCAGCTACTCAGGAGTCTGAGGCGGGAGGGTGGCGTGAACCCGGGAGGTGGAGCTTGCAGTGAGCCGAGAGGGCGCCGCTTCACTCCAGCCTGGGCGACAGAGCGAGACTCCGTCTCAAAAAAAAAAAGAAAAGAAAAAGGAATTTTTGCTTAGAATCATATTAGTACTTATTTTTAATTACAAAAATAATTTTACTCCTTTTACTCCATGTGTTATTCATAATGCTTGTCTCACATTTATCACTCACTTCCAATGAACCAAACTTCATAAATACAACTTTATATAGAGCTAAATGTATTCTTCATTAAACTATTTAAGATGAGGTTTTATAGGTTTAATCATTTTTTACATTATTATGTGCAAGGTGAAATACTTTATGCTGTTACAATTTCATATTTTAAAAAACTTTATTTTGTTTATTATCATGCCCTAAATTTGATTAAAATGGAATGCATGATCACATAAACAAACTGGGAAGAAATAAAGTATTTTTGCTCTCTACAACTTTAAGTCATTTTATGAGAATTTGTGTACTCCCAATATATAAAGATTATGAATAAAATATTGTGTACATCCTCGAAAAATGCTTGGTTTAAATTTAAAAAAAAACGTATTTTAAACCTCCTTGTTACTTTCTTCCTCTAGAAAAGATTATTTTTCTACTGTTTAGCAGTGTTACAATCAACTAAAAATTACATGTTTAGGAGAATGTAGAAAAAATAATTTAAGAAACTCTAAATGTATTATCCAGGATAATTTTCTACTTCCTTTATGCCCAAGATATAATTTAATATCCTCTGTTTTATCAACCATCAAACATCAAGTGGTCTGAAGTGACATAGATTTGTATAGTTTGTTAGTCAGCTGTATGACAGAACACCACTGTACAGTATATATTATACAGCTTTTGTATAAATGTATCAATCATTTGGATTGATAAAAAACGGAACAAATCAAACTCGTCAGGCATAAAAACGGTGACTTTTCTGAATATTAAAACATTGAGGCAAGATTTTTGAAATATTCTTTTATCCTTAGCTATTTGGTCCATTGCCGTTGAGCATAGATGAAAAGCACCAACCTTAAATTATTGTCCTTTTATGTGTAGTTGTGAGTAGGATAAGAATGAGAGTATTAGGAGGAAATAAAGTTTTCAGGCAGTTGGAATATAGGGAACAAACTCTAACATCTGAGTCTAATAGACAGTATTTTATATTCAAGTCAAAGAATTTTCATTAAAAATGTGATTATGTGGAGTGTCATTGGTCAGACAAGCTCAATTCCTGAAAAGTCCCTTGGCATGGGATTTACTGCAAGGTAATGCTATTTTCCATATCAACATGGTTTTTCTGCAATCTTATGTTCAGATACATAATTTATATTAGCAAGAAATCCGGATTAGTGTACAGTTTCATAGATTCTCTTTATAATTGTTTAAAAGCTTCCTAATAAATTGCTGAAAGACAGAATGCTAAAACTGTTCAAACTTTGTACTTATTTTAAGGAGGAAATTAACACTTTGGTCCTTTATTTACCATGAAAAGAGATAATAACTTTCTCTAGGAAGATTAGAATCTAACCAAACATTGTAGTCTAAATATAGCATACAAAGTCTTGTGCCATTTGTGAAAATGCTATCAGGGAGAAAACCCAGTAACTGACTTTCTGCACTGTATTTTTTAGGTACACAGATTTAATTTAGAGATTATGGTTTGAGAATAAAATTTACCGTATGAGTGTTTTTGGCTGATAAGAAATTGATTTTGTGACCTTGGTACACATTAATTGAAATATCTGGCAATATGTCTTGACTAGGTTAAAGGAACCATACATACTTGGAACCATATTATTCCTTCACACTGTACTAGCGAGTTAATCCCTTTTTGCCATTAGAAGGATGTGAACTGCTTTTTGCTACTATGGGAGCAGAAATAATCTCCTCCTATTGAATAATAAGTAGGTTTTGTGTAATTAACTTACACAAAACTTAGTTGGTTGACTATATTGAAGGTGAAGTCTTTTAATTTATTTAGGAGTTATATTACTCACATATTAAATGTAGTATATTTTCACATATTTCAAAAGTTATATTTATTAAATCATAAATATAAAAATATGTGTTGATGAGCATATTGAGACTTAAAGGTTGTTATTTCAGTTATTCGCCAAATTTTAGAATGTAATTTTAAATAAGTTAAAATACCGTGAAAGTACTAAATTGTCAGCATTCTCCGTACCTTAAGTGCTAGCTTATTTAACCGATATTGACTCTAATTGTATTTACGCAGGAGAAATGAATTGCAGAAGAGAATTAAAACAAATTGTGAAATTTGTAAATTCTGCACAAAGAACCCCAAAATATGTACTTCCCATGAGGTTTTTGGGACTTGATTAACCAGACTAGTTATCTATACAGTAATTATCCAGACACATGCATTGCACATCTTCACTTATTTCTCTTTCGTGTATATAACTTCAGAACCAAAATGTAGGTCATGCTTATCTAGCACTTTGTGCTTTTGGCCCTCTGAAGGACAAGAACACATCGTAAGTCTTAACGAATTTAGTATTAAAAATATAATTGAAGTTGTATTTAACATTTACAACTAGCATGGGGAAGGAATGTGCTGCTGTCTTTTATGCATTTTTGGTAATTAAAGTTGACATGTACAGGCAACTAAATCAGTTTTCATGAGATTGAACAGAAGCTGAGGTGTTTTTAACACTTGCTTGATAGTTTTGCCTTTGTGGAAAATTATTGATATTTTGAAATAAGAGAGTTGTATATCCTTTGTGTCAAAAAGGTTCTCATGCCAGATTTCCTGGTGCCATATGGAGGATAAGTTCTGAAGATTTTTTCTGGACCTTTATAAACACAGAAACCTATTGAGAATATTTTTTAAAAGTACAACAAATCTCAGTTGTATATGCAATGCAGAAAGGCAAGCAGATGCTTGATTATAGTGTTATGCTTCTTCAACTAATGTTATGTTCGCTGCAGCAGTTTCCAATGGAATACCATGTGGAGAAGAATGGTCTCTTAAATGTGTTTTCGTCTTTGAATTTCAATTTATTTGTAGACAAATATATTTTAAAAATTTCAGTAGAAGCATTAATTGTTGTTTTATAGTCAACAATCGTTTATACTTCTCCTTTGAAAAAATCAAATGGTTGCTTTGAGAATAAATAAGTATAGTGTTAATCTGAATTTAAGCAAGTCTTTAGATTGTAATCTGTAGTAAAAATTACATTATTGTGTTAAGAAATTAAAACCGAAGTCTTATAAATTATTGGTGATACCTTTTTAATAGAAGATTCCAGTGATTCCTAAATTGTGAACCAGGGACTTACTACTAGTAATGCCTTAATAATTCCATATCAATTTCTTAACCAATGAAAAAAATTCCTTCTAACAGTGTTTAAAATTAAATAGAAATATGACACACTTAGAGAATACAATTAAAAATAAAATTCAGAAGTATGACGAGTGCTCAAAATTAGATATCAAGTACATATAATAAACACAGAAGGGAAAAATGGCTTGTTCATTTCAAAAGAGTTTTGAGGATGTAGCACTAAGAGATACACTGAGATAAAAAGGATCCTCAGCTTTTTTGATTCAGAAATGAAATATTGATGATCTCAATCAAGATTAATCAAAACCTGATGAAAATATCCTGATCATCCGTGGGAAGTAGAATACAGCTTACTGTGGGAGTCAGGACCTTGGAGGAAGCAGAACTTCTAAAGAAGGCATTCCTGGAATTGAATCCTGGTCCTGGCATCTACCAGCTTCTACATCTGTGGATTGTAAATAGTTTTATCAACAACAAAATCATTTTTGAAAACGAAAGATGAAAATACAATTAAAGCACTTAGTTATAACCCAGCCATCTAGAAAGGCTTCAATAAGTCATAACTGTTACAATGTAAATCTGTCAATCACTTTGTGACAAAATTGTGTTTGATGGGTTCAGTCTCTTTCTACTTGCCCAAACCATTCTAGACACCTGATTAAGATCATCTAGGCTGCAAGATTCTGATGCTAGTGTTGCACAGATAACAAGATGCTCTTCTGCTTTTCCCAAATTCCACAAACTACAACACAAAACGGGCACCTCAGTACATACCTAGAAAAAGAACATGTTACTCCCCATTCTTTACCAGTTTACTTGTCTTTAACTTGTATTTTTAGCTCACTGTGTCCAAAGGGAAAAAAAACAAAACAAAACTTTATTTAATTATTACAGTAAGAAAGTAAGCTTTCTTTAAAGAGTAAGTTTCTTTAATTTCCTTTGTACCAATCACCTGGTCAGTATGGTGGATGACTGTATTTAAAGTAGAAGCATGTTTACAAAGAAGATCAGGGAACTAACTTTTCCTAAATCATATGTATTTCAATACATTCACTTATCTAAAAAAGATGGTTAGCATTGAAAGCATGCTATGATATAAAGTACAATAAGAAATATATTTTAAAAGTGTAAATTATTGAAATAGTTTACTGTGAATATTTATCAAAATGTGATATTTTCATTGCTTGAAAATAATGAAATTTACACAGAAATTGAACAAGTGTCTATATTATAAAATTCTAAATATTTTGTTTGGCTTAACAGATCTTTTACTGAAATTAGTTGTTTAAAATATATGAAATAAATTATAGATGACAGAGTTTTACTATACATGAAGTTTCTTTTAATTATTATTATGAAATTTATAAAAACTTGTAAAAAGACTTGCAGAATACTTTGGCATAAAGCTTGTTAGAGTAGAGAAGTACATATATATTTTTAATTCTGGGAAAATGGAAGAAAAAATCATTTTGCAGGGTGGAAGGATTGAATAGTTAGCACAACTTTGTTTGTTTTAGAGATGAATTTGGTGTCTCACCTCTCAAGTGGTTCATGTAATCTCCAGGTAGATTCTTAAACTTCGAGAAAAATCATAGATCTGTAGACTCACCTTGTGAGACATTATTTAGGATTTTCAATGCCTAGGAGAAGTGATGTGTGTTCATTGACAGGAACTGGTTGAGAGAGATGATTGGAATTACTCTGTCAGGGTTCTGCTTTTCCATGGCTGTTGAGGCATTCATCAGTGTAGTATTTTATCTTGAACCAAGATAGATTTGAATGAAAATGTGTCAAGACACCTTCATTGAGTTCAGCAACATTTCTGAGTTACAGTTTAATTTATGTTATCTCTAGATGATCTAATATTTGCTCATTGCACTTGAACCCTCTGTAGTTTTTGGAAACCTTTCCAATAAATGAAAAGTAGAGCACTAAATATGAATTCTATAAAGGAATCCTTTTGCAACTAAATCTCAACTTTATGTTTTCAGAAATCAGAATAGCTGTCTTAACTCTTGGTCTGGCTCTCCTAATTCTAAATTTATTCCTATTTTTTTCAATCTGTCATTTCAAATTAATTGTCAAAAAGCCAGTCATCAATTTAAGTTTTCTAAAGTGCCCTGAAATAGTGTTTAAACTCTTGGTATAATAACATTTGTTTTTCATTACTTTCATTTTGTAATTTGCCAAGGAAACAGTAGGTTATACCTTAAATTGCTTTTCTTTTAAGTATGTTATTTTAAATTCTAGTACATTTTGCAACTTTCCTACTAGTTGGTCAATATTCCTAAATTACAAAACAAAAAGAAATGCAGCGGCTATTTTAAATAATTGAAATAATAATGTGATAAATATTACCTTACTATAAATCTAAAAATCATGGTATGATTCATATGTGTTAAAAAAAAGTAGAGCAGTAAGATTGAATCAGATTGAATGTTCCTTTGGATAATTTCCCTTTCACTAATTTATGTCTCATATTATTTCTAAGGCTTCAGCGGTAAGGACAAAAGGGCAAATAAATGTGGCCTGTCTTGGAAAATGATGAGTCATGCAATATTGAAAAGGAAAAGATAGCAGCTAAGAAACTCTCCACATAAATTAATCAAGAATATTTGCCAGTGCCTAGAGTAGAATGCTGTATAGTAAGGTTCCAACCTAACTATTAGTGTTCCAATAATACACTTTGTTCTTCTACCAGCTAGATAACCATCATGGTATCCCTTATCAGCACTGATTATAATTATTATGCCTGCAATTAGATAGTGATTCAGATATTGAGATTTGCAGGTACTTTTAACTAATATTCTTGGTAAAAAATTTATCTGAGACTGAAGATTTACTACTTACAATATCATTGGCATCTCCTTCCAAACTATCCTGTTTAAATGATACCATCATGTCATGATTTATCTACTTTGTTTTATGACACGCCTTGTTAGTTTCATGGCATACATGCTTGCAAAGCATCTTATTGCTACAGAACACCTCCCGTGTGGTCAAATTAGTTTTTAGATTCTATCCAATCTTTTATCCAAGATACATTTTTACTATTTTTGATCATTTTGAGGTTTTAACTTAGATTATTTATAGTTATTTCAAATAGGACCCCAGGTACTCTTTGTTATGATGAGAGAATAATTGGGAAAATATTTTAATTTTAGTGAAAGCACAGTTTGCATTCCAATTTGAATGTTATTTTATTATTTGAAAAATTTTACTTTTATCCCAACTATTCAAAAAATAGTGCATATTGTTTTTTAATTTTTTAAATATTTATTTATTTATTTAGATAGAGTCTCATTCTGTTGTCCAGGCTGAAGTGCAGTGGCTCAACCATAGCTTACTACAGTCTTGAACTCCTGAGTTCAAGTGCTTCTTTCTTCTCAGCCTCCAGAGTAGCTGTGTCTATGTACCAACACACACCCAGTTAATTTTTTTTTTTTTTTTTTTTTTTGTATTTCATAGAGACAGGGTCTGACTCTGTTGCCTAAGCTGATTTTGAGCTCTTGGCCTCAAACAGTCCTCCTGCCTTGACCTCCCAAATGCTAGGATGACAAAAACATCAGTAACTTGGTTGCAGATTTCACTGCCAAAAGACAAAGTCAATTAGTCATAGTTCTGCTATATAAGAACTTAAATAGGGATCACATTTTTTTCAAAAGGCAAAAAATGTTATTTTATTTTATTTTTTATGTGATTGTTATTATTATGGTTTTTAACTTTTATTTTAGGTCCAAGGAT
Source organism: Papio anubis (assembly GCF_008728515.1). Taxonomy (NCBI): domain Eukaryota; kingdom Metazoa; phylum Chordata; class Mammalia; order Primates; family Cercopithecidae; genus Papio; species Papio anubis. The sequence goes on along the minus strand of NC_044976.1, from coordinate 77,432,649 downwards.
TCATGTGCAGATTTGTTATATACATAAATTGTGTGTCACAGGGGTCTGATGTATAGATTATTTTGCCAACAGTAAATAAGCATAGTACCTGATAAGCAGTTTTTCGATCCTAACCCTCCTCCCTTCTTCCATCCCTGAGTAAGCCCCAGTGTGTATTGTTCCCTTCTTTATATCCATATATACTCAGTGTTTAGCTCCCACTTATAAGTGAGAACATGGCATTATTGGTTTTCTGTTCCTGTGTTAGTTCACTTAGCATAATGGCCTTTAGCTCCATCTGTGTTGGTGCAAAGAACATTATCTCATCCCTTTTTATGGCTGCATAGTATTCCATAGTGTGTATATACACCACATTTTCTTTATCTGGTCTACCACTGATGGGCATTTAGGTTGATTCCATGTCTTCCCTATTGTTGTGAATAGTGCTATGATGAACATACAATGCATGTGTGTCTTTCACATTTCTTATACATTGCTTAAGCTTTACTATGCCTATCTTTTGACATTTAAGAGGAGGTTGTTATATGTAATTTTTGTCCCTGATTTTCTGTCTTCATTTAGAAGAGAAATGAGAGTTATGCAATAGTTATTAACTAATCTCAAATTACCATTGGAGGAAACATTATACGAATTGTGTAACAACAGTTAAAGGTCAAAATTAAGACACTATTCTTAAATTGATGAAATAAGTTGTAAACTCTATGCTTTTGTTTCTAAATATCATTTCGGCATATTTTGTTTTGATAAAAGTAATATATACTTGTTGCAAAAAATTTTAAGCCACTGAAAAAGTCAAGGGAAAAAGCAAATCATCACTCAAATCCCTACCTTGTAAGCCTGCTTTTACGTATTTAATTAATATAATTCAGAGTATCTTTCTATGCATGGACACCTATAAAATAGATTATAGATAAATTAGAGAATAGATGAGAGAAAGATTAGATAGATAGAATGGTAGACTATTATAAATGTTGGATTGTTGTTTACATGCTATTTCAATGAAAGTCCACTCCCATTTTATTATAATTTAACAGAAGAAAAAAGAGACTAAAATGAACTGGAAAGAATTGTTGATTGCAGATTTATATTTTTAACCACAAGACAAATAAATTTTAAAATAACTATATATATATAAACATATATATATATATTTATACATATAGGTGCTGAGATAATTTTTAACCACTCATTTAGATTTCAGACAGTACTAGTTGACCATTTGCCATGCTAACCTTCTTCCTTCCTCTCTTCCCTTTTTTATCATGTTATTGCTTTGTAAAGGGTTATAATGTTAACATTCTGTTCTACCATGAGTTCCACAGTAGTTTAATCTCCATTTATGGTGAAAAGGTTTTAGCTCTATCCTGAGGTTATTTTCACTATAGATTCTCCATTTCTAGGAGAAATTTCTAGGAATTTTTATTTTATTTTATTTTATTTTATTTTGAAACGGAGTCTGGCTCTGTCGCCCAGGCTGGAGTGCAGTGGCCGGATCTCAGCTCACTGCAAGCTCCGCCTCCCGGGTTTACGCCATTCTCCTGCCTCAGCCTCCCGAGTAGCTGGGACTACAGGCACCAGCCACCTCGCCTGGCTAGTTTTCTGTATTTTTTAGTAGAGACGGGGATTCACCGTGTTAGCCAGGATGGTCTCGATCTCCTGACCTGATGATCCGCCCGTCTTAGCCTCCCAAAGTGCTGGGATTACAGGCTTGAGCCAGAAATTTTTTTAAATGCAATTCTAGGAATTCTAAAAAAAGCTACATTTCTTTATTGAATATGTGTTTTTTTTTTTTTTTTTTTTTAAGAAAGGTTTCTGACTACTGTGTTCTCTGCTTTCTTCTGTGTTTGAAAATGTCTTACTGTTCCTCTTCCACTTGGAAAACTTGTTTCGACACACTATTTTTAAGTCAGACTGTCATCATTAGAACTTGGATACACTACATTTTGTGCCTTTTGTCGCTGACTGCTGTTAAGCCAAGATTGAGGCTAGTCTCACTTTTACCTCTCATACATGTCATGCCTTTTCTGCCTAGATGAATAGATTCAAGATTAATCCAGACTGTTTCCTGGTGGACATTTACCTTTTCCATCTCTTTCCTTTTAGTTTTAATTTTAGTTTGTAAAATTAACTAAATAAATCCAAAATGATCCATATTTTTACATATCTAAACATATAAGAACTTTAATATTTTAGCACCAATCTCCTACCTCAATATTACTTAGTTTTATAGTTCACTATTTCAATTTCGTGTTTTTTGCCCCTCAAATTAATCATTAATATTTTTAAATAGTAGTCATAGTAACAATAGCAATAAGAACCATCATAAAGTTCTTATTTTGTACCAGGAATTGTTCTAGTGTCTTTGCTTGTATTAAAACATGTTTGAATCAGTATACTGTATTGTCTCTTAATGTACCACTTATGTAGTAGTGTTGTTTTCGACTTCTCTGGATATTTGTTTGTTTCTTCTCGCCATTCCTTCATGTTTACCATTCTTTCCTTCTGAGTTCAGTATTCTTTGTCCTGAAGTTCACCTGATAAATTTTGTGTTTGTTTATCTGAAGATGGGGCTATCTGAGTAACAGATACTTTTTCCTAAGAACTTTGAAGGTATATGGTATATTATTTTCTAGTAGTTACTGTTTAAAGTGTCTTCATATATCTTTTTTTCATAGGCAATCTACCTTTTCTCCATAGTTGTTTATAAAATCATCTCTGCAATTTCACTGTGATGTTTCCGTGTTTAGTTATTTTCATTAATCTTGCCTAAAGTTGTATTCCCCGAATTTGAACATTCTTATCTTCAATGCTGTAAAAGTTTTAATCTGTTAGCTCTTAAAATAATAACTTTCTCATTTACTGTCCTTGGAATTTCAATTCAATGCTCCTCTTTCTGTGATATGTTTCTTAAACATCAACATCTTCTATCTCTTTTTGCTTATGTGTCTTACATGTTAGTATTTCAGATCTTTCACTTCATTTTTTTCTATAGCTATATTTAATCTGTTGTTCAACCAGTTCACTACATTAATTGTCTTCTTTTATTAATTCTAGAACTTCTTCTACTTGGTTCTCTTAAACTCTCCAGTCTTTTTAAATAGAACCTTGTTGCTTTCACATACATTAAACTCCATTGCTTATCTGTTTAATGTTTTCAACCTAGCTACCTTGTATTCTGTATCTAATGAGTCTGTTTGTAAAGTGTCCTAAGTCTGCTATTTGTTCTTTCTGCGGATCCTCACTGATGATGTTTTGTGCGTACGCGTTTGTGTGTGTAGTTTAATTGCAAAATCTCTTTTGGCACTCCTTATGTGTGGGAATCCTGTGGTGCCAGAGCACAGGATCTTTCTATACAGGAAGAATATTCATTTGTTCTCTCAGCCACTCTGCCTTCTTCACCATCACCTCAGGGTCGCTTTCTGCTGCTAGTCAGTTTGGAGTTTCTGTGATCACAGGCATATCGCCAGACATTGTTAAATGACTCCCTCTCTCCCTCTGCCCCCTTAGCCTAGGCCAAGACCAATAATTTTATTTTATTTTTCCTGATGAGGACCCTTTTAAGGTCCATCCTATCACTGAATGTGTAGCACTTTGAAGTTCTGACTTCAGACAATTTTTTCTGTCTTAGATGGACCTTGCACAGGTGCAGTCCTAACCTCTTTTCTCAGAGAAACCCTTAAAAACCATAGCCCCCAAAATGTATTTTTGAGGTTTTGTTTTATACCCCTAATTTTTATATTTCTATTTGTGTTGTCCTCAAGGATTTCTCTTATTTTCCAGTATGCTGTTTATCTTCTAAGAGTACATTAATTTTCTTTGTCATATTTTATCTAGCATTTCTAGATGTTTTGTTGGAGAAGGATATTGAGATTATCTAGTCCTCGTATGGTGAGAATAGATATTCAAAAGTTATAAATAATCTTATGAGCATAAAGGAAGCTAGCCCAAGGGGAAAAGTTTCAATTCTTTGGATGACAGAGCAGAAAGAGGAAATAACCTTGATGATATGGTTGTGCTACTAAATTAATCAACCCTGAAGCCAATCTACCGCTGTACTTTTTCTCTTTTGTGAGATAATTAATTGCCTTATGTCTCAAGCCACTTTGAAATGGGTTTCTTGTACTTACAGTAAAAAGCATCTTACCTGATCTATTATCAGCTCGTTTTCTTTGGTGTCCGACTCTCCCCATCTGTGCCTTGAATATAAAACCATATTGGTGGCCGGGCGCGGTGGCTCAAGCCTGTAATCCCAGCACTTTGGGAGGCCGAGACGGGCGGATCACGAGGTCAGGAGATCAAGACCATCCTGGGTAACACGGTGAAACCCCGTCTCTACAAAAAAACTAGCCGGGCGACGTGGCGGGCGCCTGTAGTCCCAGCTACTCGGGAGGCTGAGGCAGGAGAATGGCGTAAACCCGGGAGGCGGAGCTTTCAGTGAGCTGAGATCCGGCTACTGCACTCCAGCCTGGGTGGCAGAGCCAGACTCCGTGTCAAAAAAAATAAAATAAAATAAAATAAAATAAATAAATAAAATAATAAAAAAAAATAAAACCATATTGGTGTAAGTGTTGTCCCGCCTTTCATAGGAAAATGTTAAAGCACAAAATTGTGAACAAAATGGCTTATATTTTAGAACAGAGTGTTTGCAAATAAAAGAAATATAGGTGAGATTTTCAAGTTAGAAAGTGTTTTAGTGAGTAAGATTAAACTTAAATTTGGAATTCTATAACAAATCAGCAAAATGCAAAAAATAATATTAATATTTATAGCATATGAATGCAAAATTTGTGTAAGGTTCAAAGAAGCGAATACTACCAACATATATCTTAGAAGATCTTAAAGATTGAGCTCTAGTTGAAATTGAAAAGATGAGGCAGATTACAAAGAAGACTAAAAGTAGAGGTAAAAAGTGAAGTTGAAAATGAATTACTATATGTTGAAAATAAAGTGAAAATAGTAAATTGTGCCATAATTATAGCAAGGACATTAAGAAATACAAAATATCTTAAATAATTAAATTTGTATTTAATCTTCGTTTTATTAATTATTATTTAAACTTAATTCATAACACAAGACAGATATATTTTAATTATTCATAGCAGACACTTATAAAACAGGGGTAAACCAAGACATAAAGATAGACCTTTATTTCTGTGAAACCATCTTTTTAATCATGTCAAGGCTTTTTTTGAAATTAAAATCATACGGCATGGTTAATATGTTTAAATAAGGTAAAATGATCATCACTGCTCCTATAAATACTATGAATTACACTGGCTAATATTAACTGAGTATCTACTGACTGCAATGGCTTTTTAAATTCCTATAATCTTCATCAACCCTATGAGGTAGACACTCTTATTGTAAGCATTTTATGAGTGAAATAAATAGTTGCAATATAACTTTGTTTCTGAATCAGTTGTGGAGTAAAATGGCACAAAGTAATTTGAAATCTTATGAAACAGGCATGATAACGTCATGCTTTCCTAACAACCAATATTTTTCTATGTTGCTCCTCCTCTGCCTGAGTGAAACACTTCACATTCATTCATCTATTTTACTTTAAAATATCAAATTTTTATCATTTTGTGATCTATTGATTTCATTTCATTGATCGGTTGGTATTTTTCTTCTGTCTCCTTTGGAGTTTGCGTAATAATATGACTGCTTTGTGGAGAAGGGATTGTTGAGGGGCCAGAGTGGTAAGTAGAAGGCTGTTCTACAGAGAGGCTGATGTCTTTCGCAAGCATTCTGAGAGGTGTCACAAAGATTAATACTATTTTGGCAAATGCCTGTTTAACATTTGACAAAAGAAGTACTCAGGGGTCCAGTATTAGGCTACACTGCACAAATGTATGGTAGTTTCTAACATAAGGGAGACTAACCTGTTAGTTTCAGGCTTCATCAGTGATCCTGCAAAAGCAGACAGGTTTACACTGTAGCATTAGAAATTTCGGTTACATTTAGGGAAAGATTTTCAGGTTGAAAGGTGTGAAGTGTTGGAATCAGTTACAAAGAGAAGTTGTCATATCTACTTTCTGCAGGTTTTTATAAATAGTGTAGTTTCTCATCTCTGTAGGATGATTTAAACATGAGAGATGAACTACGTGACCTTTCTGGTTCATTTCCAGCCTTGTGATTCTGTGAGGAAATAAAGTATTTCTTCAGAACTGCTCATAAATTCCATTAGACTACAGTTAGTAGTCTCAGTGGTAAACTAGTGGCTAAAGATTTCTTCTAAATTTTCTGGATCTACTATATAAATAAAGCTTTAACTCCTCAGTGGCTATAAAATTGTGTTTTAACAATATTAAGTAAAAGTCTTTTAATTGTAGAAGTCAGCACTGTTTTACAATGAAACACTCAGGTGGATTCTATTTATAGGCCTCTGTTGGAGACAATGATATATTGTAAGAAGCAGTATTTTTTGTTTTGTGTTTACTAAATATTTATTATATGCTTATTCTTAGCTGACAATGTATTAAGCACTAGAAAAAAACAAAGTCACCACTCTTCAGAATAAAGGCCTGGTGAAAATGTTGAAATGTAAATAAAAAGAATTACAACTCAGTAAGAATAAGGGCACTGAGAAGAGGTAGCACATGGAATAGGGGATACCACCCAAACTGGTGGGTGTGTGTGTGCACGCACACGCGTGAGTCTTATCTGCATGTGAGTGCAGCACACAGATAAGAAATTAGAAATGCTGCTGGAAAAAAACATAAAACCTGAGCTACATACTAATACATTAGTATTCTTTTTTGTTTAAATTTTATTTCAATAGTTTTGGGGGGCACTGGTGTTTTTTGATTCCCTGGATACGTTCTTTAGTGGTGATTTCTGAGGTTCTGGTGCACCTGTGATTTGAGCAGTGTGCTCTCTACTCAATATGTAATATTTTATTCTGTCTCCCTCCTACCCTTCCCCTCAAGTGCCCAAAGTCCATTATATCATTCTTATGCCTTTGCATCCTCATAGCTTATCTCTCACTTACAAGTGAGAGCATGATATTTGCTTTTCTATTCCTAAGTTACTTCACTTAGAATAATGACCTCCTGCTTCATCCAAAAGAGACATTATTTCCATCACTGTAAAAGACATTATTTCATTCCTTTTTATGGCTAAGTAGTATTCCATGGTGTATATATTCCACATTTTCTTTGTCCACTCATTGGCTGATGGGCACTTAGTTTGGTTCTATATCCTTGCAATTTCAAATTGTGCTGTGATAAACATGTTTGTACATGTCTCTTTTTCATATAATGACATCTTTTCCTTTGGGCAGATACCCAGTCATGGGATTGCTGGATGAAATGGAAGTTCTGTTTTTAGTTTAAATATTAGTATTCTTTATTAAAGCAAGGTTAAGGGAGAATATGTCAAAAGCAATACATTTAATGGTTCAGCAAAGTACAGCCATAAGATGTTTGAAAATCTTCAAGTACTTCATAGGTTTGAAATGTTGACTACAGGGTGTCAAGAGAAGAAAGATGTAGTCATGAGCTGAATCAGGAAGGGATTTCAATACCAAGCTAAAGGGAATGGACTTACAAATCAAGCCATGGGATTTGAAATTAGTTTTGAAAACAAAGGTTTTTCAAGTAGTGAAAGGACACAATGACATTTTCATTTTAGGAATATAGATCTCATGACTGTGTGAACAATGTTTATTTTTGAAGGTTAGGTTCAACATTTCCAAATTATGATAAAATCTTAGATTCACTTTCTTAGGAAGGCCAGCCACATTAGGGAGAGAATCATGCAGGATCTAGAAAAGGCTGTGATATTTTCCTGGTTTAATTTAGACACATTTAGAAATGTGTTCTCAAATTTAACTCATAATTCATTCAAAAAATTGCTGCTGCTGGTGTTAAATACTAAATATTCACAGTCCAAAAATATTAAAATGTGAAATACCAACATTAGATTATCAGTGTATTTATAGGATAATGTTAGGACAAGGAAGCAAAAAAAGATAAGATCTTTGGCATTAGATTAACTTGCGTTTTAGTTCTGCCTCCAAACTTTCCACCTCTGTAAACTTTGAAAAGTTAAACTCCTTGACTCCAATCTTCTAACTGGTGAAAGAGAACTAATAAAATCTAACCCACAGGAATTTTTGTAAGGATGAATTGAAACAGCACATGTAAAACACTTACAGATTTCAACAACGGGACAGTACTCAATAAGTGTTAGTCTGCTCTTGTGCATATTTGTAAAATATAGTAAGGTTTCTTGGGAAATCCTGCACAAAGAAAAACACATATCATTTTGTTGAAGAATATGGATATGAGAGAAAATGATGATATAAACAGAAAAACCTGGCAAAAATAGACTGAGGAATAGAAGGACAAGAAGAACTGAAACATTGACTATTGCAAACTTTTTTACCTGGAAATTGTGGCTTTTCGTCTTTCATGTTCTTGTGGGCAAAGATAATGCCTTTCACTTCTACAATGTCAGATATATGGTAGACAACACGTTTATAAAACAAAAATAGTTTGAGTGAAAGTTCAGGAATGACAATAAATTATCTATGTTGAATCTTCACAAAGGGCAAGAAAATTTCCCGAGAGTCTCTCAAGCGGCAGAAATCTGGGACTTGAAAATAGTCACATAGATTACCCAGACAGGAATACAGGCTACTTTTAATTGAAAGATAACTGGAATGCTGATGCTTTGATACATGACTTAGGGTGAAAGAGCCAAGTGGAAGTCCTATTATATTAGATGCCAGAGAATCTGACCCCCCAAATCTTTTCCACATAACCAAGATAAATGAGGTGATAGAGCAGAGTGGGGAATGCCTATGGCCATTTATATAATTGCAAAATTTGTTTGAGGGATACTATTAATTTGAATATTAATTTAGAAACATATTTTTTGTTATTTTATTGTTTACTTAATAGATGTCTTTTCTGGTCTACTGGCCTATACTTCTTTGCTAGCATTTCTACCACACATACATGATGTGGGTGACTATCCGCTGTTTTGATTATGTTAGCCCTTTCCAATTAATTCCAGGTAATGCTTATACCTGTATTTTAAAATGTATTTACTATAAGAAGTAGTTTATAGCCAGGTTCTAGTAGTGCCAGATGAAAAAAAAGGCACTTATTCTCCAAACTACTCACCCAAACACACACATACTACTACTATAACTACTACTGCTATTACACGTACACAATTTGCCCATGGATCTCTGTTCTATTTCATTGGTCTCTTTGTCTCTCCTTGCAACAGCTTCACCTGCTCTTGCCTAATGTAACTTTATATTAAGTCTCTACGAAAGTCATTCTACTTTGTTTTTCTTTCTTCAAGAGTATCTTGGATTTATTTAGTCCTTTGCATTAAAAAAAAATCAACTTCATTGTGGAATAATTTGCGTTTGATAATACTGACCCATTTTAGATGTATACTCTGAGTTTTATAAATTTGTAAATCCATTTAACCAACACCACAGTCAATATACAGAACATTTCCATTACCCCTAGTTCCTGTACAATTCACCAGATTCAGTTTTCACTATTACCTATGATTTTAGATAATTTTTTTATAGATGTCCTTTGGTAAAGTTACCTTCTATTCCCAGTTTGCTGAGAGTTATTTAATCATGAATGGATGTTGACTTTTTGTCAAACGCTTTTTCTGCATTGATAGAGATAATATATTTTCTTTATCATTTTGTCAGCATAGTGAATTATATTGTGTTTATCTCAAGAGTGTAAGCATAGTTTAAGTTTTATGCTAACACTCTTGAGATAAACCCAACTTAGCCATGATGCTTTGTATGTAGAGTTCGATTAAGTGTTACAATTATATTTAGTATTCTTCCCTCTATTTTCATGAGGCATATTGGTCTGTAGATTTTGTACTAGCTTTATCTGATTTTGGTACCAGAGTTAATGATGGCCTCATAGATAAAATGGAAATGATTTCCTTCTCTTCAATATTTTGGAAGAGTTTATGTAGAATTAGTATTTTTTTCTTAAATGTTTGGAAAATTCTCCATGGAAGCCATTTGAGTCTGGAGGGTTTTTTCTCTTGTAAGGCTTTAAATTATAAGTTCAATTTCTTCAAAAATGTAGTGCTATTCACATTATCTATTTCTTCTTGAGCAAGCTTTGATAGTTTGTGCTTTTTATGGAATTTGTCCATTTTGTCTAAGTCAAGGGTTGGCAAACTTTTTAATAAAGATTCAGAAAGTAAATATTTTAAGTTTTTCCATACAAAATCAAAGATCTTATGTATATATAATTATTTAACATGTAATCATTTAAAAATATAAAACCATCTGTAGCTCATGAGCATAAGAACTAAACTAATGAAAAACTAAAACAGACACATAGGTTATTTTTCACCTAAGATGTTGAAGACTTTATCTATAGAGGATTTTTTTTCATTTTGTTTTGTTTTCTTAATATTTCATGTCTATATTTAATTTTTAACAAGTGGAAAAAAATACTGAAGCTCAATTCCATTAAACATTTTACCCAATGTCCTATTTTCCATCTGTTTTGTGAGAACAGAAACTGTTGCTACATGAGCAAGGGATATTGCTCTCTATTATGCTTTCAGATGGATCTCTCCTCACATGCAGCGTGCAGCACTTATTTATTGCACTTTGCTGAATCTACAAGGGGACCTCTGCAGTTATCTGGATTCTTTCTCTCATGTTTTTGCTTGTTTGTTTCTGTCTTGTAAACTCTAGTCACCGTGTTCTTCTGGGACTGTTAACTCCATTTGCTTAGTGCAGGGAATCCATCAGGCTCTGTCATAGCCTCCTGAACTCTCTCAAAGCAGTAAGCTGGGGCAGTCATGTATTAATAGTTTATCTCTTTTTTAAACTTATCGCTCAGGGATTACTGTTTTTTGATGACTGTTGTCCAGTGTCTTGAAAATCACCCTTTCACATATATATATATATATATATTTTTTTTTTTTTTCTGGCAGTGGTGATTGTTGTTGCTGCTGATGAAGATGTTTGTTTCTGTTAGGAGGGTAAATCTAATCCCTGTACCCAAAAGAAAGTGTTTCAAAACTTTGTGTCTCTTGTTACTACAGGCATAGTCCTTTCATATCTAAACACTAGGTTGCTCTTAGTTTCATTATCTATAATATATATATAATAACAATTATAATACATTGCCCAGCACAAAATAGTGACTCTATAGTGTTTTTGACAAATGCATACTACTGAGACATGAGTTGAAAAGTTTATATGTAATAATTCATGTAAATATCAAGGTAACCCCTGAGTTGGATTTTAGTCTCCATTTTAGAGTTTAAGAAATTACAGTAGTGGCAAAGTCAGATGTCAACCTGGGCCTACATAATTGTAAAGGGTCAACTGAAAAGTTCATGTAATACCATTTAAGAGGGTCTTTCAGTGGAAGATAGGGAGTTTGGATAGACAAATAATTGTTTAGGGGACAAAGAGGTCTTAATATCAAGGCATCTCTCACCATCCATTTTGGTGACATATGGGCATCATAGTTCTCATTTGCTTTTTAACTATAGGTTTTTGCCATCATTGTTCCTATATTCTAATTATAATATTATTAGTATCATGAGATACTTATTCTAAGCAGTAATTAGCCATCATTGTTCCTATATTCTAATTATAATATTATTAGTATCATGAGATACTTATTCTAAGCAGTAATTAGCCATCATTGTTCCTATATTCTAATTATAATATTATTAGTATCATGAGATACTTATTCTAAGCTGTAATTAATATTTTCTTCTTCAGAGTTTCAACTCATACGTCATCTTGGTCCCACTCACTACAGTTATATCCAGAAACGAATGGTAGTCAAGAGTGAGGATTGCCTGATAATTACTAAAGAAACTGCCAATTCTAATTTTCTACTAGAAAAGAAAGTTAATTTATCCATATTTTTCTCTCTATGATTGTAATAGGAGTCAAAAGACAAAATTTTACCTGCCCACTATAGTCTATTCATTGGATTTGTTCATATTTTATTCACCATATGACATAGGTAACTATGATAGGCAGAATAATGGTCCCCTAAAGATGCCCATGCCTTAATTCTCAAAAACTACAAATACGTTACATGGCAAGAGGGAAATAATATTCTATATGGAATTAAGGTTGCTAACTATGTGACCTCAAAATAGTCAATTATTTTGAATTATCTAAATGGTCCCATTGTAAAGCAAGTGTCCTAAAATGTGGAAGAGGAGGCAGAATAGTTAGTGTCAGATTGGAGTGATATGAGAAAGATTCAATCAGCCATTTCTGGCTTTGAAGGTGGAAGGTCATAAGCCAAGGAACACTGGCAGCCTCTAGAAGCCAAAAAAGTCAATAAAATAGATTATCCTCTAGCATTTCCTGAAAAGAGTTCAACCCAGCTGACACATTTTAGCCCAGTGAAACACATTTTGATCTCCAACGTCTAAATCTGAATGATACTACATTTGTATTTTTATAGACAACAAATCTGTGATAATTCATTACAGTAGCAATAGGAAATTAATATGGTAACTGAGGAAGTTTCCTTGAGAATAATATAAAAGTAAAAAATGTGACTTGTATACATTTCCATTCTTTTCTTTTTCAATCTCTTAGGGTTTTGGAGCCACATTTTAAAAAGATATATTATAAAATAATGCTTAAATCAAAATGAGACAATTTGCTTGTCAATAAATAGCTGAAAACGTAGAAGAAAATAGACCATAGTACTATTGTCCTAAAATTCACCAGGATCCACAGGCTGATATACATAGAAGGCTGTGACTTCTTCTCTCATCTTTGTAGGCAATTATTAAAGAATTTAAAATCAGACATACAAATTAAGTAAAATATTTTGCAGTGAAGATAAACTGGCAAAGAACATTTATATGTGTGTTTGAGGGAGGAACAGGAAGACAGCATGACAGAGTGGAGAGCTGTAGCTGTACAGGCTCGCATGGGGTGATGGAGGGAGGGGTGTGTGTGTGCGCTCTTGCACACACGCAGTGTATTGAATCAAAGAAAGAAGCTATATTTTCATCTAAAGATTGCTATAAATATATTCTCAATAATTAAATAATGAAATCCAAGTAAAGTCCATAACTACCAAAGGATGTCATCAGTTGTTCTAGCCTTAATTTATTTATTAAAATAGTAAAATGTCTTCCTGGCATTATTGAAAAGGGGAATTACAGAATATGAGAGCATATAAGAAAAAAAACATAAAACAAAACCGCTTTAGCACCAGTGGATATTTTAGCACTTTTTATAGGTTAAGAAGGATAATAAGCAACTCAGTTTATTATAAATGTCAAAATTTGCTGAAAAATTGTATCTTGTGTGCTCAGGCTAATATGTATATCATATATACAATTATCTTATTTAAGATAATATGTATACTAATCATATTTAAGATAATATATATTACTAATTTACTTATTTATATTGACATTAATTATTTTCCTGTGATACATCATGTATCACTTAGGAGAGATTTGCATGTGTTAAATTTTATTTAATTTGTATTTTTAATATATCATACTTGCTCATAAAGATTCCTTTTTTGAATCTTTAAGTGCAGTCCTAAGAATATCTTTTAAAACTACATATGCTTATGTGAAAAGTTTTAATATAATATTTTAAATTATAAGTAGAAAATTCACAAATAATCATTCAATTATTTAGAACTGAAGGCAGTCTCTCTTTATATACATTAGTATACCTTATATATAATGCTTATACATATATATAAATGGGAAAGTAAGAGTAGTTCTTGGTTTAATTCTAAAATATGAACCAAATTAAGAATCTATTTTTAAAAATGCCTTGAAACTACTTCCTAAGGAAAAAAGACTAAATCAGGAAGGAAAACAAAGGAGTCAAGCAGAGGAAATGATATTTGAGAGAAAATGCTAATGCCAACAGCCTAAGGGTACCACCTGTCTGGCTTCCTTTAAAACTACAGAAATATGTGCTTTGCAACTGAAATCAGTCCTATGTTCATAGCTGAGAGGCCTGCACCTGGTAAGAGCAGAGTCCATTGGCAGCCTCATTCCTCAACCAAACTTCCCACACTTTTGGTGCAGACTGGGATAGGCAGCAACAACAGATGGAACACCACTGTGATACAAAAGACATTTGGTGGGAACCATATGCAAATGTATGTTGGCCATGAAATTATGTGAAAGGTCTTACAATTTGAGAAACTAATTGGAAAACAGAACTATTGCAGAACCATCAAACAGAAAATTGAATAGAATTTGAGAATGCTTTGGCAATAAGCAGATTCATTTATGAAACCAAATAGCCAACACTGTTCTCTACAACTTAAAAATAATAATAGTAAATTTTATTTCCCAATATGTTCCCCTTTCTGATTCAACAAATGCATATCAGTGCTCTAGTGGTAAATGTATACAGTATTTAAGTTATAAAGAGTTGTTATAGGACTGAAACCATTGCCTCCTATATTTTATGGAAGATCCTCATGTTTTGGATTTTATTATTTTAAAAATCTTTGTAATTTACATTTCTTCTAAATATACTAGAAACCTTTTAAATCTGTAATATTTATGAGATCTATTAATTAAAATGTTAGAATTACACAATTCTAAGTTTCTAATGTTGCTTTACTGAAGATTGCTTCATAAATATTAGAGCTAAGCATTCATACTGACATAAAATCCAGTCAGACTTTCTCATCGTGGTGATATGCTATGGAGATAAATACAGGTTTTACATGAACAGAGATAGGATTCCATAGCATGAGTAGTAAGCTAAAGATAATTATTTCCCACATAGTTATTCAAAAGTTAGCATGCTTTATAGTCCATAATATTTGTATGGCATCTACATGTGCTACCTTAGGATATTTAAGGTTTTATAATCATTAAAATAATCCTGTAATCCTGACCAGGTGCGGTGTTGCATGCCTGTAATCCCAGTACTTTGGGAGGCCAAAGTGAGTGCATCACCTGAGGTCAGGAGTTGCAGATCAGTCTGACTGACATGGTAAAACCCCGTCTCTACTAAATACAAAAAATTAGCTGGGCATGGTGGCACATGCCTGTAATCCCAGCTACTTGGGAGGCTGAGGCAGGAGAATCACTTGAACCCAGCAGGTGAAAGTTGCAGTGAACTGAGATCATGCCACTGCATTCCAGCCTGGGCAACAAGAGCAAAACTCCATCTCAACAACAACAACAACAACAAATCCTGCAGTGAACATCATTAATTCCATTTTGAAAATGAAGAAACTAAATTTGAACAAGTCACGTAATGTTGTAGGACTTTCTCCATAGTTCAGCTAGGAGCCAGGTCTTCACCACACGGCCATGACATTAGGCTCAAAGATAATTTGAAGGGTGAGAATAATGGAATATAAGGAAACAGGGACTTTCCGTCAAACCAGAGTCCTGCTAGTGTGCTTCCCGCCTTGCAGATTGAATACCAGGTACCACACCCTGGAACAGGAGAGAGAGGCCAGGCCCTCCCCCCTGCAAAGGATGTGTACTTCCCATGGCTCCACCCTAGTGTGCAGGTCATCTGAGGTTATTCCAGGGAGCCCTTCCCACCTAGCTCTCTCATTCCCCTCTCTAAAGAAGTACATCAAACTGCCTTTAGAATAAGGATAAAAATGAGGACAAAGACCTATCTTAACTGCTTCCTGCTGTCAGGGAGTGCTGTTTGGGGAAAGTGACAGTCAAGAGTTTCCTCAGAGGCCTATCCAAGGGTTCCCAGCAGACGGGGCCATTGTCCCAGGCTCCAGTCACATGATTGCATGACCGTTTGGAGTTTGATGCCCTGAAGGCAAGAAGAGATAAACAGGGTTATTAGAAAACATTTATCAAAATGGAACAAGGGGAGGGGTAAGGATGGCTCAGAATTCCCGAGGTCTTTTACCAGTTTGCACAGGGAGAGGGAGACCAAAAGCCCGACTGGTAAAAAAAAAAACCTTTATCCTTTTGTCAACATGTTGGCCTTCTGGATTCCTTTCCCCTGAGCCCAATCCTATGCCAACCAGTTTGCAGCTTGGGAAATTAACTTTTCCCAGTTTGGAGGATGCATCTAAGGGGAGTGTCCCATAGTACTGAGACACAATTACTTACCTGTGAAGAGAGGACAGAGGAGGAGAAAGGAAAAAACAAAGGTAGTTTTTCAAAGGAGTCCCAGGGGTTCAGGGTGCATTCAAAAGCAGTACAGACTGAAGATTAATGCCTATCCGTCTAGAAAGAGGGGAGCAGGCATCCCTGGTTTCCTTCTCTTCCTAGCAGATAGCTGGGGTACATGAAGGAGAGAGGGAAGAGCATCCTTTTTCCCTCTTCTGTCCTTGCATTCCTGAGTCCTGGTGACCTTGGCACATGCTGGCATGGGTGCCAAAGTCACTTGCACCCATGACACAGGGAGGGCCTAGAGAATAGGAATTATCCTCTCTCACCCATGTCTCTATCCCACCTACTATCAGTAGTCTTGGAGTTCCCTAGACCTCATTCATGCTGTAGATACTAGCATGACCTTTATCCATGAAATGGTAGACTTGGCTTCATTGGCAGGGATTAGCCATGCTTACGTGCACTCTTCCTTTTAACCTCTGTTGTCATCTTCATCTGGATCCTTTAGATCCAGTTTTCCTTCCTAGGGTTTTGACCCAAAACTTAGAATTGAGTTTTGGACAAAAATGTGTCTTGCAGGAAGAGTTGCATGGACTCCTTAACATAAGCCAACTACTAAGGTGAAAATGTGGAACTAAGTCCTCCTCCAACAAGGAAAAGAAAAGGATGTCTTGCGACACACCCAGATAACTGGTGGCTACAGTTATGCTTGCTAGGATTTGGGTGCATGGTGCTTGGCTGTGGTTAGCTCCCTTGGTTTTACTTTCCCAAAGAAGGAAACCTCCAAGTGATGAGCATTCTATTTATTCCCATCACCTGGCAGGATTTGCAGGATAATTACTCAGAACTAGAGTATTGATCCAGATTTTTACATTGCCCATCCCTCTTGTTCTTTCTGAACTGCAGCTGGAAGTTGCTGGTTGGTTCACAGGAACAAGCAGGGTTACTTTAAAATGTAGGTGAAAACTTAAAAACAATTAATGACAAATGTGTGATAAGTTTTGAAACATAATTTCTCTCTCTCCAGTCCTCATTTTTGTTAAAAAAAAAATTAAAAACCCACAAATCATCATCAGACTGAGTGGTTTGTAAAACAGATTTTAGTCTTACACTTGTCCTGATTATTTGAATGAAGTGCAGCAAGAATAACTATTTCCACATGGCTTTTGGATTGGCTTTGATGAAACTCTGTTCCACAAGGAATCTCAAATAAGACCTTTTAAAGCCAAGCCCAGCCATCGGTTTGTATCCTCAAATATCCGTGAGTTTGGTGATCCTCTTAAGGTCCCAAGATAAACTTGGAGCTCCTGGACCTGTTAGAAAGTTATATTCTTTACTGACCACCAGTCAGGAACCCTGTACAGGGACTGTCTAAGCAAGAGTATAAGGCCAGTTTCTCCCCAGGGGGCTTTTATCAGCTCTGCAAGTTCAGTTTGGCCCCTTAAAGGGAAACATACCCTTCCAGTCAAAGCCTTGGTAAAACAACCAGTTTCTACAATTGTGTCCTGTTGCAAAAGAAAAATGAATTCTTATTGCACTGATGCAAATGACGATATTACCATAAGTTAAGAATACTCACAGATAGTTTCCAAATTCTGAAGAAGCCAGGGAGAGAGATAGACAAATATGCTCCAAATTTTGTTCACAGGAATATACCTTACTCAATTATTAAAGGCTGTAAGTAGTTCAAAATAAATCCCGTTGGCTGAAAAACAAAACAAACATCAGCAATATTCCAATCAAAAGTCAAAAAGATGTCTTCAGCTTTCTGAGTTCAGTTGATTTAATTATTGATTGACTTGGAACCCTTGAACATTTCAGCTCCTCATAAGTCCTATACATTTTTCCTTTATTCCAATATTACAGTCAACAAAGTTATCAGAAACCTGTATTTGAGAGCATCTGTCAAAATTCTATAGCTTATAATAAGCCATCTTTTGAAAAGGATTAAAACCAGATAACAATTGTCTGTGAATAACAAATTTTCATGGTAGTTACAGTTGGATGCAGGGTCTGTCCTGCAGACCCTGACCCAATGACAGATGAATAAAGTACACAGACACAGATATTTTGCCTGTCGGTCCAGCTGATGATCCGGGCCCCTCACAGACACCAATGAAGGTGCTGTAAAGAGTAGCAACCACAGCCCTGTTCAGTCAGTGAAGCTTGCATTTATTCAGTATAGATTAAATGATAAAGGTCTTGAGTAAACACCACTAGAGGGTAATTGAAGTGGTTGCTGACCCCCCTCCCCCAGTAGAGAGCAATTATGCATCCTTGGTTGATCAAAGGTTGGTCTTAGGACTGCATGAGTAAACAAGCTATTTAGATAAACTACTCTACATTCCTTTGTATCTACTTTAAACTATTTACTTAAGATAAGGATTAGGCTGCCTTCGGCCCAATCTATTACTGGAGCTTATGCAAGCCCTCTGTCCTTCCAAGAAGGTTTGTGTCTATTTCTATAACTATTTTTAAAATATTTCCCACCAACCTGACTGAACTCCCACAGTTGGAAACACAATTGACAAAAAAGTTTGGTTATCTCTGTGACTTACAATGACTTCATAACAACCTTAATTATAATTGATAGCATGCAATCAGAAATTAGAATTTTAGAAATCCCATACAATTTTGGAATATATGTTAGCTTTATCCACAAAAATATAACCTAAAGAAGATTGAACATCATTTTGGCAATCTCACGTACCTAAACATGTCAAATAGTCTTGTTTACCTTTCTCTTCTGGACACTCCAAGCATCCTCTGGAGCCTTAGAAAAGCCAGGTGTC
The DNA here is from genome assembly GCF_008728515.1 of Papio anubis. Classification (NCBI taxonomy): domain Eukaryota; kingdom Metazoa; phylum Chordata; class Mammalia; order Primates; family Cercopithecidae; genus Papio; species Papio anubis. The sequence continues at coordinate 77,413,768 of NC_044976.1, read as the reverse complement.
AAGAAAGACAATTTTGAAACTGAAGTTTGATTTTGGGAAGCCTGTTGAACATGGTAGCAGTTTAAAACACTTGATGTTATGAAACAGAATTCCAGATCACCATAAGTTATTATTATTTTTTTTTTTTGGCAAAATGACTCAAAAATTTTAAAGTAGCAAAAACCTTTTGTAACCTTTTATGAATTTTGCCAAAGAGCAGATTAGTGCCTTAAGAAATCCTTGTTGTGCTTTTATTTCAATGTTTGATTTATAGAAAGACTGTAATACCCTTTTGAATTTAGTCAGTGTGTTCACACAGAGAACCTCTTCCACAAGATTAATTTCCACAATCTTTCCAGCACTTGTTTGAAACTTCAGCTTTACCTTATGTGATTGAAAACAATCCTTTAACCTTGAGCAAAAATTTACATTTCTATGTCTTCTTATAACCTTTTACTAAAAACACATTTTACTGTTCTTGCACACTTTGCATGTAAATTTATTCTCAATAGTTTGAATTACACATTATAATCGTAACTCCTGGCAATTTTAACTTTAATATGAAACCTAGTAAGTTGTTTTAATTGTGTGCTAGGTGCAGCCAAGGTTTGACTCCTTCCAGCATAATTAAGGGTGTGGTTATTTCCACTTTTACTCAGGTCTCACTAATTGTGAAACTGGCAACTCAGATAGTTCTCAAAACCCCAAACCAGTTTATAGCCTCAAACATTTAGAAAGCCTAGTACCTAACCTGCATAATTTAGTCCACCTGTTTACATTTTCATGGCTTATGCTTTTTACCAAAATTTTTAAAGCTGTTTTTACTTCTCAAAGATTAAAGTGATGTGAACTGAAAGGTACCACAGCTTTTATCTTTCCTTTAAAAAAATTTGATCCAAGCACTTATCTTCCTTTAGGCCAATTAATTAGACCTCCTATTGCAGACATCATGTATACAACACATGCTACACAGAGGCAGGAGAAAACGTGATCCCTGTAAGATCCTTCTTCACAATTAAAAACTTACAGAGAATATAAACAGAGATTTTTTTCTTGTCTTGTCTTTTCTTTTTTTTTTTTTAAAATCATTTCTAGCCTAGTAAAATGTCTTCTAAATAGGGGGAAAAAAACTAACTTAAAAGTTAACTGCTGACTGACAGAATGGAGAAGAAAAAATAATGCCTGGGAGAAGAACCTCTTATTCTTATTCAAATGGTGCCTCCACCAGGGAGAAAAGCTTAATTACTATCCAATGGAGTTGAAGCCATTGGCCAGGGAAGGTGAAGATGTGAATGCTTGCATTCCCCAGGCCCAGCTGGAAAGGGAGGGGGAGGGAATGAGGAGCCCCTGCTCACCTGTCCTTCCAAAAAAAAGAAGGAAAAGACCATGGAATGGCTCCAGACCCCCTGGGAACAATGAAGGTGGGGGCACAGTTTCTCCTACCCTCAGAAGACCAAGGATGAAAAGGCTTAGAAGTGACAGTGAGAGGTTTTGAGTCCCCATTTTACTCACCCCTTCTCAAGACCCATGTTGGGCGCCAAAGATGTTCTATTACTTTCTCCTTAGTTCGGCTAAGAGCTAGGTCCTTGTCACATGCTCATGAGATATTAAGTTCACAGACACTTTCAAGGTTGAGAATAATGAAATTTATTAGGCAAAAAAAGGAAAAAGGAAAACAGGGACTTTCCACAAACCCAGAGTCCTGCTAGTGTGTTTCCCCTGTCACAGATTGAATCCCAGGTACCACACCCCAGAACAGTAGAGAGAGGCCAGGCTCTTCCCCACTGCAAAGGGCATGAACTTCCAATGGCTCCACCACAGTGTACAGGCTGTCAGAGGTTCTTCCCACCTGGCTATCTCAATAAAATTCAAACTTTACTATTTATGACACTGTAGCTTATGTGTTTTTCCAATCTCATGGTGGCTTTTCCCAACCAAAATTTCAAACAGCTTTTGTTTCTTGTTTTCTTTGTTTTTTTTTTTTTTTTTTTTGGGGGGGGGGGGGGTAGTTCTGTCCTATCATCACTGTTAAAGTGAAATAAACCTTACTTTTTCATTGAAGAATAGTTCTTTTGGAAAAACATTCGTTTGAGATAATGTAAACTTTGCTTAATATTTTAGAGTGTCAGCTCAGCTGTCAGATTTAAAAGTCAGCTCTGACATTCTCTAATGCTATGTTCTTCATTGAGTGACTTAAGATATCTGTACTTTTAGTATTTTCATCTATAAAATGGGGGCAATGTCATTTTAAAGGTTTCTTTTAATATTTAAATGACAGAGTTAATTTACTGGCCTAGAACATAATAGGTGCTGAATCAATGTTGGCAATTGAATTCTTTTTATAAAAGATTGGTAGAAATGGATACAGGAGAGTTTAACACTTATAATCTCTTGTTATGTCCAGTTATTGGTCTTTGGAGTAGGTTATTTAAAAGAAGATTCTAGTTATACTTTTTGTTGGTAAATTATTTTATTGCTTGCTACAAAATTTGTGGGTTGTGAAATATGAAAATTTTTTTTCTTTTTTTAAAATTAACACTTGATTGTTTTGGTAACTCCCAGGAAATAACTGTAATGTTAGCATGTTATTCTATGTGATTTCTCTTCTATTAGTCTGCAAAGTTTGTGTACTATAAATAAGCAAGTACAAGGAGTTAATGCTCCAAATATTTCTTTTTCTATCATAGTTAATATTGAATGATCAGTCAGTTTTTTGCCTAAATTTTATTCTTATAACAAAGTATCATACAAATTAGTTTTATTGGGTCACATTTATGTGATTGCTTTCAAGATTTAAGAGTTAAATGACTTTAGCTTGTAAATTTAAAAAAACTCCTAAAATATATATTTGCATTTTACTAGAACTCTGGACTAGATAATTATAAACATCAAAAGGATTTCTATATTTTGAATTTGGTACATTTCTGTTTTTAATGATTAAAATCCGAGGGTATTTTAGCTTCACAGTTTTTTTTTTATTTAAGACTATTTAGAGTCATTCTCGTTTTTTGCTAAAAACAGTTCTACAGAGCATTAGAAAACTGGATAATTAATATCATCACTTTATAGGTGAGAAAACAAGAGACACAGAATTGAGTGGCTTATTCTTTCCAAAAATAAAATAATTCTATTGTAAATAAATCCAGGACTAGGGTTTATCTTCCCAATTTAAAGCCTTCATACTTTTCAGTTGTACCAATAAGCAGAGTTGCGTTCTGGTTACATATCTTTTCTCTTCCAAAATCTCTAATGTGAGTCATTTAGCCAGAACGAAGAAGTCCTCATTTTCAGTAAATGTGCACAGAAAAGTCATCAGGCATAACTAACCACTGTCACAGTCATTTTTAAATGGATGTTTGAAAGAAACAACTTTGATACCATAACAGAAAACATTACAGAAGCAGAAAACAGTATTTTATTTGATGAGTTTAACAGTATTCCAACCAATAAATTGGCTGTGATCCTTGCCCAGTGTGAGGATAAGGTGGATAAGGACATGTAGATGCCCTCCTTGGTATGCCAATTTGCAATTAACCCATGACAGAGCACACAGTTGTACTATGATTGATGAAACATTTTAGAAAGAAAGAACTTAAATGAAAGAATTTTATTAGGTTTGGAAATGACATTGCTAACAGTAGTGCTAGGGGAAAATAAACATAAAAACATTTTAAGTAGATAGTAGGAATGCAGCCTAATCTAAGCTGCCTACAATGCCCTTGCTATTTTCACTTACTTTTGCCTCATATATGGGGATGTAAACAACTTAATTCTAAGGTTATTGTGGGACCTTTTCTGCTTTGTACTTTGATCAGAAATAGTGTCTGAAATAAAAATGAGATAACTCTAAGACTTCAGTGCTTGTCATAAAAGGCTGTTATTAAGCATAAACACAGCAACTGCATACTCTGAGCTAGAAAAGCACTAGAGTGATAAATAAATGTACATTTTACAATAATATCAGGATCACTCTGATCTTGAACATCCATTGAACATTCATTTTCAAGTTGTACAAAAGTTTTTGAATCAGTCTCCTTTGCTCTTAAGTAGTCATATCTTAAGTTATATATCAATTTTACCATCCCATATTGGGTCAGATCACTGTTCCAGAAAATAAGACATCATGTGTTTCTCCAGGTTCTGTAGTGTTAGTTAAATCATCTTAACACAGTTCAGTGTACCTAACCAGTGGCATAAGACTGCAAAACTGATGGAGGAAAGCAACTTCTAACTGACCCTTAGGCAATTATTATAGGACTGGAAGCCTGATATTTGATTACACTCAGTGTCATTTTCAATTTAAATAACTATAAATTACTCACATTTTTTGAATATCTATAATCTTTAAATCAATGAACTCATCTAAGAATTGAAGAAATTTCCACAGGTTTATTGCATGCCTAATAAACACTGTTTCTTCACCTGCTTTAATTATTTCTTGGGGCCTTGATTTTTACCATGTATACATTTATTTTCATCTTATTTTATGAAGAAATCATGTAAAATTGTCACAAGACTGATGATGTGAGATCTACTAGACATAAATGATAAGATAATATTTCTGTAGCATGCTTTAAGATAAAAGCATATTTGTCTTAAAATATAAGCAAATGTCATATTTGATCTGGAGAGTATAAAACTTAAGAATTCAAGATTTATTTTCCATGGTCCCAAATTAGACTTCAAATATACAAATCCAATTAGATGTTTCCATCTTGCTAAGGAGACTTCAAGAGACAGAGAAAGACAATGTTGACAGTATGCTGGGGGTGAGAATACTCCAATCTAGGCAGGATCTCTTCAGCTCCTTTCTGGGCTCAGAGAAGTTTGGGATCAGGTAGGCAAAGCAGACAGGTATCAAAGAAGCAAAGAGGTGTTGGGGCAAAGGGAATGCGGATTTTTGATTACTTATTATGCATGCATAGCCTCTGTGTTGCAATGTGAGCACCAGGAAGATTTAGATCTATAAAAAAATCCCATGCCAGCCCTTAAACAACCTGTCGATAATAGACGTTTGACATATTCATATGTGGTGAAATCATGAAAGCTTACTCTTGTGTTCACCTCATTGAACAAGAATTTATTGTTCATCTTTTATGTGACAGGTAATTTCCAGCAATTTCTCAAAATACAAGTAACAGTAAATTGTGATCTTTTTTCCTTGAGAATCTCACAGTTTAAAACAGAGGGCAGATTTGTGGAGAGTTTCTCAGCTTATAATAAAATATGAAAAGATTTCATACCCACAATAGCTTTGCATAGTAAGTTTTCTTAAGAAAAGATGAACTTCCATGAACATTTTTCTCAAGTAGATTGGCAAACTATTCTATACTAATCTGTTTGTTGCTTGTTTAGTTTTGTGTAGCCATAGAATTTAACTATATCCTCACTACTAGTGCATTTTATTCTGCATATTGTGAGATATCTGTCAAATTTGAAAGAATGTTACCTGAAGATGAAAAAATATCAGTGAAGTTAAATTCTGTATTCTTTTCTCTAAGCAAATAAAAACTATTTTCCCATATATACATATATATTTTATATATATATACATATACATATATATATAAAAAACAGAAGACATGAATGCTATTTCACTACATTTTTAAAGAATAGTTGATGACTTATGGAAAATATCAAAAGAAAAAGATGTTATCCTAACATCGTCAATATAAAGTTTCAGCTTGGATGGAGAACACAGGGGAGAGAGGCAAGGAAAGATGTCTTCATTCTGGGTTGGCAGGAGGAAGGGTGAAATCATGATGTGGATAGAAAGAACATGAGAGCCAAAATGCCTGCCATCTTCACAGATAAAGGCATACATAAGTAGGCTAAAACTTACCATATTTATTGTAGGAGAATATTTGGAGAGGTAAATGGAAATAACTAGTAGCTATTGAGTTAGATTGCAAAGAGAAATCATGGGTGTAGGAAAAAAATGTAGGAGTGTCCTCAGTGGCAGTAGTTGAACACAGAAGGATGAATATGATCACTAAGGAGAAGGACAAAAGACTGCAAACTGAGGCATATTAGGAGCACATTAAATATTTATTTAATTATAGCCTGGAAGGCCAGGCCCAGTGGCCCATGACTGTAATCCTAATACTTTGGGAGACCGAGGTGGGTGGATCACCTGAGGTCAGGAGTTCAAGACCAGCCTGACCAGCATCGTGATACCCTGTCTCTACCAAAAAATACAAAATTAGCCAGGCATGAAGGTGCATGCCTGTAATCCCAGCTACTTGGGAGGCTGAAGCAGGAGAATCTTTTGAACCCGGGAGGAGGGGGTTGCAGTGAGCTGAGATCTTGCCATTGCACTCCAGCCTGGGCAACAGGAGCGAAACTCCATCCAAAAAAAAAGAATTATAGCCTGGAATCCTGCCCACATTCTGATTCTCAAGCCATGTACCATGTTCTTTAACAGAGAAGGGAACAAAGGTTCTATATGCTTACCTAGTTACCTGCCTGCAGAGCTGCATTCACCCAGAAAGGGCATCTTTTTCTAAGTCATACAATGGTGCCATATAGGAACATCAGGGTTGCATGTGACCCTGATGTCCTGCTGCAAGACTGTTGTGAAGGCCATTAAAAATATTGTCTGACCCCTGGCATACAGTAGGTCATTATCAAATGGTGTCTTAGAAAGTGAAACTTAGACTAAACAGAATCAAGTGACTTGAGCAGATCGCTTCTTGTTCAAACTGTCTTTCATGACTCATTAGGAGATCATACAGTCAAAGTAGCAGACCATTACCAGCACTTTAAAACATACTGAAGTACTCACGTCTGTAATCCCAGCACTTTGGGAGGCCAAGGTGGGCGGACTGAGGCAAAGAGACCAAGACCATCCTGGCGAATATGGTGAAAGCCCGTCTCTACTAAAAATACAAAAATTAGCTAGGTGTGGTGGTGTGTACCTGTAGTCCCAGCTACTCAGGAGGCTGAGGCAAGAGAATCGCTTTTACACCCAGGAGGAGGAGTTTGCAGTGAGCCAATATCGCACAACTGCACTTCAGCCTGGTGACAGTGAGACACCATCTAAAAAAAAAAAAATACTTAAGTACATAGAGTCATAAAAAAATGGAGCACACACAATAGCTAATGGAAAGATAAATATTTTGATGAAAACTTACTCAATTTTATTTATGAATAAATCCATATATGGGTGCATAAAATGAATTTCTTACTATAGATTTGTCTTAGTTCATTTTGATTGCTATAACAAAATACCATAAACTGTATATCTTGTAAACCACAAAAATGCATTGCTCACAGTTGCGGAAGCTGGAAAGTCTAAGATTAAAGCACTGGCAGATTCATTGTCTGGTGAGGACCGACTTTTTGGTGCCTTCATGCTGTACCCTTGCAGGGTGGAAGGGGTAAATGAGTTCTCTGGAGTCTCTTTCATTAGGTCACTAATCCCTGGAAAAGTTCCTAATTCCTAAAACCATCACCTTCGGGGTTAGGATTTCAACATACAATTTTGGGGGTGGGAAAACACAAACATCAGTCCATTGCAAAATTACTATAAAAAAAATTGCAAAACGTTAAGAGGCACACATTAAAGTGGAAGAGTTAAAACAACATATCCAATTTCCTCTTAACTCTATGTCTTATTCACAGTTTGCTTTGTCATGTATATGATCTGAGACACAGGACAATTACGTTAAGTGACTCAATAAGGGTGTCAGAGTTATAATTATTGTTTCAAGAGCAAGGAATCAGATTCATTGTCCAATTTATGGTATATTCTAAAGGCCTATGGTTATCAGAAATCTAATTTAAGTATTTGTGTGATAACTTTAGATACTAGATATTTACAACATATATATAATCATAAAGTGCCATGTATACAGGTATGGTTTTAAATTCGGAATAGTTTTTGCAAAATTTAATAGTTTTAGAAAAACCATGATATAGATTTTTTAAAGCCACATTTTTATTTCTGTAAAATACTTAATACAAGGATATGCCTTTATGCAAGCATTTTTCTTAAAAGATGCAAGAGATACTTTAACTCAGCAATAAGCAATGAGGAATAGGATTCATCTTTGTGTTTTTGGGGATGTTTCACTTCTTAAACTGCGGATATTATCTATTGTTAATGAGTATTCTTCAAAATGTTATTTTGAATGGCTTTACACTTTTAGTTTATTCAAAATATTTATATTGGGCATTTAGGCTTTGACTTATTCTATATATTATATTACTTCTGTGAATATTCTTGTATATAACTTTTGACAGATCTCTGAACCTTGGAATTAATACCTATCAAAAAGGTTCGTGGGAAAATATATGGCCACCTTTGGGGATCTTGATGTAAAAGTGTCTATCCTTGAGAAAGCAGGATATGTGAATGCTCTGATTATACTGACTCTGGTTTAGTATACTTTTATGGACAGTTTTAGGAAAGTAAAATGTTAAAATAAATGAGTCCAGACCAATAAAATACAAGGAAATACAAATTGAATTTCATTACTTCTATAAGGTGTTTGCTATTAAAAAAGAAAACAAGATCATGAGATCAGGCAGTCCACCAGTCCACAATATTCTGACATTTTGCCTAGGAGGTAAACACACGCAAAGGTCAGACTGGAGACATGACTAGCTGAAGATGTTAAGGATGATATGAATGTGTTTTTGCTATTTTGACCGAATGACTGAGTCCAGTTTAGAAACTATTGGCCTGGCAAATGGTGGTCTTGAGTGTGGGATGGTGTTGTAACCAATTTGCCTACTTACTAATCACAGCTTAAAAAACTGTAATTTCTAAATATACTTTGACAATTTTGTAGCTGATAATTGGACTTTCATTTTCTATTTTTAGTTTCTTTATTAGTAAAGATAAATATTTATGTAGAACAATGAGCTATTTCTGATTTCTTCTATGAATTACATAAAGGCATACCTTGGAGATAACTGTAAATTTTGTTCTGACTACTGTCATAAAGCCAGTATCACAATAAACTAAGTCACACACTGACTTCAAAAATGAAGCCGCAGACCCTCGCAGTGAGTGTTACAGTCCTTAAAGATGGTGTGTCTGGATTTTGTTCCTTCTGATGTTTGGACGTGTTCAGCGTTTCTTCCTTCCGGTGGGTTTGTGGTCTCCCTGGCTTCAGGAGTGAACCTGCACATCTTCGCGGTGAGTGTTACACCTCTTAAGGTGGTGCCTCTGGAGTCGTTCGTTCCTCCTGTCCGGAGTTGTTCGTTCCTCCTGTGGGTTTGTGGTCTCGCTGGCCTCAGGAGTGAAGCTGCAGACCTTCACGGTGAGTGTTACCGCTCATAAAGGTGGCATGGACCCAAAGAATGAGCAGCAGCAAGACTTATTGCAAAGAGCAAAAGAACAAATCTTCCACAGCCTGGAATGGGACCACAGCAGGTTGCCACTGCAGGCTAGGGCAGCCTACTTTTATTCCCTTATCTGACCCCACCCACATCCTGCTGCTTGGTCTGTTTTACAGAGAGCTGATTGGTCTATTTTACAGAGAGCTGATTGGTCCATTTTGACAGAGTGCTGATTGGTGCATTTACAATCCCCGAGCTAGACAGAATGCTACACAGAAACGTTCTCCAAGTCCCCACTAGATTAGCTAGATACAGAGTACTGATTGGTGCATTTACAAACCTTGAGCTAGATACAGAGTACTGATTGGTGCATTTACAAACCTTGAGCTAGGTACAGAGTACTGATTGGTGCATATACAATCCTCCAGCTAGACACAAAAGTTCTCCAAGTCCCAACCCTGCTCAGGAGCCTAGGTGGCTTTGCCTAGTTGATGCCACTGCAGGGACCCCTGCCTGTCAGTCCCGCCACATATGCCCGCACTACTCAGCCCTTGGGTGGTTGATGGGACCAGGCCATGGGACCAGGTGCCACGGAGCAGGGGGTGGCACCCATAGGGGAGGCTAGGGCCACGTGGGTGTCCATGGCTGACAGATCTTGGGCTTGGCGGGCTGCAGGTCCTGAGCCTTGCCCGGCGGGGAGGCGGCTGAGACTCTGCCAGAATTTGAGTGGGGTGCATGAGGGCCAACAGTGCTGGGGGACCTGGCACACACTCGGCAGCTGCTGGCCTGGGTGCTAAGCCCCTCACTGCCGGGACCGGGGCGCCAGCCAGCCGCTCAAAGTGCGGCTCACGGAGTCCGTGCCCACCCGGAACTCACGCTGGCCTGTGAGCGCCACAACGCAGCCCCAGTTCTCGCCCGCGACTCTCCCTCCACAGCTTCCTGCAAGCAGAGGGAGCAGGCTCCGTCCTTGGCCAGCCCAGAGAGGGGCTCCCATAGTGCAGTGGCTGGCTGAAGGACTCATCAAGCGTGGCCAGAGTGTAGGCCAAGGCCGAGGCCGAGGAGGCACCGAGAGCAAGCAAGGGCTGCTAGCATGTTGTCACCTCTCACTAATGCTATATACTGTTGGATACCAAAGGTAATTCAAAGGCATATTAGAATATAATCTGGAAAAAGACTAGAGTCAATTGTTATTATATAGTAAAGAAAGTACAATGTATTTGTGTAAATAAATGCATACACTTTTAGTAAGTATAGATTAGATAAGTTTTTTCCAAACTATTTTATTGCATTGATAATGTGTGTTGAAATTTATGGCATCTTAAAATCAAGGAAACAGTCTCATTAATAAGTAAACCCAGCTGGCAGTGATGAAGGTGTGGAAAATCTCATCAACATAAGAGAGACTTCAGAAACTTTTCTAAGTAAATTAGTGCATTTTAGACATGAAAAAAAATAACATTTTAAATCAGAAAAAAATGAATATGCAAAAATAATGATGAAAAAACTTACTCATTTTAGGAAAATAGATTTCAACTTCACAGTTTACAGTGAAGTAAATTGCATTATGATTCAGAGATTTTATTATAGGAAAAAACAAAAGCAATACAAAAGTATTACTAAATGTTTTTATAATGTTAGGAGTGTGAATGTTTTAAAATGCGATAGAAGATCATAAACAAGAAAGGAAAGGAATGCAAGACATGATTACAAAAAGATCTCTGCAGCTTGGGAAGCAAACAAGTAAACAGAACAAACTATGTCACAAATAAAGTTAAAAACAATTTTAAGTTTAATGTTTATATCATATCAGTGAGAGGCAATAGTTGATAATTGTTAAAAGGCTCTTGCAAATCTACAAGAAAATTAATAATGCCCGATCAAAAGACATGAAGAGCCAGTTAACAAAAGCAAAAACAAAATATAAATATCATGTAAATATACAAGAGGGTTCTGTCCTCAGCAACATTTGAGTACATAATCTCAACATGATTATAGAAATGAGATCTTATACTTTGTCTATCACATTGAAATTGAATGCAAAGGAATTGAGAAATATGCACATCTCATTCATTACTAAATATCTACAAAGTTCCTGAAGAGTAGTTTGGCCATGCTGATCAAAGTTTCATGATTTAGAATAATACTTATGTTGTTTTTCTCAAGTAGCCTTTACTACATTGAAAAAAGTTTTCTCCTATCTGATGAATTTTATTAATTACATTTTTGGTATCTATTGACATAAGCACAAATTTTTTAGTAAGTTGGGTGTATCAGATTCATAAAAAGGAAAATTAAAATATTCAGCTATTATTGCACCTTTGTCTACTTCCCTTTGAATGTCATGTAATTTGTTTCTCTATAGCTTTTAAGCTAAAATGCTGTGTTTAAGTTCTATATTTCTAACTACAATTTTTTAATAAACTGAACTTTTAGTGATATAATGTGCTTCTATCTCTTTTAATAACTTTAATCTTAAATTCTACTTTAATATTATGTGCCATCCATATTTTCTTTGTCTGTTGAAATTTTCAAGGTTGTTTCCATTTAAAAATTAAGTATGTTTATTATTAACAAAATATAATTGGACTTTGTTTGCAACCTAATCTGACATGCTGTGTCTTATGGGGAAAGGCATGTCTTCCTCATTTAGTGTGACAGTTGATATACTTGATTGCTATTCTTATTCCATCAAAATTGTTTAATGGTAGCTAATTTGTTTTTACTTAGAGTTTTGTTTTTTCTCTTATATTAGATTTTGTAGGCTTACTTTATCTCTTTTTCCCCTGTTTTCTTTTTTAATTCAATGGTGAATTTTTGGTACATTTATCTTTCCAGATACTTAAAATAAATTCCATATTTTTGTCCTTTACTAAAATTAGATAATGAGTCTTCTTTCTTCCAGTGTGTTTTACTTGCCTGCTGTGCTCCACCCTCGCCCTAACTAAAGTAATATGAACCCTACTAGATGCAGACAATTTATTTATTTTTATTTATTATTTTATTTTTTTTCTGAGACAGAGTTTTGCTCTTGTTGCCCAGGCTGGAGTGCAATGGCATGACCTTGGCTCACTGCAACCTCCGCCTCCCAGGTTCAAGAGATTCTCCTGCCTCAGCCTCCCAAGTAGATGGGATTATAAGCATGGGCCACCATGCCCAGCTGATTTTGTATTTTTAGTAGAGATAAGGTTTCACCATGTTGGCCAGGCTGGTTTCAAACTCCTGACCTCAGGTGATCCGCCTGCCTTGACCTCCCAACGTGCTGGGATTACAGGCTGGAGCAACCTCGCCTGCCTGGTGCAGACTATTTATTAGTTTCTCTTTTCAGCATATATCCTATGAGAGTCCTAATTAGCACTTAAGTTATGTGTTCATGATCACACAGTCATCATCTACTTGAATTTATTGTATTGCAGGGCTGATTATCCACCATTTTTACCTCTCCATCTAATCTTCCCCTATATAAAATTCTGTCTCCTGAATTCATTGGTATTTGGTTAGAATACTGTCTTGAATATTTTCTTCACACACACTGCATGAGTGATCTACTCTCTGAATCCATGTGTTTCTACAAATGTCTTTCATCGTGTTCAGAGAACGGTTTCTTTAGCAGGTTAGAGAATTATAAAGACACACTCATTTTATCTTAGTGACATACATGTTACTCTATTGTCTTTCAGTGATATTAGCAAGAATCTGATACTATTCTAATAGTTTTTCTTTTGTGAACTAGCAACATTTGTTTTGCAACTGAGAACTTGTAAGATTTTTCTACCAATGATTTAATTTTCCCCATCGAATATGCATTACTTCAATGATTAGAAACAAAATTCAATAAAACTAGGTCCTCAAAAACAACTTCATAGCCATCATGTAAGTCCCAGAGATACTATAAGAGCATTACTCATCTTTACTGTACCGTCGATTGATAGATACAGTAGAATGACAGTTTTAAAGTCTTTGGTCGTTTGAAATAAATGTGTAGAATTTTGTCCTATCGTGCAATGAGCAAGACAAGTGATTTCCAATATGTACAAACATAAGATTGTTTCATTTCATTTACCTTCTCTACTTATACTTCATTTTGTTTGTTTTTCTAATATGTGTATATTAATAGTTCTGACAAAGAGAACCAAAAAATTGGTAATAATATAAAATGGGAACATTTTCTTAAGTGCTACATTTCCTTCAGAAAATAAGTAAGTGTAAACAGAAACAGAGACTATTCTATACAGGTACTGTTTGTTTGTTTTTTTCCTGGCTTATACATATTTTTCAAAGTCTGACTCATAGTCAAAGGGACATTTTTCCTTCAAAAAGTTTTTGAAATGGACCAGCAGTTTCAAGCACTTTAAAAATTCATTCCCAATGAAGATACTGAAAAATAATAATAAATACCCAGCACAAACATTTTATTCTTGTATAACTCTGCTTTATTTTATCTTTACAATTGTAACACTTTTCATTTGATGAATTTTACATTTCCTTTAATAAATTGAAGTTGAGTTCATGGTCAAGGAAATGTGAGTTACATTATGTGCTTTATAATCAACAATGCAAATGTGAGAAGTATATCTTCAGTATTGGATATCTGTTTTTATCTGACTTGTTAATCAATAATTCTGCACATGGGAGGATATATATTCTGTCCTGCACTTAAAGATTCAGGTGCAAAAGCAATTTCCCGAGGGGAAGAAAAATGTAATTCTGTATCTTCCTTTTGGTACCTTTCCTTCTCTTATAAAGAGCATGCTTTTCATTTCATGAATTTTACATTTCCTTTAATAAACTGAACTTGAGTTCATGGTCAAGGAAATGTGAGTTTACACTATGAGCTTTATAAGTCTATTAATTGTCCTGACTGATTGAATCCATCCTGGATTCATTGTGGTTCTTTTTTTCTCTCCTTTCTGGTGATCTTGTCTTCCTCCTTATCTCTTTACCTGTATTTTTACCTTGGTATTCACAAAATAAATACAAACCATAGAAAGTTCATAATTGAGAAGGATAATGATGATTTTTTAAAGTCCTTCATAGTACTGATATGGAAAGAGAATTCCCAGTGCTGTTGAAAACAAATGAGCCCAGCAGCTGCATTGGGGAAAAAGAGGGGGGGGGGGGGAAGTTTTCTATGTTACTGTTACTCCACCTTTGAGACAGAGGGCCTGTTTCACAAGGAATCACATAATGGTTATGGTCATTTTAGTGTTCAAATTTACGGAGCAACACTGGCAATCACGTCCAAAGGGAAAATGTGTACAGGAGTGATGCTGCTGTTAAGGTTCCATAGATTTCAAGTTGTTATAATCAATTCGAGCCTGGCCAGTAATATCTCAAGTGATAAAAAAAAGAGACGATTCTTTTTTCTTTTTATTTTTCTCCATTTTTGGTCAATACATTAAAAAATGAAATACAAACTAAAATCTTATTAAGATTCTGGAATACCAGTGTCTTATAAAGCAAATAAACTTCTATCCTATTATACAAAGAAGGTAACATAATCATAAGGTTTGTGGTCAAAAATGTTTCATTACTAGTGGCCTCAATATCACTCTTGAATTTGGAGAATTATATGCTCACTCTTTATGTCTTATTAACAAGTACACTTTATGATAAAGTACACTTCACTCTTCAATGCTAAAAAATAACTCGGGCTTTGGAGTCAGACAGTCTTAAGCATAAAAACTGTTTCTACTGGATTCTCTTTCTACACTAGCATGATTTAACCCATCTGAGCTTTAGTTTCCTCTTAAGTAAAATGAAGACAATATCAATCATTGCATTGTTGCAACAATTAAGTAAAATAAAATGTGCCATTTAACAGAGTGCTTGAAATACATGTTTTCTCTGAAATAATTCTTTCATACTATCGGGTATAAATCTTGTTAATCTACTTGTTGATGTAACTCCAAAATTACTAAACAGTGGCTAACCATCAACAACAGAAACAAAGTGCCTACAAATATTTTGAAAATATATTTTAGACATATGCATCTGTTTATTATGTTAACCCCCCATGTAGTTTACAGGCAAGTTGGGCTGAACCATGTGGAAACCTAAAGGCTTTTTCAGGTCAATGCTGAAAGCAAAAATACATGGAGAGGCTTCCTTTGTCGTTTTTCTCTGCCTTCGCATCCTACCCTTAATCCTCTGTGCTTTATCACTTGATTGGTAAGAAGAAGCAAACATAAGGAAGAAGACATGAAGGACAACAAAAAATGGAGGGTGGGAGGCAAAACAAGAGCACAATAATGCTCATACTCATGTTTGTAAGCTGATATGGAACATGGGGAGTTAGAAGGAGAGGAAAGGGGTCCATTTAGAGATGAAGCACAAAGAAAAACAGCAGGCTTGCCCCTTTTCTCAGGAGCTGAGAAATACCATGCTCTTGAATCTGACTCATGCTCTGGAAGAGGAGAAGGAAGTCGTGAGCTTTCTCCTACGAATAGACAATTTATGACTGTATAGTTGACTGTGGAACTATTGATACGCCTTCTGAAATGTCCTCAGTTAATTAAGGCACATCAACTTTTTATGGCCAAAAGTGACTCCCCATCTTACCCTGCAAGAATGTTCCTCCTCTGCTTCTCCCTGTTTGGATAAGAGGATCAATTTATCCACCAGATCCCTCCAAGTCAGAACATGGATTTCATTTTTGCTGCTCCTCTCTCTTCAGCCAACTCAAATATCCATTCAATCTCCAATCCCCATTGATATTTTAAGATAATTTTATTATGAAAAATTTAAAATATAGAAAAGCAAAATATGATATAAAAATTTGTATGTAGCCATCACTTGTTTAATCCTACCCTCTTTTCTTTATCTTCTCCAAATCACTGACTCGTAACACCTAAATATGTCTGAAATATTCCCTACTTCTTTCTCCTTGTTTCTGCTTTGGTTAGTTCCTCAAGTCTTCTAGTGTTCTACCAGAGCTACTTGGGCCTTAGTTTTCTTTATACTTGAAAATGTGTTTGGAAACTCAAATCCAATCATATTTATCCACTACATAAAATCTGTTGATGGACATCCTTTACCCACTGGATATAATTCCAAATTCTTGGCAAGCGTTTTCTCAGTTTCAGCCATGCTTACCTGCACAGATTCTTGCCCTGAAGCCTCGTGCCCAGTGTCTGACAGTACAATTCTCCTCTAAATTATGCTGTTCCTGCAGGCCTCCAGGCATTTAGGTAAACTTTTTCCTTTGCCTGATTGGATTGTGGGGACCCCTTTTGTTTGTCTAAACTCTTGCTTATACTTCAGTACCTGACTCCAAACATCACTTCCTTTTCTAATACTTCTCTGTCAATAATCTTTACACTTTGATCTTGCAAATGACCTGAGGAAGCTGTTTTCTTCCAGTTGCCACTGTACTACTAAATACCTCTTTTATTTTTGACACACACTACAATCTAATAATTTGGATGTTGGTACATCATCTGTAGTAGCTATGGATACCTTTAAGTTAGGGGCTGTGTGTATGCCTGTGTCTTGCTGTGCTTAACTCAGTGTGTCAGAGGTGAACCAGGAAGAATTGTTTCTCAGAGAATACCAAATATTTTTCCTTATTAGAACAATTTGATAACATTTTAAAATATATCTCCAATATAATCGTATTTTAAAGAATTTTTCAAGGGACATCTTAATCTAAGTAGTTATTTTACAATCCACCAAAATTATACAGTGAGTTACAGGGATTAGGTAGTATAACTGGTGAACTGATTTGAACATTAGAAATAAGAGTGCCCAAGAAGCAGACTTTTATTTTTCTATATTATACCCATCCAGAGAAACTTTCTCCTTGAAGATTAATTATTATGAAGTTAGACCCTGGAAAGTTTAAGGCAATTTAAATAATTCATTTTATATATTACTTCACAAAGATAATTTCTTGCCTATCTCCACTATCTTGAGGGAAGAGAGAGGTTACTTTCAGATAAGTGGTATTTTACCGAACAAGATTTGAGTTGGACCATTAGGGAATTTGTCCATATCATATATCCAGCCCAGAAGATAGGGAGGTAGATAAGGAAATATTTTTCTTTCCAAATTCTTGATAAGAAAGCAAAGAGGTCAAGCACTCAAAACCATACAGCAGGAAGAGACACAAACATTAGTAGCAACTTTTGTTTTTTTCTACCTGTTAATGTAGTACCCAAGACCAGTAACAATATTTTAGAGTTAAGCAACATATTGGCAAGTTAATATTTTACAAACAGTCAGTTAGGTGATATAAAGTGGTTCATTTTCTTGGACTCCAACCAATACCTCAGACCTCATGAGTTCTTTTTCTCTATATTTTTGCATATCATTTTTGCAGCTATAGCCCACAAGGGATACAATCCTCATCGTCCTCTATATTACCAATAACTGATATGAGAGCCAATTTCTTTAAAGTTTAATATCAACTTCTCCCAGTATGCCATGAATGGAGTCAAATTTAAAGATAAAAATGAAAACTTTTATTTTAATAAAAACTCAATTATATGCTTCTGTGTTAACTTGCCTTTAGAATGTGAACTCTGACAGCAGGGCACAGATCCTGACTTTTTGATTAATTTTTACTTATTTCCCAGTATAGACATATTCACTTTTGGGAACTGGGAAACTCCATAAATATGTGAGTAACTGAATGATTGAATCAAACCTAATATGGTTCAACTATTTTGCTTATTTTCAATTTGTGAGCCACTCTCAGTTAATTTTAAGAAACTAATTTCTATTTTATGCATACATAGACATACATGTCTACTTTTTGAGTATATATAGCCATATAGAGTTGCATCATATATTTATTTATACAAAATAGGTAAATTAATTAAATACATACATGTTAATATTTTCAGCATTTTGTAGAAGACCATTCACAATTTTTCTTACTTTATTGCCCTATTTCAGCAATTTTTCTCTCTTCCTCCTACCTCCATATGTTGTGCTTTAGGGGCATTTGACAAGTGCCTGGCAAAATGCTAAATCTAAACACAGAGTCTTAAATATGCTTTAAAATTTTTTTTTAATTTTAAATTTTTTAAGTGAGTGTGTACTTACTGGTACCACAAGCTACACAACACCACTTTCTATTGCCTGGTTCTGATGGAATCAAACTTTTACATTACTTGCCTGGCCTATAGAAACTTTTGATAACTCAACCTTCTTTGTTGTTTCATATCTCAAAGTTGTTAGTCTCCAGGAGCAGCTCAAAATTCTTCCCTTGCTGCTCTGCTCTTCTGTCTTCCCAATAATAAATCAGCTCAAATGCTAGGGATTAAAATTTTCAAGGGAATTTGAGATTCCCTCTCAACCTGCCAGGAAGGTATCTATGGTAAAATAAAAAGCGATCTGATGCCACAAAGAAAAAACTCTTAGATATGATGCCTGGGCTCCGTCTGCTCTATTTTTTCTCATCAGTTAAAGATAGTAATACTTACCTTCTAGAGCTTCTATAAAGCATTAAGCTAATTAATATTTATAAAACATTTAGAATATATCTTCAACTTTTAGTGATTACTATATGTGAGCAATAGCCAGTATATGAATTAAATGTTACACAACTCACCCTTTAAAAAGAAATTAAGCCTGGTTTGAATAAAATGAAGAATAAAGATTCCAGACATTTTTCAAACCTGACTTGTTTTTACAATTCCCCTATGATTTCTCTCTGTGCTCCCCAATTAGGCTCCTTACAATCTTCAGAATATCCCAGTCACTTTTCTGCCTGCACTTTTGTCCAAAATTTTTTATTCCTTTAGTTTCCTTTCTTCGTCTCTTTCTCTCTAATACTTACCTATCCTATATTCTCCAGTTTTAGTCTATCGGTTTTCTAGGGCTGCCATAAAAAATTATGACCAATTTAGTGGCTTAAAATATCAGAAATTTATTCTCTCACAGTTCTGGAGGCTAAAAGTCTAAAATCAAGGTGTCAGCAGAACCATGCTGCTTCAAAAACGTAAAAACATCTAGGGAAGAATCCTTCTTTGCCCCCTCTAACTTTTGTGGTTGCCAGCTATCCTTGTCATTCTTTGACTTGCAGTTACATCTTTTAATCTCTGCCTCTGTCTTCACAAAGTCATCTCTTCTGTGTCTCTATGTCCAAATTTCCCTCCTTTTGTAAGGATGTCAATCATTGAATTACACACCATAATCAAGTCTGACCTTGTTTTTCTTTAATTACATATCCAAAGGGCCTATTTCAAACAATGTCACATTCATAGACACCTTGGGGTTGGGACTTGAGCTATGTTTTTTAACCCACAACAGGGTTTCATGTCACTGGAAAATATTCTCCTCCAGACCATTATGATAATCTCTAAGCAGCACATATATTGCAATCAATTTATTTAACAGATAATATAAATTTGCCTTCTGATATTTAAAAAGGGGTTATGAATCTTTGTCGTCCCTGATAAATTATATTGTAAGAGTATAAAGGTAAAGACTGTATTATTTACTTTTTAATTTATTGTATTGTATACTCTTCTGTGGACCAATATAATGCATATAGTTGTAAATAAATGCCTTAATGAATACATGAAAAGATTGCATGCTGAGTAATGCAAATTTTTTCTGTGGAACAATGGATGAAAATAAATAATACATGATAAGAACATGTCAATTTGTAATTTCTGATTTTTCATTTTTAATTTATATTGTGCTTTTGATGGATTATAAAGAGTACTATAAATTCAAAATGAGCATATATTTGTTGACATGGTTATAATTAAATTACATATAAAAATTTGAAAGATATTGCCACATAGATTTAATAGTTACATCTAGTGTTTTAAAGTAAGAGATCCTATTTTGCTTTGCAAATACAAAGAAGATCTCATATTATAAACAAGAAGAAGACAAGTGTGGAATACGGATTCTTTAGTACTAAGGTTTGTAGATATAAACATTATATACCTTAAACTATTTAACAGTAAAAATTCCAAAATACTGATGGAAAATAGTCGGAATTTATGTCAATTCTATAAAAATAATCTTTTAAATTGATATGCCAACAGATGATAATGAATGTGGAAATTTAACTCAGTCCTGTGGTGAAAATGCTAATTGCACTAACACAGAAGGAAGTTATTATTGTATGTGTGTACCTGGCTTCAGATCCAGCAGTAACCAAGACAGGTTTATCACTAATGATGGAACCATCTGTATAGGTAAGTTCGGTTATCTAAGTTAGAATTTGCACATATCACTTATTGTTTATTACCCCCAGAGGTAAAACATATTCAAACCAAATTCTGCCAGACCTTGATTGTACCCTAGGTGTTAAGTACTTTCAGAAATTTACTTAATGTCTTTATTTCTCCAGTGTGTTAAAGTCTATGAGATATTTATCCGAGGATACAGGAAAAAGGCTTTTTTTTAATTTTTGAGAGAATAAGTTTGCAAAAATATAAAATAAAAGAGAGAGAAATGTTCATGGAGCCTTGAGATCTAGTATAGTGGCAAACAACAGAATAAATGTTTATACTTTAGAATAATTTAATACTTCAAGAAAATTGTCATTTGCATTAAAAGATATTGATGCCTTTGGAAATACGCACCCTGTGATGGGTTCTACATATTTTTCAGACAATCATCATTTATAAAATAATTGTTCTAGTGGTTTTATCTCTGCTTTGATAAAAGTCACACTTCAGATACACATTAAGTTTTTCTGAACACTATAGTCAGAAAATTATTTATAAAATCATGTAGGGTCACGAAAACATCCTTTGTAGGAAAAATAATTTCAATGTAATTTTTAAGTGATTGTTCACTTATTGTGGGTCTAAAGGGAGGACCTAGACGATTTTTAAAAATATCCTTCTGTTGTAATTTGGTCATGCATGTGATTGATCAGATCCTAGAGAATTGGATTCCAGCCTGAGAAAAAATAATTATTTACAAACTTCAACAGATGAATAATTTTCAGAAGCGAATTCTCTGGAGCCAAAGACTTTAACTTTGAAAATAAATTTTAAATCATCTTAAGCATGGTTTCCAAAAAATATTCAACTCATCAATAACTATTATAATTAATTATGATTGGTAATCTACAAAATTAATAGGTATGCAGAGGCCCTGAGAATGTAATCATATAGCCAAGGTTAGACATGGGAATAGAATTCAGGAACCTACATGCAACATAGAGAAGGCTAATGTGCTGCTTCTAAATTATATAGCTAGATAAAAGAGATAGATATTCAAGTTAATCTCGATCACACTAAAGCCTTTGATTAGTGTCCTAGTGAGACCTTTTTTTTTTTGAGACAGAGTCTCGCTCTGTCACCCAGGCTGGAGTGCAGTCGTGGGATCTTGGCTCACTGCAACATCCGCAACCTCCGCCTCCCAGGTTCAAGCAGTTCTCCTTCCTCGGCCTCCCAGGTAGCTGGGACTACAGGTGCATGCCGCCACACCTGGCTAATTTTTTGTATTTTAGTAGAAATAGGGTTTTACCGTGTTGCCCAGGCTGGTCTCAAACTCCTGAGCTCAGGCAATCTGCCCGCCTCGGTCTCTTGAAGTGCTAGGATGGTAAGCTATGAGACAATATTCAAAATATGTGTATGTGAAATGTCTGTATTAAAGAAATCATCCAGTCTCATGTACCCACGCTTCACAACATTTACTCTGCTATGTAAAAAAAAGGGAGATTTTATTTTCCTCATTTTATTGCCAATGAAGTGAAGGGCTACTCTAGATTCATACATTTTGGATAAAGGTAAGGCTAGACTCACAGTTTTATATCTAAAAACCCTTTGTTATTTCCATGGAATACTTAAATGTGTAGTAGACCATTTAAATATCTCTTTGATCTGAATCATCCAGATACACTGGATCAAACTTTGCAAGGGTATAAAATATTTAAACATATGAGAAAATAATGCTATTACTGTTGAATGGTAAATTTACCTTTAGTGTTTCTAGAGAAAAGTTTTATTGCAATATAGCATAATAACATACTCAGGAAATAGGAATCAATGAGATTCTGCCCAGAAAACTTACAGTACTTCACCGTTTGTTCTTCTCAAGCCTATATTATTGTTATAGTCTTAGAATGTCGTATAATGTGCTTTTTACCTTTAGTAGTTCAGTTCTAATATGTAGCCCTGCAAACTTTAGGGGAAATGTTCCAGTCAGTGAAGAAGTCTAACGTGTAACAACTTAATCACAGTAATTTAATACAGTTTTAACTTTGCTCTCCATTCCCTAATGTCTCTTGTTTGTAGAATACATCTGTCTTTTTATTTGATCATGTTTACTTTTAATAATTCTCAACTCACAAAGGGTTATATTTCTCTGTTCATGTTCCTTGAAGTAGAGAATTTCTGCACTAGAAAACACTGAATCATAGATACAGAGAAAACACAAACACACAAAGATAACTGAATGGCAACATTTTATGGGGGTAGTATATTTGTAATTGAAGACTCTTTCTCTTGATACTCAATTTCTATTGCGGTAAGGTGGAATGGGCCTAAGTTTGTGCTAATTCCCTTTTTAGCTATTTTAAGTAGTTGGCAAATGCACTAACCTTATTAAAGCCTAATGCCCAGTATTGAGCCCTTCTGTTTCTACCTGGTTTTTTTGATGGATTATTCAGTGAAAAACTCGTTCTCTAGAAAAATGTTATTTCTCATCAATTTTTGTTGTCCTTAAGGATTAAGCTTTTTTGAGAAGCAGTGTAGCTATTTCGTTTTATTTCAGTCCTGCAGTAATTTTTGTTGCACAATATCATAATCCTCAGGGAATCTGAACAGAGAAACATAAATCTATTTCCTTTTGCATTAGTGTATCACCTTACAGTGTATTGCTTCTGATTTGAAATTTTAGCTTATCCTTAAATTTGACATTTCTGGTAATTATAGTCATTAAAGTCTCTATGAATAAAAAATGGAAGACTTTGATATAGGGCAAGGCATGACTCAAGCAAAATTCTTTACCTTTAGTCCATATTCAAATACTGTTTTCCACACATAAGGTCATTTTGCTGCAGAAGGTGCTGGGTGAGATTTAGCACTGCACATATTTCTCCTCTCCTTGGAATCACAGTAAAACGGAACTTCAGAAGTCCAGCTCCTGAGAAACCTAGTTACACACCAGAATTTCACAAATGGGAAAGTTGAGACATCCAATAGTAAAGTTAATCTGCTGAAACCAAATTAATAGAAGCCATGAATTCCTTCAATTTCACCATGTCTTTTACAGCTTTGTTTACTGCTTGTCATGTCCTACTGCCTGGAGTACTCTATGATAATTGTAGATTTTTTTTCTAGCTTTGAATAATATTAAATTTTGTCTTTGAAAATTATTTACTATAATTGAACATTTTATCTTTCTTTGGCAGTCTGTGAGTTACACATTAGAAAACTCTATTATTGATCATAATAAGAATCATAACCATCATATGATCATGTTTTGAAAGAAGATTATGATAAAATGTTGCTGGATTGGCTAATTATACACATGAATAAACATGACATTATTATCATCATCATTATTATTATTATTTTTGAGCTGAGGTCTCACTCTGTTACCCAGGCTGGAGTGCATTGGTGCAGTTATGGTTCACTGCAACCTGGAACTTCTGGGCTCAAGTGACCTTTCTGTATCAGCTTCCCAAATAGCTGAGACTACACTCCACAACACCTTGTCTGACTAATTTTTAAATTTTTTTTAGTAGAGAGAGGGTCTTGCTATGTTGCGCAGCCTGGTCTCAAACTCCTGGAATCAAGTGATTCTGCTATCTCAGCCTCCTAAAGTGCTGGGATTACAGGTGTGAGCCACTATGCACAACCAAGCATCACCTGTTAACAGAAATGTTGCAAATGAGTTAAGATTGTTAACGATATGCTTGCATTTAGTGATATCAAATTGTTAATTTAAAATCAAATTGTAAGTTGGTCGTGAGGAAAGTGGGTCAATCAGTAAATCAGGTCTGTCAAATCTAGCCGGACTTAAATAATTACCTAACAGAGATTTAGCTTTCATTATGATAGGAAAGAGGTTTTTTTTAATAGATTTGGAGATTACCAAGATATGGTAACCTAAAAGAAAACACTCTTTATTTATCTGTGTCTTAAAACATACTACACAAAGCTCCTGCTATTAGGAAAATATGCAATATGAGTAGAATCACCAGTCCTGATTTTCCAGTTACAGTATCAGGTGGCAGTGATATCCTAGGCACTATTCCACCTTCCCATACATTTTCTTGTTTGTTTATGAGGTAGAACTCTTTTGGGTTAGAAGCTGTCTTCTTTTTGAGACGGAGTCTGGCTCTGTTGTCCAGGCTGGAGTGCAGTGGCGTGATCTGGGCTCACTGCAAGCCCTGCCTCCCGGGTTCACGCCATTCTCCTGCCTCAGCCTCCCGAGTAGCTGGGACTACAGGCGCCCGCCCGCCACCACGCCCAGCTAATTTTTTGTGTTTTTAGTAGAGACGGGGTTTCACCATGTTAGCCAGGATTCTCTCGATCTCGTGACCTCGTGATCCGTCTGCCTCGGCCTCCCAAAGTGCTGGGATTACAGGCGTGAGCCACCACGCCCGGCCTAGAAGGTGTCTTTTTAAGATATTACCCAAGGTCATCACACAACTAATTAATGTTATACTCAATATTTGAATTTCGATCTTCTAATTAGCAATCCCAGAGACTTTTCCTTCAAGAAAGAGGTAACTGTAGGTTTTAGCCATTTGGACCTGCAAGAGAAATTAGTGTGGATCTTGCTGCAAAATGTAGCCATTTGGCACATTCATTGTAGCCAAGCCAGTTTCACTGGACATTAAAGTCCAAAGTGCAAGAAGGAGGATGGAAATTGAGTTCCTGGAGTCAAGATTTTTATGTTTCTCAGAGATTGGGTTTGGGATGAAGTTTCTAAGAACGTTGCACATTTAAAGGATTTGAAATTGAGAAAAATCACCATCTTGTTTACTGTTACCCATAGAAGGCATCTCACCTACAAAACAAAGGTATTCAAAGAACATAGTAGTTTTCTTGCTCATTAAATAAATTTTTTTATTGTTGTTTATGATACTTCATGGGTCTGTTCACACTTTCATTGGGGTGTTTTCCCAGTTGGAGTATAACATTTGGTGCTTCAACAGTTCAGCTCCAATAAAGACTTATCTTTGCTTTAGTCCTATATAGTTTTCTCACTTCATTGATTTCATGACAAATGACCACCCTAGTCTGCACTACCATCTGAGTGCTTCTGTCTTTAGCTCAGCCTAGAATGCTTTCCTTGATGGTTCTCCACATCCCAAGGTCACTTGTCACTACTTGTTCCCTACTTCATTTTCTGTTCACTCATTTTTGTGGAGTGGTAGGTCCTGAATACACCTAGAAATGAGAGGATGAGGGGTGAGGGGTGGTACAAGAGCATTTGTGTTTCTTTAGAAGTGGTGAGCTCAGATTTCTGGGTAGTACAGATTTTGAATATATATACTTGTCAGAAGAACAAGAGCTGTTCTAACCTTTTAGGCCTGGGCTATTAGCTGACCTTGTAAATCTAGTACCATCACCTTTCTAGTGAATGGAACTTTCTTTAAGAATCTAGCAAGAGGTTCACTTTCAATTTTTGGTTTTGGTGGTGTGAATTTGGATGTGTTTTCTAGATCTTTGTTGGATCTGTGAATGAGAAATAGGAACAGCTGCATTTAAGATAAGTAGTTAGATGACATTTTAAATTAGACTTTGATTACACACCCTTTTTCCACTGCAAAGAGTATTATGACACCCTATTAGTTTTAAATCAAATTATAAATTTAAGGTTAGATGTTCATTTATTAATTTAATATAAGGTATCTTGAAGATGTCAGACCTGGGGTAGAAACATAAAAATTTTGCATTAATTCAAGGTAATGATCTAGACTCTTCAGTTCCTTAGAATCTTTTTCTCTAGTAGCAGATTATTTATACTTTATTTATAATGTAAAGCATATTTCACTGTAGTAAGTAAAGTTTTAAGTTAAGAATATAAACTATGTAAGCTTAAAACCTAGGGCCTTTGTTACAGCCTCAGTACTTGGCTTTTGAGAATGTAAGACTTAATTCTGTATAATGTATTATTTTATTTATGATGATTGTGTGTTAAGAACCGTAGTAAAATATAACCTGAACAAAAGTAATAAGTTGTGATAAAATTTTAAGGGAATTCAATCACACATTCTACTACTTCTTAGTTTTTTAGATTAACTTACATGCAAAAATGAAGTTTTGGAAAGAAATTGGGTCACTCTTCTGTCCTCCAGATTACACTGAGTTGTTGAAGTCAGTTTAGTTTGATACTAGAAAACAAATAAGTTTAAATGTGTTTCTTAAGTTGGGTCTTTGTTAAATTATAACTAAGTGTTATATCATCAATGATGGAAATTACTGTAATGACTTTGTTGATTAATCATGCAATTCAATCTGAGAGTGTGGCCCATGAATAATATTTTCAATACTCTCTCAAAATTGATTGGAGGAATTAAATCTAAAAAGTACATGCAGCTAAGTTTGTTATGCCATTGTCTAAATGATGGTATTTCTCTAACTTTCTTATAAAATTTGACATGAAACCACTAATCATAAGTAACACTATTTTCAACAAGTTAGCAAGTATATGAGCACTAAAAAATTTTTTTTCAAATATTAATATTTCCAGATATAGATGAGTGCAGTGAGTCAGTTGTCTGTGGTGATCATGCCATATGGGGAAATGTGAATGGTGGGTATAACTGCTCCTGCAAAGAAGGTTATCAGACATATACAGGAAAATCACAGTTCATACCTAATGATGGCACTTACTGCCAATGTAAATTACATTATTAAATTATTTATGTGTGATCAAAGAACTATATAAAATATGTAGTACACAGTTGTGAAGTACCACAGAGCTACAGCTTCCAAGAAATGTGCCTGCATTCCTTTATGTTCTATGGAATAAAGAAATGAAAGCCTATTTTTTTTAATTTAATCAAAATTGTAGATACCATTTTATGGAACTAACATTCCTTGGTCCTTAGAACTCCTTTATTTCATTGTCCGTAAAATATTGCACATTCTAAAACTGAGGAGGAAATTCAAGTGTTAGAGAATGTCCTTTTAATATTTAAATAAGTGAGCAAGATCATTGGGATTTATATGATGAGCTTAGGCAAAATTGCTTTTTAAAACTTACTATCTAATCTGTTTTTTTCCTACAGAAAATGTGAATGCAAACTGCCATTTAGATAATGCCTGTATTGCTGCAAATATTAATAAAACTTTAACAAAAGTAAGTAGAACAGTTAACAATTTATTTTATTTGGACATTTTGATTTCAATTAAAATACTTTCAATGTCACACATTTCAAGAAGAGTAACCAGTAGCTGAACTTTAGGGAGGGTTGAAAACGTTTACATATAGAGATCTAAGCATCATGTTTGCATCAAAGACAGGGTTAATTTGAAAATCCCCAAATTATTTAAAAGGCCTTTTACATATTTAATATGCTACATTTTCATTACTCCATATGTTGGAAAATTCTTTTTATGTAAAAAAGTTGATTGAAAAATAGTGAAGAGATACTTTGACTCTAGACCCATTCCCACATTCTAAGTAGACATAATTGAATGCACCTAGATTTGGTACTTAAAAGAGAACATTTCAAAGAGCAAATAAAGTAGGTGATTTATAAAATAATTGTCATATGATTGAGAATGTGAATCTCAACATGAGTAATCAACTATCAGTTTAAAGCAAATTTTCATTTAATCACATTGTAAAGAGTTTTCTTTGGTTGATTAAAATCTAATTTAAAGTATTATCATTTATTGCTTAGGATATCAATATTTATAAGTACTAAGGAGTTCAAGTATTAAGGTAGATTCATTGGCTAGAATATAATTCTATACTGAAGAATAGGAAGTTATTTTGGAGACTCATTTTTTAAAAATTATTAATTCAAATATGCTCTGTTTCTTTTCTAAAGTAAAGTCTATGCTTTTAAGTTATTTGCTAATCTCTTGTAAATAAATTCAGGTTTCAGTGATGCATGTTATGGTTTAGGTTTATTAGTTTGATATTATTTATGTGTAGACCGAGAAAACCAACTCAGAATAAATTTAACATATAAGTTTTATTCTTTTAAAACTCCAGTAGAACTAATTTAGTTTCCTTTTTCTGGACTCATTTTTTTGCTCAGATCAGACCCATAAAAGAACCTGTGGCTTTGCTACGAGAAGTCTATAGAAATTCTGTGACAGATCTTTCACCAACAGATATAATTACATATATAGAAATATTAGCTGAATCATCTTCATTACTAGGTTATAAGAACAACACTATCTCAGTCAAGGACACCCTTTCTAATTCAACTCTTACTGTAAGTATGTTCAGCTTCAACTCTTAATATAATTGGGCTTTGAATTTTTCCTTTCATCTGTGATTAGTGTAGAATTCTAACGTTTCTAAAAGACATGCTTTTTTTCAATAGGAATTGGTGAAAACCGTGAATAATTTTGTTCAAAGGGATACATTTGTAGTTTGGGACAAGTTATCTGTGAATCATAGGAGAACACATCTTACAAAACTCATGCACACTGTTGAACGAGCTACCTTAAGGCTATCCCAGAGCTTCCAAAAGACCACTCAGTTTGATACCAATTCAACGGATATAGGTAAGAAACAAGGGTCCATTTCAAAGTAATCGTGTTTTCCAAATAAGCCATTTTCAAAGTCTTGGGTGGGGATTAGGAGGCATGGTGTTGAAACTAGTACTGATTACATTGAAAGTAGTTTTATTAGTGTAGAAATGAATGGTGATGCATACTGCAAGAGCACTGTGAATAAAGTGCTAGTAAAAAGGATAAATCCACAAGTGTTGTCTCCTTCCTATCATGTCCACCTTTTCTGATTCCTGAACTGTACAGCCATCAAATGGTCAGAGTACATTACTCCTTTGTCATTTTGAGTCCGTCATCTCATGACTTGTCAGGGTCTACCTTGACCAACGAATTTTTGGATATTGTTTGTTTGTTTATTTGTTATTTTGAGACAAAGTCTGGCTCTGTCACCCAGGCTGGAGTGCAGTGGCGCAATCTCAGCTCACTGCAAACTCCACCTTCTGGTTTCAAGCAATTCTCCTGCCTCAGCCTCCCGACTTGCTGGGATTGCAGGTGTGTGTTACCACGCCTGGCTAAGTTTTGTTCTTTTGGTAGAGATAGGGTTTCACCATGTTGGTCAGGCTGGTCTCGAACTCCTGACCTCAACCCGTCCACTTGCCTCGGTCTCCTAAACTGCTGGGATTACAGGCATGAGCCACCATGCCCAGCTGGATATAACATATTTAAACTTCTATTTAGGAATCCTTTGCATGTTGATAATATAAAGCAATCAACATAGCAAATTAGAATGTTTCTTGCTTCATGCAAATTCATACCTAAAATATTCAGAATCTTGTGTCAAATTGAGGATGCCTATAAAGTTTTTCCGAGGAAGCAAGGTAAGTTTGCTGAAATAATCACTGCATACATCTATACTGCATTTTCTGAGTGGCATTCTGCTGTGCAACCGCAGATTTAAAAAAATCTCATCAGGATTCATCATTTACTCTAAATCAAAGTTTCAAGGATTGTGACTAATATGTAAGTGCTCTATATTTTTATAATGTTTCTGCATGAAAATGGTGATAATACAGCAGGTCAAAGGAATTATCACTCAAACGTTTAATTAAATCACTCATTAGTGAGTTATAGACACTATTCTGTAAGACATTGTAGTTGCTTATCTTTGCTTTAGTAATTGTAATTTTACAGCTTCCTTGGTTACATACACATATTATATTTTATTTAATTCAAAAAAAAAGTTAAACCATGAGTGCCATAGTGAAATTAAAAAATTAAAACTTGAGTCAGATTTTTAACACATATATTACATTGTCCAAACATGTTAAGAATATGTTCACTCTACCTGCTATAAATAAGTTGAAACACAATAATGATGGATGAAATTATCTCTAAGCTAATATATTTACCATGCATATTGATTAAACTAATTTCAGGTTTTTTTTGTTTTCATGGTTTTGTTTTAGCTCTCAAAGTTTTCTTTATTGATTCGTCTAAAATGAAACATATTCATCCTCATATGAATGTGGACGGAGATTATATAAATATATTTCCAAAGAGAAAAGCTGCATATAATTCAAATGGTAGGACTTTAACAATCTAACAGACAATATATCAGTGAATTTGCAATAAATACTTATGCATTTGATTATGTCATATGTACATGGAACAGGTATGGTTTCCTATAAAAACATATGATGTATGTACAGTATACAGAATATCCATATTCTTACTTGAGATTTCCATTCTGATATAAATACTGGGGAGGATTTTGGCTGACAATAACTGGGTCCTTGTCTTAACTCCAACTTTTTTTACTGTCTGAAATGTTTGAAATTCTAACGAAAATATACAAAGAGCTCTGATTTTACTACTCCTTATACAGCAAAGTCACTATATTTGCAGTTCCTTTAATTTTTCTTCCTCAATAATCCATCATATTCTTCAGCATGAGACAAAATTTGTGATTGTGTGAGGAAGAAAAATAGAGATTTTTAAAAAATAGGGTTTTTTTTTACATGTTTGCTTTAGTTCTGGGAAACATGTGCATAACATGCAGGTGTGTTACACAGTTATATGTGTGCCGTGGTGGTTTGCTGCAGCTATTGACCCATCCCCTAAGTCCCCTCCCCTCTTTCCCCACCCCCCGGCAGACCCTGGTGTGTGATGTTCCCCTCACCGTGTCTGTGTGTTTTCATATTTCAACTCCAACTTATGAGTGAGAACATGTGCTGTTTAGTTTTTTGTTCCTGTGTTAATTTGCTGAGGATGGTTGCTTCCAGCTCTCATCCAAATACCTGCAAAGACATGATCTCATTCCTTTTTATGGCTGCATAGTTTTCTGTGGTGTATATATACCACATTTTCATTATCCAATCTATCATTGATGGGCATTTGGGTTGGTTCCATAACTTTGCTGTTGTAAATAGTGCTGCAATAAGCATGCGTGTGCAGTGTCTTTATAGCAGAATGATTTATAATCCTTTGGGTATATACCCAGTAATGGGATTGTGGGGTCAAATAGTATCTCTGGTTCTAGATCCTTGAGGAATCACGACTGTCTTCCACAATGGTTGAACTAATTTACATTCCCACCAACAGTGTAAAAGCGTTCCTATTTCTCCACTGCCTCACCAGCATCTATTGTTTCTTGACTTTTTAATAATCGTCATTCTAAGTGGCATGAGTTGGTGTCTCCTTGTGGTTTTGAGTTGCATTTCTCTAATGATCAGTGATGTCAAGCTTTTTTTCAGGTTTGTTGCCTGCACAAATGCCTTCTTTTGAGAAGTGTCTGTTCATATCCTTTGCCCACTTTTTGATGGGGTTATTTGATTTTTATTCTTGTAAATTTGTTTAAGTCCCCAGTAGATGCTGGGTATTAGACCTTTATCAGATGGATAGATTGCAAAAATTTTCTCCCATTCTGTAGGTTGCCTGTTCACTCTGATGATAGCTTCTTTTGTTGTGCAGAAGCTCTTTAGTTTAATTAGATCTCATTTTTCAATTTTGACTTTTGTTGCAATTGCTTTTGGTGTTTTTGTCATGAAGTTTTTGTTCATGCCTATGTCCTGAATGGTATTACCTAGATTTTCTTCCAAAGTTTTTATGGTTTTGGGTTTTACATTTAAGTCTTTAATCCATCTTTAGTTAATTTTTGTCTGTGGTATAAGGAAGGGGTCCTGTTTCAGTATTCTGCATATGGCTAGCCAGTTTCCCCAGCACCATTTATTGAATAGGAGATCCTTTCCCCTTTGCTTGTTTTTGTCAGGTTTATTGAAGATCACATGGTTGTAGATGTGTGGGGTTATTTCTGAGGTCTCTGTTCTTTTGGGTACCAGTATCATGCTGTTTTGGTTACTGTAGCCTTGTAGTATAGTTTGAAGTCAAGGAGTGTGATGCCTCCAACTTTGTTCTTTTTGTTTAGGATTGTCTGGGCTATATGGGGTCTTCTTTGATTCCATATGAAATTTAAAGTATTTTTTTTTCTAATTCTGTGAAGAATGTCAATGGTAGTTTGAATAGCATGGATCTATAAATTACTTTGGGCAGTATGGGCATTTTCACAATATTGATTCTTCCTATCCATGAGCATGGACTATTTTTCCTTTTGTTTTTGTCCTCTCTTACTTCCTTGAGCAGTCATTTGTACTTCCCCTTGAAAGTCCTTCACATCTCTTGTTAGCTGTATTCCTAGGTATTTTGTTCTCTTTGTAGCAATTGTTAATGGAAGTTTATTCATGATTTGGCTCTCTGCTTGTCTATTGTTGGTGTAAAAGAATGCTTGTGATTTTTGCACATTGATTTTGTATTGTGAGACTTAGATGAATTTGCTTATCAGCTTAAAGAATTTTGAGGCTGAGATGATGGGGTTTTCTAAATAAACAATCATGTCCTCTGTAAACAGAGACAATTTGACTTTCTCTCTTCCTATTTGAATACCTTCTATTTCTTTCTCTTGCCTGATTGTCCTGGCCAGAACTTCCAATACTATGTTGAATAGGAGTGGTGAGAGAGGGCATCCGTATCTTGTACCAGTTTTCAAAGGGAATACTTCCAGCTTTTGCCTATTCAATATGATATTGGCTGTGGGTTTGTCATAAATAACTC
This sequence comes from Papio anubis, assembly GCF_008728515.1. Lineage (NCBI taxonomy): Eukaryota > Metazoa > Chordata > Mammalia > Primates > Cercopithecidae > Papio > Papio anubis. The sequence goes on along the minus strand of NC_044976.1, from coordinate 77,380,826 downwards.
TTATGATTTTAAGATATGTTTCATCAACATTGGGTTTATTGATAATTTTTAACATGAAGGAATGCTGAATTTTATTGAAGGCCTTTTCTGCATCTATGGAGATGATCATGTGGTTTTTTGTCTTGGGTTCTGTTTATGTGATGGATTACATTTATTGATTTGTGTTTGTTGAAGCAACCTTGCATCCCAGGGATGAAGCCGACTTCATTGTGGTGGATAAGTTTTTTGATGTGCTGCTGAATTCAATTTGCCAGTATTTTATTAAGGATGTTCGCATCGATGTTCATCAGGGATATTGGCCTGAAGTTTTCTTTTTTGTTGTGTCTCTGCCAGGTTTTGGAATCAGGATGATGGCCAGCTTCATAAAATGAGTTAGGGAGGAGACCCTCCTCCTCAGTTGTTTGAAATAGTTTCAGAAGGAATAATACCAGCTCTTCTTTGTACCTGTGGTAGAATTCCAGAGACTGTGAATCCATCTGGTTCTGGGCTTTTTTTGTTTGGGAGGCTACTAATTACTGCTTCGATTTCAGAACTTGTTATTGGTCTATTCAGGGATTTGAGTCTTTCTTGGTTTAGTCTTGGGAAGTTGTATGTACCCAGAAATTTAACCATTTTTTCAAGATATTCTAGTTTTTTTGCATAAAGGTGTTTATAGCATTCTCTGATGGTAGTTTGCATTTCTGTGGGGTCAGTGGTGATATCCCCTTTATCATTTTTTATTGAGCCTATTTGATTCTTGTCTCTTTTCTGCTTTATTAGCCTAGGTTGTGGTATATTTTGTTAATTTTTTTTTAACCAGCTTCTGGATTCATTGATTATTTTTGGAGGATTTTTCATGTCTCTGTCTCCTTCAATTCTGCTCTGATCTTAGTTATTTCTTGTCTTCTGCTAGCTTTTGGATTAATTTGCTCTTGCTTCTCTAGCTCTTTTAATTGTGATGCTAGGGTGTTGATTTGAGATTTTTCTAGCTTTCTGTTGTGGGCGTTTAGTGCTATAAATTTTCCTCTTAATACTGCTTTATCTGTGTCCCACAGATTCTGGTACATTGTCTCTTTGTTCTCATTGGTTTCAAAGAACTTCCTGATTTCTGCGTTAATTTCCTTATTTACCCAGGATTCATTCAAGAGCAGGTCGTTCAGCTTCCATGTAAGTGTACGGTTTTGAGCAACTTTTCCAGGCCGGGCGTGGTGGCTCACACCTGTAATCCCAACACTTTGTGAGGCCAAAGCAGGTGAATCATGAGGTCAGGAGCTCAAGACCAGCCTGGCCAGGATGATGAAAGCCCATCCCTACTAAAAATATGAAAGTTAGCCAGGTGTGGTGGCAGGTGCCTGTAATCCCAGCTACTCAGGAGGCTGAGGCAGAGAATTGCTTGAACCCGGAGGTGGAGGTTGTAGTGAGCTGAGATCGTGTCATTGCCCTCCAGCTTGGGTGACACAGCAAGACTCTATCTCAAAAAAAAAAAAAAAAAAAAAGAAAAAAGAAATCAGCTTTTCCTTGCTACCTAACTAGCAAGTAAGTAGCTACTATTTCAATTTAATCATTTATCTGGTATTTTAGTGTAATGCATTTAGAAAAAAAACTCTGCTGATAGTAGAATTTTGTTGTTATTCTCATATAGGTAAAAATATATTACCTAGAGAAATAGGAATTATAAAATTTTTGCAAAGAAAATAATAATATTTCCTATTTTCTCTAGGTAATCTATTTTTACCTATATGAGAACAACAACAACAAAATAGCAAAATACAATGGAAAATATATACTGCAACACACATATTGTCTCATGGAGAGACACTGTTTCATAAAAAGAAGTATTTTCGTATCCTCTATTCTTTCTTGTCATGTTCTGCACAAAAGTGGGAAATAGCCATAAATGAAGTAAAAATAACTAAGTCATACTGCCATTGAACCCTTGGCTTTTACTCTATTATACCGTATTCTAATTACCCAAGCGCACATTTTGTGTTTACGAACAAATCCAAAGAATGTATTAACTGTTGAAATTTCAAAGACAACTTGGTACTGTTTGGAATTTGGATAAAAAGACATTGAAAATACTGATTATGGTGATAGATGATGAAATTGTTATGGAATTAATATCCTGAAGAAATTTTGTCTGATTGTATGGTAGCTTTGTTATATTTAATGATCCCATGGACAAAGTGACATTTGAAAGGGACAGTAATATTAGCTCTCAATAAAGGAGAGTAAGAAAATGTGTTTTGCTCAAGGTTATATCTTAAAAATAAGGACAAATCTAACACATTGATCAAACCCTCCCAAAGATATCTGCATGTATTTATTAATTTATTGAAAAAATTAGTTAATAAAACACATGCATTCTTTAAAACATAAACAGTACTATTGGTAGGAAAATAAAGGAGGTCTATGCAGCACAAGTGAATTTTATTTTTCTTTTTTGAGACAGGGCCTTACCCTGTTGCTCAGGCTAAAGTACAGTGACATGATCATGGCTCGCTGCAGTCTCGACCTCCCAGGGCTCCAGTGATCCTTCCACCTGAATCTCCCAAGTAGCTGGGACCAAAGAAACATGCCACCATGCCCAGCTAATTATTCTGTTTTTGGTAGAGACATGGTTTTGCCATATTTCCCAGGCCGGTCTCGAACTCCTGCCTCAAGTGATTCTCCCACTTTAGCCTCTCGGGATTACAGACCTGAGCCATGGTACCTGGGCCCTGGATTTTTAAATATATATTTTTTTATAGACTGAATTTTAGAAGCGTAAGGAGGAAGGGTTGAGAATGAACAGAACAAGATTCAATCCTCTAATCTATCGTTTTATGATAAAAAGATAACAGACTTTTCTTAAGAGATTTCACATATTTATTTTCAAATTACTTATGAAATCAACATTTATGTGAAAAAATAGAGCAGCATATGAAACTCTATTGAGAAGTGGTTTTAGTTATTCTCAAGTTAAAGTGGCAATAAAGCAGTTTGAGAGCAATGATTCTCTAAGGAGTTCGTTGCATAGTGTATGTGGGTAAGATTGATTTGAGAATTTAACATAAGGAAAAATCACAACTCTTGTCACCTCAGTAGTTTTCTAATAGTTTGGAAAGCAACTTATGCTTGGACCACAATAATAAAAAACTATTAATTTCATTCAAAAGAATTAGAAGCAACAAAACAAAATAGGAATAAGGAAGAAGACCTACTGAATGGGAATCTTTAAACAAACGTATATCGGTATTAATTCTAAAGCAAAATCTTCAGAACTTAGCATAGTTATTTGCACTGTGTAAATGCTCAGATATGTGTTCTGTCCATTGAATTGAAGGCTATGTCTGGTTCCTGGTAAACATATGGTAATGTTAACAAATACAGGAAAGATCTTAGGGCAAAAAGACTACAGTAAGCATTGTGAAGAAGAAAAACTAGGAAGGATGGATGATGATTTATTAGGAAATGATCTACTCTGTTCAAATTATTCAAAGTTTTTATACTCTTTGTTAGTGAATAAACCCCTAATTTTTTAATAAAAGGTACAGGTTTGATAAGAAAATTCAAAGCTAGAGCAAGCCTCGAATTCATGAGAAATCATAGGAATTGAAGAAGTTCAAAACCCTGGGAATGGAAAAATAAATACTGAGACAATATATTTGTAAAGGAGGTGAGAAAATGTTTTGGAGGATTCTCTGTGGCACCCCATACCAAAAGTCAAAAAATGATGTTAAATAAATATTTTTCTTCACAAAGGAAAGCAGTAACTAGTAGATTTTTAAAATCCATCTTATACTTTTGATTTGTCATTTGATTTTGAATCATCTTCTACTACAACTCCTGAGATGCCACTGTCCCACGACGTGGTTCATCAACTGGACCTGGTCATGTAGAACTAACAGGTATCCAAGTCGTGCCTCAGGCCCTTGTCTGTTTATAGGAAAGGCTGGGACAGTTGTCATCTTTTGGAGTCATAATTTCACTAGCCCAACAATGTCATACTTTCTTTAATATAAGTTTTGTAAGATGGCACTTGAGGAAAATCCTTTATGTAATGTATCTGGGTTTAGCAAGGCTCTTAACAAGGTCTCTTGAGGTACCTTTTAAGATTAAGAGAGAAAACATAAATAGCAATACACTTTGGCAACTTCTAGCTCACACAGTCATATCCAAATAATTCTATTTATTCATGTGATGTGGAGGTTTCCAGTTTTGTTATTACAGTCCTTTGTATTTGATGATATTAATATTTGTATTTATAATTTTGTGCTATTTGGTTATATGCTACTGCACTGCATTTGGTGAGTTTTAGGGACATGGATAATGGCCGCCTCTCAAGGAAATAAATTTTCTACCCTGATATTGAATAATTACATGTTATCAATATTAAATAGAAACCATTTTATTAGGCATAAGTTTGAACTCAGTGGCATGTTACAACTCCTTCAACTCTAAATTTTATTGATTCTATCAGCCTGCGATAATTTCCTCCTAATATCTCTTAAATTCATATATTTATACGAGTACATAATAACTCAAAATTTAATTATTCAAGTGAATACACTTCACACTCTGGTTCTTGGTCAGGATTTTGGCGTAAATTTATCTAGGACTATTTTTCTTCTAAAGATAGTTTGTGCAAAGGGGATATTTATCTTCAAAATCTTAGAGGTCAGAGAATATGTCTTACTATGGTTTAACAATGCAGGCATGGGCTTATTGTGGTCCATATTTCAGTATCTGGGTATTTGTATAACTTCCTAATGTAAAACGTTTCTCTATTCAATTTTTATGTTTATCTTAAGAGTGTATATACACTTTGTTTTATAAGAATTTCACTAACTATACTTATTTTATTGATAGGCAATGTTGCAGTTGCATTTTTGTATTATAAGAGTATTGGTCCTTTGCTTTCATCATCTGACAACTTCTTATTGAAACCTCAAAATTATGATAATTCTGAAGAGGAGGAAAGAGTCATATCTTCAGTAATTTCAGTCTCAATGAGCTCAAACCCACCCATGTTGTATGAACTTGAAAAAATAACATTTACATTAAGTCACCGAAAGGTAAGCTGTTTTTCTGGTAGTTATTGGCTATGACTGTGATATAGTCCGAGAAGTGGACCCTTTGTTGTGTCACATAAATTATCTAAGTTCTTGAGTTTAAAAATACAGATTTGAAATTAAAAGAGTGAAGTGGTTTTAACTAATTTTTCTACAAAATATTTTTGTACTTTCAGGGCTCTTTAAACATTCTAATTAATACCAAACAATTTATTAATTTGATTCTCTGGAAATAAGCAATATTTTTGTTTTTTTAAGTACACTGTTTATTTTAGAAATATCCATAGTTTCAAAGAATGAGTTATTAAAAAGTATCACAATCAGAGAAATAAATAAATGTCACCTGTGTAATAAGTGAGGTGTTTCATTAATACTTGTCATTTAAAATAATATTCGAAGGGATTCTGGTGTTGATTAAAAGAAAATCTTAGCAAAATTTACAATATTTCATAAAGAAATTAGTGGAGGCCATTTGACTCTTATTTTTTATTCTATTTCACTTTTCAGACTCATATAATTAAAGTTATACAATAAAAAAGCATGATTAGAACTAACCAACTATTTAGCTATTTTAGTTAAAAATAAATGGGGGCAACTCAGAATCACAGGTTATTTGCAACAATTTCACAATTGATGTTATCTTAAACTTTCAACAGAATTTCAGTTCTAGTAGATGATTCAAGTACTTTCGAAGTTCCATTTGAAGTACCTTGAAGTTGAGCAATTATATTTGCATTATTATGGGAGAAAAGGGGCTTTCTAAAAAAAAATAATATATTTGCTTACACACAATACAAACATGCCACTGTTAAGTAAAAACATCAAAGGTAGAGAGAAACTAAATGTATAAAAAATGCAAGTAAATAATAGCTCAAACTTAAATAATGGTAAGCAGCATGTTGAGGGAAAAAGAAAATGTGAAATTGTTTAAGACTGGAAACCAAACTTAGACTTCTTTTTAAGATGCTAAATGCAAAATACACTTTTAATACTAGAAACCAAACACTGTTCTTTTACATGGTCTGATGGTTTTTCTGTTTTTTATCAGTAGAATGTTTTGACAGCTAAAGAGTTGCCAAGAACAACCCACCTCACCAATCCCTGTTTGACAAAGACACAAAACAAAACGCATATTTAAACAAAAACTCTTCACAGTAATTCCTGGGAAAACTTAATTGCTCTTATCTGGCTTTCTGCTCAAATGTATTTTCCATTCAAAGTAATGACTGTTATGAAATTTCACCACTCTTCTCTGACAATAGACCTACTTAGTCTCTAGTTCCCTCTCTCTGAGAATGAAATTTTGGTCCCATTTTTTCACCTGAGAAAATAAAAACTCTCTCTTAAGTAATATCTTCAGTGTCCTGGTTCCCTGATAATTTATCTGTGATTTGACTGATTGATACATACTTCTACAGTACCTCAGAAGAATAGTAGCACTAATGATAGTAATATTAACAATTATCATAGCAATCAATAATTACATAGTGCTTAGATTAGAAACCAGTCAGTATTCTAAGTTTTTTACTAAAAACAGACAAACAAAAAACTCATTTAATGCTTACAAAAGCCATATGAAGTACATACTATTATTACTATTTTATAGATGAGGAAACTGAGCCTGTGAGATTAAATAATTTGCTCATGGTCACTCAACAATTAACTGGTAGAAAAAGGTTTCAAGCCCCTGCAGCCTTCCTCCAGAGTCCATGCTCTCAAAAACTATGATACTCCTGACCAGTTTGGCCCACTACATCCATCCCAGTCTACTTCCCAAGAAATTATGCTCCATC